>NW_005842069.1:1746320-1769498 GCF_000455745.1 Alligator sinensis | reverse complement strand
TTAAAGATGGGGACCACATTGGCTATCTTCCAATCATCTGGCACCTGGCCTGAGCACCACGAGCGCTCATAAAGCCACGCCAAGGGCCCTGCAATAACCCCTGCTAGCTCCCTCAACGCCCTGGGGTGGAGAGCATCTGGACCTGATGATTTGAACATGGCCAGCCCCTCTAGAAGCACTCTAACCCGGTCCTCCTCAACCTTAGGTCTGGGGGCATTTCCCCTCGAGTCCATCTTGAATCACAGTGGGGGAGTCCCGGTCCCTGCACAAGAAAACGGAGGTGAAGAATTTATTAAAGAGGTCTGCCTTTTCCTCTGGCGCAACCACCAGATTGCCCAGCGTATCTTGCAGGGGGCCCACATTTCCCAGTGCTTTCTTCATCCTCCCTACATATTTGAAAAAGGACTTTTTATTATCTTTGATCTTGGATGCTAGTCCTAGCTCTATGTCTTTCTTGTCTTTGATGTCTATGTGTTCTTGTCTTTGATAGATTTTTGATGTACACTCATTCTGGTGTGCAGCTGTTGCTTGGTGTCTCCCATGTATTTTCTATTAAGGAACTTGTTGAAACAGCAAGAGTTTTGATGAAACAAAACAGAACAGTGCTTCAAAACAGCAAAACGAAACACTGTCCCTTTGAAATGTCGAAACGGAAGTCAAAATGAATGGTGCTGTTTCACACAGACCTAGTATCTTTTATTAGACTGACTCAAGTAGTTGGAAAAATTCTTCTTTGCAAGCTTTTGAGTACAGATACCCTTCATCAGGCTGAGTAGGCATCTGAAATTGATCTGTGTTGTTCCTAGATGGAATGTAAAATAAAGAGACAGAGGCTGGTATGCATGCAGTCTTGCATGCATACCAGCCTCTGTCTTCTTTACTATTCATTCCAACCAGGAAGATGTGCTGATTGTTTGAATATTCATCAGAAGTCTGATACATTACTCAAAATGGCCTAAAATGATGGGTCCAGAGATAATGACAGAAGACCAAATTATGAAATTTTTTGAGAGAGAAAAAAATTTTGATATGTCTCTTGCCTTTTGCTTATGCAAGAATACATGCATACTAGCCTCTGTCTCTTTATTATTATATATTTTTGGTGGCAAGTAGTTAGCGTGATAGCCTGAAACTTTGAGATCTTATGCAAGACTGCATGCACACTAGCCGCTGTCTCTGCTATTATAGAATATATTTTTGGTGGCAAGGAGGTAGGGTGGTACCTGTTCAGCCTTCAACTTCACTCTCTGCTGTGGAGCTAGGCATTGAGCCCTGGCTGGAACTAGGGTTTCCAAGCTTCCCATTCATGTTCAGGACCTGGATGTAGTCCAAACTCAGAGATAGCCCCAGAGCCATAGGTCCTGGGAAGCTCTGGAGTATTCAGCCTGAGGGCAGTTTACAGAGCTTAGAATCTCCAGAGCTATGAACCCTGAAAGTTTCTAAGTAATCCGCTGGATGAACTGGTAGAAAAACTAGGCAGAATGATGGGAACCTTGTACAAAAACAAGTTTTCTGATGAAATGTTATTGTAACCTGTAGAACATCTGGGGTTAGCAAATCAGCATTTTCTACCAAAGCCACACATCATAAGAAAATTCCTGATCTTGTCTAATAATGTTACACAGCATGAAGAAATATTACATTCAGGAATTGAAGCATATGCAAATTTCTATTAGGTAAAGCACACTTTAAAACATATATTCCTTCTAGAATTTCTTCATGTTTGATCTGTCTCTCTATACAATGTCTCATGGGATACAGGAGGGAAATTGGTGTCAAGGAGCATACAGAATATTTTACAGTGACACTAGAGAAAGTCCAGCACCTATATTATGGAAATGGAAAATGCTTCTGTTAGACAAAAAAATAACTAATTTAACAACTCTCATAACTGTTCTCACCCAGTGACACTACCTAATATTTATGAACAGAGGTGTTTTAGGTTGTGATGGTTCAGCTAGTTTGTAGTATTGTCTATGTACCGGTAATGGGGTCAGATGTCAGCAGTTCATAGTATTTTTATGTGTGTCTCCATTTTTCATGAGGATGTGAACAGAACAGTTGTCACTCTGCCTCTGAGAGCAATCTCAATTGATAATAACACATAGAAATGTAAAGAGTCAATGAACCAGACAGCACATAAACAGGGAGAACTCCTAATGTGAAACACAAGGGAACAAAAGGATAAATGAAATCGTTTATGAAGCAAATAGAAAGAAATCAGTCAGTTACTCATCAAATGTGTTACACCCTTCAGATTACCATTCTCCCAGGCCCCTGAGGCATCCATTCGTGACTAGCAGTCTTAGAACAGCAAACGATTCCAAGCATTTTGCTTTCCACTGTGCCCAGTGCTGAAGGGTGGGGTGACTGGAAGGTATGTGAGGCTTTATACCATCAAATGCATACATCCCTGTATAGTGGAATATGTTACAATTCTGGACCCAGGAACCAGGTTCTCTGACAAAATGTATATGGTACCACAAAAGTTTCAGTTACACAGTGGTGAAAATTTGCTCCATGGGGACATATGATTTTTAAAGAATTATCAGATTATTCACCATAGGTAATCAACCAATAAATTGTCAGGAGATGGAATAAATATGTTTTTTTGTTTCTATAAATGCCTATAAAATTAATGCTTAGTAAAATTTAGATGCTAGGATAATCTTCAACATGTGGACATACTTCTTAGTTTAAGCAATTTAAATAATTCATAAAATACAATTCAGGACACTGTTATCAGTCAAGTACATTATGCTGAGCACTGTAACTGGCTGTACATACTACTCCCCATCTGGACTTATTTGAATCCTTAGGCTCTGTGATAAGTTATCCTGCAGCATCTATGTAGCACTGAAATATATATATGCCCTTTGTAACTACATATTTCAGCAAAAGGTGTTCTGTATACTTTCATGTTTCTACTGGGATCAAAATAAATACCCATCTGTTTGCCCATATGTGGTGGAAGGGTGACTTTAATAATTTGTACAAGGTGAAATAAAGACACAGTTCTGTCTTGGGATAAAGACATAGTTCTTTCCCTTTGATGCATCTCATTAGGCACGCAGTAACCTGAACATAAATGTTGGTCCATAACTCCATGCTTTAGTAAAGTAAATGTTCTTTTTATAGCATTGTGTATGTCTTTAAAAAAAATCAGACTTTTTTGACACTCCAATATTAGCGCAGGATTTCCCAATCACCCATGTCATGTCTGAAACCATTTGGTTTTACTGTATGTATCTGGATTTTAATATGACTGGGGAAGTCATAAAGAATCTGTACATTCAATAACTTAACAGGAACATATTTACATAAAATATTGTTTTTCTTTGTTCTGGAACAAGAAAAATATATCATAAAAATGATACAATCATACCATTATACAACAGCAGTTACTTTGCAGGGTTTGAATTATTTAAACCTGAGAACATTAAATTGTACAAAGTTAACTCAGCATTGCCTAGGCATGCAACATTCTTTAAGTATTAAAATGACACAGTCACTTTTGGATTTCATGGCAGATTATATATTTGATTCAATGTCGTGTTTACAATAGCATCAAATGGATTTTGTGATGTGATGAGAGAATAAAACACTAACACATATCAACATCAATGGCTGTCACAGTCTCATGCTGTCAGTTGTCCAATGAACTCTTTGACAGACCTAGGGACAATAATAGTCAATGTTATCAGATGGGAATATTAGCACCACCTATTATTAAAATTGTCCAATAACTTGTTGTCTAAACAAGAACCTATTTCAATTGCCTATAGCTTTACTGGAGCTCAATTTCTCGGGCTGTACTGTTCCATACCAAGGATGTTCCTTAGGCTGAATGCTTCTTTCAATGAATTGGAAGGAAGCATGAAATATACTGACAAGTTTTGCAGAAGATAGAAAGATTAGTAAAGAGAGCTATATGGCTTGCTACACTGTCCACATGTAAACCTGGGCTTCAGTCACACTTCTAGAAGCAAAGAATTCAGTCTGTTCTTAGAGGATGGGGGACTTGGCCCAGGGAAATACTGACTCCATAAAGGATTTTGGAGTCCTGGTGGATAATTAGTTAAATGTAAGTTCCCGGTGTGATTTAGTATCCAGAATTGCTCCTAGGATGTTACAGTCAGGGAATCTTGAGATAAGATTATTTTTGCAGACAACCTGAAATAATGGCTCTGAGAGCTCCGAGATGCCCTGTTAATAGTATTTTGTGGTCAGCTCAAAACCCAAAGGCAGCAATTCAAATGTCACCACTATTAACTGTTTCACTGATGATCACTTGTGAAGAAATATTAATTAATGAGCTCTCTTCACAACTCCAAATTGCCTCAAACACCTCCTCAAGATATTTAAATTTCAAACTGTTCCCTGACTAGCTGCCAAAGAATCCAATTTCCTCTCTAGCTTCTACAATGCAGTCATAGGTTATCATACAAAACTCTAGAGCATAATGAAAGCTGAGGGTGAGGGAACAGCTTAAATTAAACATGCAATTAGTACATATTTCTCAAACTATTTTCATAGTTAACTGAAAAAAAAAGTAATTGATGCTACCTCAGAATCTTCCATCTCTGCAAAAATATTGTGATTGAAACTTTGGGCTTCATCCTCAACAGGCAGAACTCAACATAGTTCTACTAGCGTGTACTTATATCAATCAGGGATCTGATCCCTTGCCACACAATTAATATGCTATTTCCCATGATAAAATATGACCTTATTTAGACAGGAGGAGTCCAGTGTGACTAAGAAAACATGTCTCATTTATGTTTCTTACCGTTAGAATATATTGAATTGTTGCATAATAGCTCTGTGAAATATATTTTTTTCTGGATGACAATAAACCTGGACACTGATTTCAAACTTTTGCCCTACCATGCAATGTTTTGTCATTTGGGATTTGCTTAACTTATTGTGGAATTCAGCTCCCCATTTTATACTATCAAGTAGGAAATTTAAAGAGTTCATCCAGAGGCTGCATTCCAGAAGCTACACCAGTAAAAGGAAAGGTAGACTATTTTAACTAACAATTTTGGTAGTATTTAATGATTCAGGGATCTCTGAGTTTTGAAATAAATGAAGAGGGAGTAAAGGAGTTCCTGGATAACAAGACCTTTAGCAAAACACACCCAAAATCTGATCCAGACTCACTGTACTAAAGCGTCCTCTTTCCATTGATTTTTAACATGTTTTGAATTAGGCCCTTAATCACTTTTTATTGTTTCCACATGTATGTAGTGGAACCAAATGCAGATATCCCATTGGAGCTTCCAGATAACATCATGACAAGATACTGTAATCAATGTATCTTCTATTAATTTGCTGGTTTCTATCATAATTAACTAGTCTTTTAAACATTTAATCTGCACTGTGGGAGCTATCATAACACCAGAATATCTAATGATGATTTAGCAGGGCCAGTAAAATATTTTTTCATTTCCTGCCCTTCATCTCTTGTGACCAAGTTTATGATCCGATTCAATGAGACTATTATGAGTCTAGTGTGTATTCTCTGGGCAAATACAGTTGAGCTGAGCATTGAAAGGACTATGATTAGACGCAATAAAAAACAGTGAGCTGTGTCCCACTGTTTACTACACAACTTCTAACCAGAACTTATTAACCCTTACTGTGGAGAAACAAACAACTTTCAATAAAGGTCTTGAAGACTTTCATCAGAGGCATAACTATTTTCATGATTTGGGAGGGAAGGGCAAACGAGGGTAGGGATGCCAAACAGCAGCTGCCATCATATGGACTCCCTACACCCTGGGTGTTGTCACCATGCAGGATCACTGGGGGTTCCTTTTCAGGTGTCCCCTCTAAACAAGCACAGGAGGCTGGTGTCTTGCTTGCCTTGTCCTAGTTACACTACTGATTCTCAACATAGCTCAACCTCAAATTTACATTTTTAGTTCATGTAAGCCTTACATTATAAAGCGCTCAGTTATCATCTGCTCCTGACATGCTTCTATAGAAAACACTAAAAATTATAATGGAATAAGTACCATTATCTCTTCAGAAGTATCATTATTAGCATTTACTTTTAGTAGATGTAAAAAGCCTTAACTGTCTTATGATATTTATATTCTAAACTCACTTTTTTTCTGCCCTGAACATAGCTTTGGACCAAAGTGACAGAAAAGTTAACTCACCAGAATTATTCACCATTTTCATAGATCTTTGTAAAGTTAAGAGCTTGAATAGTAATTTGATTTTATCTTTGTCTTACCTCTAGGGCAGATTCCAATATGGACTATATACAAACATAAAGCTAATGCATTTCTAGGGCTTTACACCAAAAGAAACGCAATCTGGCCCAGTTTACCATGTGGTTATGGATCTTGACTTTCAAAACTTAGTGAACATTGAATTGGGTTTAGAGAAAATCAAGTCCTTTCACTCCGTTTTAAATGTTGTAACCATTATGCCAGTGATTTACGTTCTACAAGTCAAGGGGAAAATAGTGATTGATCTTTTTGTTTAATGTTCTTTACTAATTCTTAGTTTAAGGGATGGTTATAGGTTCATAGGAAAGTAAGGCTGGAAGGAATCTCAGGAGGTCATCTAGTCCAATTCTGCCCAAGTCAGGATCATCCCTGGATAAACTATTCAAGCCAAAAGTATGCTTAAGCTCCTATAAAAATTGCCAGGGATGGAGACTCCATAATCTCTTTAGGTTCCAATGCTTGACCACCCTCATAGTTAGAAACTCAGTCATAATGATATATCATGAACACACAAAATATAAATAATAAATATGAAGTATAAATATAAAGTCAGGAGACATTTCAAGTAATTAAGCAGCTTATAGAATTTAGACATTATTTTTCTTATCATTAAAGTGAGAGCACAAGTTTCCATTGATGACTCCTTTGAGACGAAAGGAATTACACCAGGTATATGTACACAGTTATTACAACTTGTTGTATTCTTTTAATATTCTTTTGTTTTAAAGTACCCTTTGATTTTTTAAAGATTAATGCATGAGTGCAGATACCATGATAACATATGAATTACTATGCAAAAAATCAGAACAAAATAATTTTTTGCATAGTGATTCATATGTTGTCATGGCATTTGCACTCTTGCATTAATCTTTAAAAAAATAAAATCAAAGAATGCTTTAGAAATATGCCTCCTGAAGTAGAGCCAGTTGTTACACTTCTGCATAATTCCTTCATTCACCACATTTTTAGCAATGGATTTTAAACACATTAATTGGATTGATCAAAGACAGAATTTCATTACAATAATGAGAATCACAACAGCAATCATAATAATCTATGACCTGATTGGAAGCATTACTTGGTTGGGAAAGCTCAAATAAAGATTTCTTAACAGTGCTGTTAAATGAAAAGCATTAAATGAATATTTGCACTTAAGTTTTGTGAGGTTTATGGAGAACCTTCAAATTTAATAAAGTATTGCATTACATCTGGCAAAATAAAATCAAACAAATATGTTATAGAACATCTGGCAATTTCACCAGATCTCTGGATTGTTTCCAAATGGTACCAAATCATAGGCATCAGTAGTTCCCCATTACAATATTTTCATGCCAAAACAGCAGTGTATGGAACCCTAACCACCATCAATTCTTATGTACTTTTTGGCTTTGAATTGTATAGTTTTTGCCTTATGTAAGTTGATTTTCAGTTAATCAAGCCAAAATTGAAGCTTAGAAGTGATTTTTGCCGGCATGTGAATATATTTTTTCCTGAGTTTGCTGGCACAGCACGTGTAATCTCTGTAGATAATTAACATCAAGTTATATTGCCCTGTTGTAAGGAACAGGCCCTCGCTGATGCCGGTGACACTCCCTGGAAGCTTCCTACCTCCTGCTTTGCTCTGGCTTCCTTTTCTTTTTCCTGCCATGAATTGATGTAATTAGTTGATATGTAATAAGGGAGACTGCCCTCAGCTCCCAGATCAAGCCTTTGTCTGTCTTTTGGCCAGCGGGCCCCTTTGGATCCTTCTGGTTAAAATCCCACTCTTGGCCCATCCATACCTGCAGAGTATCTGTTGCCTTAAGGGCTATTTGTAATTCTATCCACTCATGCCTTGAAGATGTTATCAGTCAATCACTCTCATCAGGCCTCTTTAGGCCTCTCCACCCCTGTTGGGACCTCAGTCTTCCTGGCCTCCGCCCCTTTCCCCTAGCTCAGTCCACTGTGCCAGACTTGGCTTCTGGGTAGAAGTTCTAACAAATGGATCTGTGTCATCCTGGTGAGAAGTGGCCAGGGTTGTCCCTCAGGGGTCTGTGCTTGGTCCAGGGGTTTTCAACATCTTTATCAATGATTTGGATGTGGGGGTTAAGAGCTCACTGGCCAAGTTCACGCACAACACCAAGTTATGTGGAAGCATGGTCACACTTGAAGATAGGCTGCAGATACAAGTGGATATAGACAGGCTAGGAAGTTGGGCGGATCAGAACCACATGAAGTTCAACATTGAGAAATGTAAAGTGCTCCACCTGGGGATGAACAATCCCCAACATACCTACAGGCTCAGTGGCACCAAACTGACCAGCACCATGACTGAAAGGGACCTAGGCGTAATAACAGACCATAGTATGAATATGATTCATCAGTGCAATGCTGTAGCCAGCAGAGCAAATAATACTCGGGCATGCAGCAATTGATGCATTTCAAGCAAAACCAAGGAAGTTATTCCTTCACTTTACTTAGCATTGGTGAGACCACAGCTGGAGTACTGCATTCAGTTCTGGGTACCGTGTGATGAACAGAACCAAAGGGGTTAATGAGCAACTTATAGCAAAAAAAAGATCTGCTTTTTGAAAGTATCTGGTAAAGGCATATATAAATATTGGCTAGGACAAAGCTTGCAAAACTGTTTCCCGCAGACGTATCCTGTCTGTCAGAAGCATAACTGTAATGTTATATTTAACTGTTTGTACCAATCATAAGACTAACACAAGTCCCAGAAAGCGGAACTAAAAAATAAAACTGCAAACTTAGCTGATTGAATAATTTTTGCTTAAAGGTCAGTAAGACTGACAAACCTAACCACAAGGTATAATTAACACATTTCAAAAAATTCCAAGTGGGTTGAACTTAGGCGGGAAAAAATGCTAATCTCAGACCCCATAGTGATGTAGTGTGATTTGCTTATTGGGTAAACCCAAGTTTAGGCAGTAACCTATTATAATAATTTCTAACACCTTTTAACCCCATAGGGTAACAGCTGTAGGGTAAGATTGTGAGTAGCTCTAAAGCCAACAGATTAGCATAGGACAAGATATAAAGGAACATGCACGTCAGGTGACCAGTAGGAGGAACAGAACAGAATGGTCATTGCTGTTCCAAGCCCAGACTCCAGACTCCCAGTGTGAGTGAGGACCAGATCCTGTCTGAGGGACTTTCCCCGGCGCTCCCTCTGACAGCGTGCATCGGGGACGCCTGACTTCGCTGGATCAACTTGACATGTACCTGGCACTGAGGGACTATCAATAAGTTGTTAACCAAGTGGGAACTCTTTGTCAATTTGTCTGTCTGTTTTCATCATCACTGCCAATTTTTAACTTTTATTGTTATATTGTCTGTTTATTAGCTTAACCTTTTTATTAATTGCGATAAGTGTAAACTATATTTTGCTGCTTAAACATATTTTTGTTGCTATTTTGCTGTTATAAGTAAAATTTATCTTTACTGTTATAAGTGAAACTTGTCTTTGCTTCACTCCCAACTCCGCCTCCTCGATCCCGAACCAAACAGCCCAGTGGCTGATACCATTGAAGCACTCAGTCAGTCTGCAACTAAACTGATACGCTCACAGTGCCCAGCTGGCCTGTGACAGTACCATACTTCAACAAGGATGTGGTAAAGCTTGAGAGAGTCCAGAGAAGAGCCACCCACATAATCAGAGACTTGTATGGCAAGCCATACGAGGAAAAGCTGAGGGACCTGGGATTCTTCAGTCTAAAAAAGAGAAGACTGAGAGGGAACTTGGTAGCAGCTTACCACTACATCAGGAGAGTACATCAGGGGCTCAGCAAACAATTGTTCACCAGGGCACCCTTGGGGAATACCAGGAGTAATGGCCACAAACTCCTGGAAGACCATTTCAGGCTTAACACTAGGAAAAACTTCTTCATAGTTAGGGTGTCCAGACTGTGGAATAGGCTCCCTCCAGAGGCGGTGCAATCACCTGGCCTAGAAATATTCAAGAGGAGACTGGACAGTCACCTTGCTGGGGTCACCTGACCCCAGTTGTCTTTCTTGCCTAGTGCAGGGGGGCTGGCCACAATGATTTTGCAAGGTCCCTCTCAGCCCTTACAATCCCTGACTCTATGGGGCCTCCTGGCCCTGGTTCCACCCTTCTTGGACACAGAGACCCCTGGTCCTATCTGGCTTCTGCCTGTGAGACTAGGTTTCAGCCTCTCTCTAGGCTTCTGCCAACCTTTAGCTTAAGCCTACTCTGTGTCCTGAGCCTGGGAGATGAGCCTAGCAGGGCTCAAAACACGAGCATGCCCATGACACACACTGTATGCTGATATCAATGTGCTCCTCAGTAACCCTGCTGTAGTCTCTTCCTTTCCTCTTGTAGCCACTTGTGGACCACCAGTATAACAATAAAACATGAACCCCTAGCTATAACTAAAACTCTATGCCTACTGGCTACAAAAGAAAACCTTCCTCTTCCTGGGTCCTAGTTCTCTGCAAGCCCTCAGCTCCTTACTTGTTATTTCCAGGTGTAGCAGGATCTCAGTTAGTCACCCAGCAACAGCCATCTTGCTGAAAAGCTCTACCCCTATGGTTTGTAGGGCTGGACCCCCTACCTGAACTCAGGCACTGGCTTTATGTGACTCCTAAGCCCTGCCTCTTCCTGCTAGGTGATGCTTCAGCCACCCACAAGGGTTTCCACCTTGGGTCTGATGACCCAGCTGCCTTCCAGGGAGTTTACTGCTGCTACCCTTGGTGCCTCAGCAGTATTCCTCCTACTGTTCAAGCAGGGCTCTACCCTATCACACTATTTCTGAGCAGCTAATCTGGCAATAGGCACTACAACCTATGATTTCCCGTCTGCCTATTCCCTTGCATCTAGTGTATAACATGCAGTCTCCATGAACACCTGGGAATATCCCTGCTGCTTCCTCTGCCTTCACAGAACAGGAGCCTGTGGCTCCATGTTACATATCCTTACTGACCTTTTGTTTATATGCATTGCATTTTTTTTCCTATAAATCTTTGTATAATAGTCAAAACTGTTTTAGTGGAGAAGTGATTAACTTAAGTGTTCCTCACCTAGCCAATCTTGGAAGAGGTAATTGCTGAGAACTAATATATGACATGA
Organism: Alligator sinensis; assembly: GCF_000455745.1. NCBI lineage: Eukaryota > Metazoa > Chordata > Crocodylia > Alligatoridae > Alligator > Alligator sinensis. Next base: position 1,758,170 of record NW_005842069.1, on the reverse strand, counting down.
GGTGTTTGCCCCTCTCCATTGTGGCATGCTCTGCTCTGAGGCATAGAAACCAGGCCATTCCAGGCAGTAACGAATTTACATTTAGAAGAAGAGGGCTGAATAAACCATGGTTATTCAAACCACTGGGGGAAAGATATTGGATTAGTGATCCTCATGTTTTAAATGATGCAAATACTGTCCTGGTCTTAGTCAAATCAGGAAATATTTCTGATTTGGTAAACTTCCTGCCCCCTTTGTGGTGCAAGAAGTTATATGCATAGACCATATACAGTTATTACTTATAAACCAGTCTAAGTGACCAGAAATTGTTCTAAACCTGTAACTGTACACAAGTTTAGTGCACATAGACTAGTCTAAAAATGGCAGAACCTGGTCTAAGATAGACCTATCTCATATCTAATTGAGCTAGGATAAACTGGTGAATCAAACTTCTGTACCAATTCCCCTATTGATTCAAGTAAGATCTCTGTCCTTCACCACCACAATCCCCTCCCCACTGCCTTGCAAGAAGGCATGCTAGCACTTGGCCCATGCTTGGCTGCTCCAGTTGGGTGCCCAGAGAGACCTACCCCCAGGCTGCCCTAGAGCGGAGCCAGCACAGACCTTTTCTCCAGCCCCACCTCCTGCCTCTGACCATCTGTCAGCTGCAGCCAGGCAGTGGATGGAGAGTGGAAGGGAGGTGTCTGTCCCATGCATGAGCCCCATGAGCTCTGTACACCTCCATGTCCCCAGGTTTTTTTGGCCAGCAGTTACAAGGTCCCAAAGTACTAGGGTGGGGAGATGTGGGGGCTTGCCTATACCTGGCAGCCAATCAGGGGTTTCCCAGGCACTTGGCTATGCTTGGCAGTCTCCAGTAGCTCAGTGAGCCAATGGTGCATGCTAGGAGATATACAGGAGTGCTCCCAACCTGCAGGCCTCACCTAGTGCAAGAGCTTACATGCTGACCCCTACCAAAGGGCAAACATGTATACCGTTCACTACTGATCTAACCTAGGCCACTTACAGAAAATCACGTAATTTAGATTGATTCCACCTCAGGCTTTTTGAACATCTGTATTTAGCCATATTGTGGGCCCTCAAAGAATCCAATAAATGAAGTATCTGCATGGCAGATAAGAAAAAAACTATAAGAACTGCCATAACAACAGAGTATTGTCTCTAGTCCTCCTGGATACAGGGAAAGCTGTTGGTCCTCAGACAGGGGCTAAGTAAAGCAAGTTGAAGTATAGACTGCTTTCTAACTTAAATCCAAAGCTGAAATTCCTACCTGGCTTAAGTTGCAGGATAAGGAAACGCTATTGCTGTGATATTTCCTTTTGTTTGTTTATTCTTTTATTTCTGTCTATCTCAAGCTATGATTACTGATTTCTTATGCAGGTTCTTGTATTTATAATAAATCCTTTTGTTATCCTTTTGTCACCTATTGCCAGTGTAAACTTGCATCTCAGAGCGTTTGATCATTCAGGCAAGCCTCTTCTGAGGAAGTGTGGGGCGGGGGGGAGATATCTTTTTGAGTGCATGACCAGACAAGTATGTCATTCTTCTAGTTGGCAAAATCTCCTTTGCTAAGAGCTGGCAAGACCTGGGAGAGAAGGGTAAGGTTAAGGTGCTAAATGCCAAGGATTTGGCCCCTGGCACATCTCAGCTGGGTCTCAGTGGTCAAGTAGGAGTGGTTTGGGACAGAAGTGCAGCCCCGAAATTGTAAGCATCTGGCTGCATCTGGGATCTGGGTATGTCATAAGTACATATTGAGAAGACAGATTTACCCTCTGTGAGTATTTTAGGCATATATAGATCAATTTACATACAGCTTATATGTTTACCCATTATTCTCAGTATTAATTAACATGATTAAATAATGATAAAATAATATGAAAGTAACAATCCAATTATTTCATTGATTTGTCATACATATGGATACCTCATTGAAAGAATCAGAATGCCAAGTACACTTGAAAATATATACAGATTATTTTATATTAGAAGCAAATGAAGTATGCATCATTGTAGTTGCATTGTAAAAGGTAAAAGTAGGATCAGTCACTGCTACTGAAATTACATATGATATTCATTATAAAGGACTCAAATGTTTTTTAGCTTTATTTCCAAATAAATACAATCTATTTTTCATGTTATTCTAAATAATTTTTCAGTATTTTAATTTGCTACTTTGTAGATGCCTTAAAATATGGAAATTACCACAACTTCTTTTTTCTTCCCACATCTCTCTTGTTTGAACCCTTGTCTATCATCTTGTCTGGAACTCTGCCAGCATTTGACCGTATCATGACCCAATCTCTGCTAAAATCTTTAATTATACTTTAATTATTTCTTGTCACAACTCTTGCTGAGTTCCTCAAAATAGTTGTCTTACAGTAAATGCCTACTCTCTGAATTTTAAAGCACCTTTAATGTAGTGGTCAGGTTATTTTTGTGTTCAAGAAATGAACACAGTGGCTATTTTACTCATGTGATTTTATATCATCTTTGATTTTCTATCTATTGTCAAAGTCCAAGTTAAAACTGCTATAGTAATTTCAAGCCTCCTCTTGCACTTTCTTTATTTTGACCTTCTACCCACCTACCATCCTGACAGCAATTCTTTTTCTGTTCCTTTAGTATTCATTTCTTGTCTGTTCTTTACCATATTCCTTTGTACATTCTATTGCTGTCAACTGTTGCAGAAGCACAACACCCACTGTACCATTCCACTATTACCTATTTCTAAATAGTATGCAAAACTACATTCCCACATACAGTATTTAGCTTTTTTCAGTTATAATGTCTTAGTACTCCCTCTGTTTCCATATATCTTGTCCTTCTGTGATTAAATCAGAGCTGGTATACCCTACTCTATAAAATGATATTCTATTTTTTTCTTTGTTTCTCTCCCTTTACTTTGCCAGAAGAATGCTATATAGATATTCATTACCAAATAACATTATAATAATTGCTTAACAATTCAGCATGTACTGCTAAGATTGTCTAGTGATGAATAAAACACAAGAAAAAGTTTGAGTTTGATTCTAAGAAAAAAATAAAGCAAAAAGATGTCTAGGTAAGGCATTTATGAAAACACTAAAAATAGCTAAAACTACACAACTGTTAATTTTATTCTGAAGGTTATGTTTGGTCTGTATTATTCACTAAGATATTAATTCAGCAAAAATCTGGTTTGCAGAGATAGTTTACTGATTTGATGTCTGCATAGCCATTTTATAATATTCAGCCAACAAAGCTAGTTTGAATCACAATTAAATAATAATAGTCGGCAGCTAAGTTTAAGCTCAAGATGTGATATCATCAAATTTACACACTACAGAGATTTTGTCTAGACCAGAACAGGCAACCTTGAAACAAGACACCTGGACCAGTGTACTGCAGAAAGTGTTTTCTGTTTCCACGTTATAGTAGTCTCAGCAGACAGAATTCAGGACACCAAATGAAGCAGACTTATGTCAGACACCTTGGCTCCGAGTGATTTCTAATAAATACCTGGATGTTCATGAATGAAATGAACTAAGACAAATATTGTGAATGGAAGAACAGGGAAATTCAGTGCCCACCAGAGTTGAAACTCTCCAAAACACGGAGGACAACTCAAGAAGTGTTAAAGAGTACTTCACACTGTATCTGCAAGCAAAGGGTATAAAAAATTCTATTTTTATTTATGGGATACCTGTGTTGGCTGAAACCGACCATAAATCAGTCACTGCTATTGCCAAATGGGGCTTGGCAAACACGGCCTTGAAAATAATTATTTTTCTCCAGCTACAAAATTGTGATTCACAAGTTGAATACAATCCGAGGACAGATTTGATAGTTTCACAGACATCCTCTAAAGCATTTGACAAAAGTGCAGCTCAGCAAAGTCCAGACCTAGATTATGTGCATGTCAGTCTGATGATCTGGTGTCAGATAAATGTACAAAAGTGATTGCTACAGTTACAGCTGAGATTGAGAACCTGCAAAAAGTAATTAAGGCTATTAGAACAGGGTGGCTCGCACAATATATATCCAGACACTTTAAGGGGAATCTCTCAGAACTGCAAAATGTGTTACAAGAAAGTAGGTTTAAAATGATGCATGAAAGTAATTTAGAAATCAAGAGAAGGGACAAAGATGTTTTATAAACATGTGAGAATTGAAGCTGTGTTTTATAAGCAAGTGATAATTGAGAATGCTATTAAGGCCTGTTGTACATGCTAAAAATACAAGCCAAGTCAAGTGAAAGCACAAGTTTGTGAACAGGAAAAAAAATCCCAGTTCTATCAAAGCACAAAAACAATACGCTACACTCGTCCTAGGCTATTATTCTTCTGAGAGAGCTTTACTATAACATATTACCACTAATTCAGTGATCATTAGGGACCACTGTAATTTGGGCTTCTGGGTATTTCAGCCTGAAATGCAAGCATTTCCCCCCAAAGCCCCAGAAAACTGCAGTTTGGCTGTAAATGGCCTGAAACCATGGGCGGGGGGGGAGGGGGAACAAAACTTACCTGAAGCATGGAGAAGAGAGACAACAGAGCCCTGGAAACACTGGAAGCCACATGTGTTTCTAGGGCCAGCCTTGTACAAGCAGAGCCCCTCCTGGGGCTCAGTTAGTCAGGTTATTTGATTCCCCACTTTGGCAGGAAGTTTAAAAGTTCTGCCCAGAAAGGAACAGGTAAGTACCTTGCTACGGGGGGCCATTCCAGGTTGTTTATATGTACTTAAAATTTTGCATTATGTTACTGTTGATTATTATTACTATAATTGGTTATGTTTAGCTAGGGAATTGTACCTGTAAGGAGCTCTCATGAGAGCTGTTTAGAGCTGTTAGCTATGGTGTGAAGATGTTCACATTACATAATGATGCTGAGTTAGACCACAGATACTGAATGAAACAGACTTTGGCCAGACTCTGCACATCACATACATTTTTTTCTTGTAGCCAAGGGATGGCCATGATGTTAGGAACTATTTATAAATGACATGAAAGACTTGCCTTACAGTGTTTTCTTAATAGGTAGAATATTATTTCTAGTATTCTAGTTACGTTTCATATTGAGGAATATAGTTGAAAGGAATATATATGTGTATGTATTTAAGACAGGATATTAATTAGAGGTGCACTGATACCTCGGTCCCATATCAGATTGACACCAATATAGGGAAAATTGACAGCATCAGAAATCTGCTTTTTTTTTGCCTGATGTGGCTGATAAGGTGGCCAATAAATGCCCTGTGCATGCAGCCAGGAGCACAGCCCGGTGGCTTGGAGAGCAGCATCTGGCTGGTAAGTATGTTTTGGGGGAAGGGTGGGGGGAAGGAAGGAGAGTGGGGGGGCAGATTGAGGGTTCTGAGGTGTGAGAGGAAGTGGGGCTAGGGCTGGGGCAGGTGCTGCTCAGCCAGGGCAGGATGGAGGCATGAGCAAAAAGTCTGGGGTCCCAGCAGGGAGGTGGTTCCTACCACTGTGCACACCCTGGGAAGGCATGTGCCCCCAGATCTGCTTGAGGGTCAAGGGCAGGCTGCTGCTGTAGGCTGGGGATAGGGGCTGTTCCCAGTGGTGGGGCTGGGCCAGGCTGTAGTCAGGGTGGACAGAGGCACTAGGTGGTGGGGTTTGGGGGGCTATAGCAAATTTTGGGTGGCTGCAGCACCCCTGCAGTCCCCTCCCAGGACTGCTACCACCCACCCTGGCTGAGCAGCACCTGCCTCAGCCCAAGCCCCAACCCCACTCCCTTCCTCACTGTGGAGGCCTTGATCTGCCCCCCACATCCCTTCCCTCCCCCCATCCCTTCCCCCACACTAGACTTATCAGCCCGACACGGGTCTTCAGGCTGTCTGGCTGCATATTGGAATTGGATTGGTATCGGTAGATATGACTCCCTAAAAACTGTCCATTTGTATTGGCCCAAAAAATTTCTATTGGCACACCCCTAATACATATATATATAGCCTATCTTAATATGTAGCTATTGTATCACCGCAATACATAATTGCTAACTCAAAGAATACAAAAAATAGAGAGTCTCAGAAAGTGTATTTTAGAAACTGAAATATTATGTAATCACATGAGTCCAAGAGCTGGAGCTTTAAAAATAATTTTAAAAAATGTGACTCAGTAAAATCATGAGAATTGGCAATACATCATAGAAAAGCCTGTTTCAGTGTTAGATGACATATTTAGCTTATAATTAGCAACAACTGTAACAATTAACACTAATTACACCACAGTGTTTTATTCAAGGACAGAATTTAGCCCATAATTTGGTACAACAGTTGAGTTTGTAAGCATGGGAAGAATTATATTAATTAAGTTATTGTTTCTATGAATCCAACTGGAATATTTCAAATGATGTATGTAAAAATGCTGGCAATCTAAATGGCAGATGTTAGCAAGTTTTTGATGTTCTTTATATCATGTATTTTGCAGAATAAAACTCTAACTTGACTTAATTTCTTTTGCTTCTTCCATTCAGGAAGTATAACTGGTGAAGTTTACTAAACACTTCATATGTGCTACACCTGCTAAATCATACCCCCATGATCAGGAGTTTGGGGGCAAGAAAATAGACACATTATTTTCCATTGGCAAATATGTGTGGTTCACTTAGCTTCATAATATTCAGATATAAATACTCAAAAATTGCAACTATTTTTTGTGACCAATGAGGAAAGCCTTTAGAGGTTACAAATTTAGGAAATACAAATTACCCTGAACTTGAACTAACATCATCATCATCGTCACCATCAAACATATTAAAATAGTTCTGTTGGCCAAAGTAATCATTGCAAAAGTGAAAGACTGCCTACAGAGGCCAAAAGATGAAATAAAGAAGTGTCATAGAATCAGATAATATATATGGAATAGACTGTCATATAGACATCATGATACATAGATATCATCATACATCAGACATAGACATCATCACATATCCAAGGATTAACTGATGCCAAATTAAGAGTAATTATATTCTACAGTAAGGTGGATAACCCAGAAAGACAAAGTATAGCATGTTTTAGCAATGTGGTGTGTACTCAGATTAGCCATTTCTAACAGCAAGGACAGATTCTGTACGTCCCAGTCTCTGGTTTGTTTAGAGAATTGTCTCAACACATGAGGTTTTAAGATCTGGAGTTTGCAAATACCTGCTGGCATGTTCTTGACAGGAATGAACAGGAAATAAGTGTGTTAGCCACTAAGAAAAGACCTTTTCCCCCTTCATTCACATTTCACTGCTATTAGCATCGAGTTTATAGCACCCACTACCACCCAGTTAGAGACTGCAGATTGGGGTCAAGGGGAGGCTGTTTGTTTGTTTTTGAACTGCATGAAGCATGTTCAATATTTGCTATTTTATATAACTTTTTCAGTGTATCATCCATATATTGTTCTATGGTGTTTCTAATGTTCATAATATTACAATATTAATTAGGGATGAATCATACGAGGCTCTCAATTTGGATAACCAACACCAAAAGAGCCCTAAATCAGCAGACATCCTCAAAAATCCCAGTGTCTGCTCCCCTCCCATTAGTAAAATAAGGATTTATACTTCTTTAACTCTCAGGAAAGTTATAAAGATAGGTTTGTATAGTACTTTGAATTCCTTGGATAAAAAATGCTAATGGATTTGGCCAAGAAACAGAGTTTCCATTCTAGAAAAGAGTTTGCATTTTCAAAAACTCTTCATCCCAAATTAGAACAAACAGTTAAAAAAAATCATAGAACCATAGAGAAGTATGAGTATCCAATTTTGTCCAACCCCTTGACTCAGGCATTATTGTCCCTATCCAAAACATCCTATATAATCCCTAATCTAAATTCTGTTTAAGATTACTGTCAACCCTGACATAAAAAAGACATAATACCCTTACCCTAACCTGCCACAGGTAAAGCAGGGAAATCACAGCAGCCAATGTCCTGCTTATAGAAAAGGTTGCCAGTTTATTCTCAAGAAATCCCAGGTAAAGGGCCACATCCCCTGCTACAGAAGAAGGCAAAAACCCCTACAGTCCATACCAATTTGACCATGGGGTAAAATTCCTTCCTGAACCAACATATGGTGATCAGTCTGACCCTGAGCACTGGGGCAAGATTCCCTAGCCAGGAACCTCCAGTTTTAGTCCCAGCAGGCACACACCATAGTCAGAATCCCCAGCCTTGGTTTCACCCAACATCCAATGCCTCTGAGGAAGGCTTAAGAACACCGTGACGCATGTAGTAGAAAGTTGGGAAGTGTTGGGGGAGGAGAGGGGGAGATCACGAGGAGAGCCAGAAGCATGAGAAACACCCATAGTAGAACAAAGGCACAGTTATTCCTAGATCATTCCTGACCAGTGGCTATGCAACCTGTTCTTGAACACCTCCAGTGATGGAGAGTCCACAACTTCTCTTGATAATCTAATCCACTACCTCACTATTTTAACAGTGAAGAAGTTTCTTTCCTGATATGCATCTAAACTAACTTTGCTGCAACTTGAAGTCATTCATCTGTGTCCTTCTCTCTGCAGCGAGAGAAAAGATGCTTTCCCTCTTCTTTATGACAACCCTTCAAGTATTTGAAGACTATCATGTCTCCTCTTAAGTGACTTTTCTGCAAGCCAAACATGCCTAGCTCCTTCAACATCTCCTCATATGACCTGCTTTCCAAGCCCTTTATCATCTTTGTTACTTAGTTTTAGATCCTCTCTAATTTGTCCACATCCTCTTTAAAATGTGGAGCCCAGAACTGCACACAATACTCCAGATGTGACCTGATCGGTGTTGAGTAGAGAGGCACTAACACCTTCTGTGTCTTTCACTTAATACTTCTACTGATGCATCCCAAAACTGCATTTGCCTTTTGTGCAGATGCATCACACTGCAGACTCATATCAACCTACCAAGACTCAGAGGGCACCTATACACATGACGGACCTCTGCTCTAATTAGCATGTGTCTTGATTAATCAAGTCTGCTGTAAGTCTGCAGAAGCATGCCAATTAGCATGCTCCAGCAGCCTCTGCATCATGTGTATTCAGCATCCTTGCATTTCAGAATGGTGGTGGGGGCACTTTAACTAAAACTTGTTGAACAAGCTTTAGTTAAAGTGCCCTCACCACCATTTTGAAGTGTGGGGTGCTGAATAAACATGGTGCTGCAGGTGCTTTAATTAGAGAGGTTCTTGGATCCACCCCCCATGACACCCTGGAGCACATGTATAGACACCCATATTGATATACCAAGACTCAACAACTAACATTTTTCACAGGACTAAAATGCTAATATATCTAATTTCAGAAACAGTGAAATGTTCCTCTTACTTAGACAACAATTATATTTCACTTTTTCTAAATATGGCCTCTGGAATCCCCTGCCTAGTAAACTATCCCACTCTCCAGGTATTCTGGTTCTAGTTATCCATCTTATATGGAGAGAAGGAAACACGCTGCCCAGTGGTGCACCAAGCAGATTGCGTAGGGAAGAACGTAATCCCTGAAGCCTGAAAGCACATCCATGGCAGGCAGGCTGGCAGTAAATCAGACAAGCAGTCAGGTGGGATGGCAGCTGGTCTACCTGACAGGTTTTCATCAAAAGTTTGGATGGAACTGACATGTTTCTATAGAACATTTTAATTCTGTTAAATCAGCATTTTGTGATGCAAATCTGTCAAAAAATGCAGATCTACTCTGCATGGAATTATTATTTATTATAGCTGAGGAAATAGTTTGCAGTGAATAGTTTACATAGTAAATTTAGCTCCTTTTAATGAGTGCAGGATGCCTGTGAGTGGGTCACAATTTCCTCAAATATATTCATTATTCAAATTTACTGCCAATGTTTATTTTTATTTCTACAGAATTATATTAAACTGTTTGTGGTACATATTCAGCAACCAGCAAAACCAATAAGTTGTGTTAGTTTACAGATGAATTCGTTTTTGAGGCAAGAAAGCACCATTATGATTCTACAGTTGGATACAGACCAGTTTCACTCAATAATTCCTGCATCATACCAAATAATTAAATTAGTCACATGATGCAGTTTCTCTTCCCGTGTTAGATAAGCACAAATCTTACAAGTCAAAAGGGAGCAGATTCCCCCCCCCCCAAAAAAGGTACATAAATAGGACTTAAAAAACTATAGATACCTCAATAAAGACTTTTAAAAAGATGTCCATTCAACAACCCCTGGCTCTCATTAGACCTCTGATCTGAAGTTTCCTTAAAACATCTGCATCTGCATCGACAGTTCTGCACACACACACAGAACTGCCCAGCTCTGAGCAGGTAGATATAAAGATCTTGATTAACCTCATAGAAAACCAAAAAAACTAGAGAAAGCATCATATAACCACTCAAAGCTCTGAATAAACCTAATAGATATTGAGAGCTTTGAGTTCTGCACAAAGCACAATGGACATGGCCTCTCTCATTCAAAAGCATTGTGGTAGTGTTGCTGCTGTCCACTTATGCTTAGAAGACTCTCCTGTGAGACTGAGAGAGTGAGCTTGACTGCTTGTATATGGTCTAGCTCTACCTAAATTGAAACAGTGGGTTTTTAATTGGTGGATTTTTAATTGTGTCAATTAAAAACCTATTGTTTCAATGTAGGGATTTCTGTCATTGTTACGGAACAGTGATGGCCCACTGGCAGCTCACTCCTGGCCCCTGGCCGTGGGCGGGCTCTATCAGAAAAAAAAGAAAGTAGTGAGGGGCCTCATCCTTCTCTTTTTTCCCCCCGGAGCCTGCCCACCTCTCCTGCAGCTGGGGGCGGAGGCAGTTAGCAGGCCCTGAGCTGTGGGGAGGTCTGGTCCTTCCCTCCATGGTGGCTACCCTCCCTGGGTGGCACCCACCCACTAGAAACCTGCCCAGGCAGCTCCAGGGGTCACTGTCACCATGGTGGCAAGGACTGCCCCCGCCCCTCCAGCATCTCAGGGGCTGTGCAGCCTGGTGGCTGCTCATGCAGGCAGGCTCTGATCAGAAAAAAAAAAAGTGGCTAGGGACCCGATCTTTTTTTTTCCTCTTAGAGCCTGCCCAAATTTCCTGTGGCGGGGGGGCGAGCTGCTTGCAGGCCTCGGTCCTTCCCTTTGAGGTGGTGGCACCCTTCCAGGGCTGCTTAGGCAGGCTGCTAGCAGGCAGGTGCTGCTTGGGGGGCACTGCTGCTGCAGAGGAAAGGACCAGGGCTCCATGCAACTCAGGGACTGCTGGCAGCTTGCCCCCAGCCATGGGAGAGGTAGGCAGGCTCTACCGGAAAAAAATAACAACAGGCCCCTCACCGCTTTTTTCTTTTTTTCAGCAGAGCCTGCCCATGTGAGCTGCCACCAGGTCATGCAGTGCCTGAGCTATGGGTGGGCCCAGTGCTTCCTTCTGTGGAAGCAGCACCCCCTGTGGCTGCCCAGGTGGGGTGTTAGCTGTGTGGGTGCTGCCCCAGGTCACAGGCAGCACCCATCCCAATCCAACAGTGCATGCGATGCTGGAAGACCAAGTGTGCTCGGGGAAGCTTGGGCTCGGTGGGCTTCCAGTGCGTTATGCACCATCCCTGATGCCTTCCCGCCACCTGGGACCATCTGGGAATGGGCTGACTTGCCTCTGGGGCACCAGAGGAACCTGGTTCTTGGCTTCAGATTCCTCTCCAAAAGCTAGGCACCTAAAATTAAATATCATAGCACCTAGGCTATGAGGATCTAATAGGGCTGTGCAAAATTTCACTGACTTTCATTTCAACACTGTTTCTACTCATTTCAAGCTTCAAACAGTGAAACTGAAATGAAATGAAGAGCTTCAAAACAGCCTTGAAACAAAACAAGGGCAGTCTAAACATTTCAAAAGTTTTGAAATGTTTCAAATTTCGAAGCTGTAGCTGGGCTTGCCTGTAGGGAA
>NW_005842069.1:1728466-1746307 GCF_000455745.1 Alligator sinensis | reverse complement strand
TAGGGAAGCAGGAGGGAAGCTGCTGTCTTATTGGCTGTGTAGCTGGTTAGTGACTATGATCCTTCCCTGAGGTCCCTTCCAAACCCAGTGCTCTGTGAGGAGGGATAGAAAAACAGCATAAAAGGCAAGGCAGCATTGTTAGAACTGGCCTGCTTTCTGCCTTGGGGTCTGACAGTTACTGGGCTGCCTTGGGGTCTGACAGTTCCAGCAGCTCAGGAGCATTAGACAACAAAGGCTACTACTAGCATTGATTTGAATGATTTCCTACTTGCTAGCCTAGCCTCTCTATTTCCAGTTCTGACCTCCCAGCTTTGTGACCCTTCTTTCATCCCCAATCTCCCAGCTTTCTGCCTTTCTGTTTCCCAGCTGTCTCCTCCTTACCACCAGGCTTTTTCCCTCGCTTCCACCCTGGCACCAGGTGACCCTGAGTAACCTGAGGGCCTCAATTAACCCCAAGCCACAGTGACTACGAGTAACCCCAGGGCACCATGACCCTGAGTAACCCTGGGGCACCGTGACCTCAAGTAACTCCAACCCCAATTGACCCAAAGTAACCCCAAAGGCACCCTGACCATAAGTAACCACGAACACTATGTTACCCCAAATGCCCCCTAGTGTTGACACACAACCACAGAAGTGTGTGTTTGTGTGTGTATGTGTATGTGAACTCATAGTGATGTATTTGTAGTTTGCATGTATGTATATCATTTTGTATCGCACCCTCCTTTCTAATAGCACAATATTGAGATCCTGAGGGTTGATCTGGCACATGTCAAGTCAACAATGGAAGTACTAAATCACTGCGCAGTAACAACTATGCAGTCCGCTGCTCATGTAGATGCAGCCTTTAAGTAGAAATGCTTAAGAGGAAAGACAGAAATACAGTTCACTGGAGCACAAAGGGCCTGACACTGAACTGATTAATATCTATGAGAGTTTTGTTTATTTTACTTCAATGTCAGTATGATTTGTACCAGAGTAATTCGGTACTATATTAATATTAACTACAGAATTACCACTGTAAATGACCAACTGTAGTTCTCTGTGAACTTAATGGATGGTATTCTGTTGCAATTATAGCATACATGACAACTGATATATTCATGTTTCATCACTGTCCATTTACTTTGCATTTGAATTTGTTTTATTGGAATTTAACTGCTAACTGAAAGAATTTTATAGATATACTTTGAAAACAAAATATAGTATGTGGCAGTATGATAAATATGGATGTATTTGCATATTTCAGAACTGTCAAATAAAATTATAATATTGTACATTAAACTGTATTTTACAGTCTCATTTCACTGAACCAAAATAAATAGTTTTATTGTGTTAAGACATGTAGGCTAGTTCAGATAAAAGACTTAGGATGTGCCTGCACTTGCTCCTTGCTGTTCTCAAGATTGCTGTGCTGTTTGAATTATACAGAATGAGAGCGGGCGCTAATTTTTTTTGGCAGTTATTTCAAAAGCAGGGTGGAGTAAGGGTAAACATATTCTGAGGTACCTAAAGCTTAGATTCTTAGGGTGCCTGTACATGAGCTGGGAGGCTGCTCTGACATGCTGCAGTTACAGTGTGTTGGAGCAGAGCATGATAATTACTGCACTCCAGCCAGCCTCCATGTCTCGTGCTGATGCATTCCTGTGTTTCAAAATGGCAGTGGGGGTACTTTAACTAAAGTTCATTCAACAAGCTTTCGATAAAGCACCCCAACCACTGTTTTGAAGCCTGGGGATACTGATACACAAGACGCTCTGGGTTCTTTAAATTACAATAGCTCTTGGAGCTGCTCAAATTAAAGTGACCCCCACCACACCCCACCATGTGTAAAAATGTCTTTAATAACTAACTTTTTAGGCACCTTGCCTCCAAACTGTAAGCCAAAACCCAGACATCCACAAAGCTCTCTATACAGGGCATGGTGAAAGTTAAGTGCCTCCAAAGGACAATGCAAAGTAAGTTCACAATGAGTGGGGAGACATTTAGAGCTAGCTCATAAGGAATATGAAGTAGAGTACAGGTGTGTGTCTGAATCCCCAGTATGTGTCTAGAGCCAAATGCCTGAGCTAGGATTCCAAGGCCAGAGTCCTCTCCAAAGGAGGGAAACCTACAATAGTTCTTTCATAGAATGGACAAAAACATCCTTTTTTTCTTTTAAAAAACAGGATGAAAAAAACAGCTAGAAAAGCTGTTGGTGTCCACTTTCTATATACGGTCCTAATGGTTGGAGCATCTTTCCAGGGAGGAGAAGAAATGACTAGGCTCAAAATTATACCTCTCACCTCCAAGAAAAGTGCCCTAACCAGTAAGCTATAGTCATGAGGCCTAAGAGGACCATCAGTAAAGTGTTCCTTTCTAAATAATAATGCACAAGACTAGTGGAGAGTGCCCATAATCACTGAGCCTAGCCTGTAGCCTGGTGGTTTGGGCACTCCTGGGAAGTGGAAGATATGGATATGAATGGTCTCAGGCTAAGGAGGGCCTGAAATCCCTTTGTTTTTCTAAACACTAGGCTCTTTCATAGGTACTACCATGATAGAATTTTAAAAGATCTTTTTGAGGGGCCTGAGACTGTCTGTTTGTAGATGTGTTCTGAGTAAGACTGCTGAAATAAGACCCCCAGGAGACTTAAACCCTGCTACAAACCCTTGTTAGTAGATACTAACAAGTCTTTGACAGGAGATATGTACCTAGCTGCTTATCCTGGATTATTCCTATACATGAATAAAAATGAAACTATTACACTTAAAGGGCCCACACTTTCTAGATCTGTCCCATATATTGGACAACATTTCCTTGATCTACAGGGCATGTCTACACTTCAATGGCACCATGCCCTGGTCAGGATGTTACTGCTTATTTCCTTTCCACCTGCTCCTGCTCTCATATTCTAAATGCAGAAAGACGCCAGTAAAAACACTCTGAGGTCATTACCAGTAACCACTTTCAAGCATACTAAAAATTAGGATCTCAAGAGTGGGCATAAAGGAATGATCTGGAGTATCTTCACTGGGGTACTTGTAGGTTTGGAATATGTGGGCAAGGTGTACTCAGCCATGGCCTAGTGACACATGATGCTGGCAGTTACAGATGCCCACAGGTAAATCCAAATGGCTACTAGAATCTTGAGCTCAACACCTTATATACATTCTTATTCCCTTTGTTATTGTTGCAAGGAGACACTAGCATGATTCAGTCCATAAACAAAATATCTGTGTTCAATTTTTCATATGCTCATAATTTATTGTTATACATGTGAAATATATAGTTGAGACTATACTCATTATATCCCCATAATTTGTTCTGCAAGAAATATGGCAATAAAACAAATAGGCAGTATGCATTTTACTATACATATGTGGTTCAAAATAAATGTTGAGAGACAAAACAAATTTACTGTCAATTGCTGTTGGATTACATTACATTTATACACTAGCTATTAAGCAAATAGATGTTAGCTTATTCTTTTTTAAATGTTCCTTTCTGCAGATAGGTAACATAAGATAGGAGTTGGAGTTTTGTTAGTTTGTGTGCAAGTAGACATGCTATTGTTCACCAATTGCATCAAATAGCTTAAATAAAAAGAAGGCATATAAATAAAAAAAGGAAAACAGGAAAGACCTATGAGTTATAGATATAGGAAAACAGGCTTCCAAAATGCTTGAGTTCTAGCTTTGTCTCCCAAGTGATCCAGGGATAGTATTCCATCTAAGAATTCTATATATCACAGGGAAATATATAGTGGCTGAAGATGATGATAAAAAAAAGGTACGGACATCTGAAGACAGCAGTAGAAGTTTGGGAGGAGAGTTCAAGCCATGAGGAAGCAGTTCATCAGTGGAGGTGGATAAGTGTAGGAGAAAGGCTGGATAGTGGATCACTCAGTCAGTCTAAATGGAAAGATGCTAAAAGGCCAGACACCAGCTCCACTCTCTCCGTGTGAGGCCTCAGCTCAAGTTAAGATGCCCCTTATAAGAGTCTGTGCTATTATAGCTGCCACCAAAGCACTTAAAGCAAATTAATCTGTAATTTGTTACTGCACCCACCTGGTCTTGTATAGGCGCTGTCTAGAAGCCTTCGAGCACAAACCCAATACCATCCGAGGGGTATGTCCTCAGGACCTGGGTGTTGGGTTGCGTTCCACCCTGAGAGAGCCCCGACACTCACCTGCCACGATTTGGTCTTCTTTTCCTCAGTGGTGGGGCTCCTCCTCGTGGATTCTCACAGACTGGGTGCTGCCCTTTGCGGGTGTTCTTGGGGCTCCACCTCCCCTACACCCCAGATATGCACCAGCCCTCAGGATCGCCAGATGATGGGTCGCTGGCCTGTCCTCTTGTGATGTCCTTGTTCATCCCCTTCTTTCCCTGCCTGTCCCTAAATGACTCATCCGCCCCAGATGACAGCGAGGTGTGAGATCATCCCTGTCTCTGTGTCTGTGCTGCCTCTGAGGTTTCTGCTGTGCTGCCTCAGTCTTCCTTCTTGACCCAGGGTCCCTTGGAGGGCCCTTCCCTGGTCCAGGCTCCATGTACCCTCCAAAATAAAGTAAAACAAAAAAAGAAGAAAAAGGATAATCGGGGTATGGGCCTCTGCCCACTCCACTCATGGGTCCAGCATCTGTGGTCCTCGAGATCTCCCAACGTCATTCTTCCTTGGCCTGGCTGCCCCGTCAAGCTGGGTGTGCGATCCTCTTAATGTGGTCAAGACCCCTCCTGCGGGTCTCTGTCCAGCCCATTTTGACCTGCCAGCCTTTCTGAGTTGCAGCCCAGGGAGCAGCTTTACCCTCTGGCTCTGTTGCTGCCCCCATTTCCCCACCGCCGGCTTTTAAATCTGCCGGGTGGCAGTTTTTTTGCTGACATCATCTGCTGGCACCATTCCCAGCGGCCAATAAAAGCAGCTGATGAACCACACCAGCAGCCCTTCTCGGCATGGCTCTGCTTTTCCTGAGGGTGGTAAGTACACCCTCTTTTCAGGGCTTTCTATCTCTTGTTCTGGGAGGGTCAATCCTGCCTTGCGTCCCGCTGTGGGAGGCTGCTTTGGTGCCTCCGCTTTTGTCCCCCTGGGACAGTTACAATTAAGTGATCCATTCAAAATTTGGCCTGGAGATGGTGCTAAGGATGACTGATGAGAAGAGAACTTTTGGAATTAAAAGAAGGAATGGTACTAAAATATTTTGAGAAGTGGCTCCCCCCTTTCTTTTGTGATCTAAGGGAAATGAATCTTTTCTTTCCTTATTTAGAATTTTACATTGTGAAAAACTATGCTTACAGAGTTCAAGAACAGAAATAAAAAATAAACTCCCTAAAATTTCCAACTCACCCCATCTGAGACATTAGAGCCACTCTTCTGTTGAACTATTTTTCCTAGTCACAGGTCTGTTTTTATACAGTTTCATTATATTTTATGAAAACTCAGATTATTATGAAATAGAGGGGTTTTATGAATGCTTTATTGAAAATAAGACTGAGTAACAGTTTTTAAGGGGAAAATGACACAAATCAGAATGTTTCTATTTTGTAAAGAAGAAATTAGAGAGCAACATGCTAATTTAATGAACATGAAATGATCCTAAATATTAGACATATTCTCATATTTATATTACTAGCTAAAAGTAATATGTTTAGCAATATCAATTCTCAGTAATACAAATTAATTTTCTCTTTTAGCATTTTTTCCAAATGAATTCTTTGCAAGAAAAAAAGGCATGTTTGTTGTTGTTTTTTCTACTTTCCTTTACTAGAGACTATATAATGGTATAGTAAATGCCCAGACACACCTTTTAAATGTCAACTTACAGTAAATTCTAGGTGAGACATTAGTCAGTGCTGACAGCTGTGTAAAACAGCATTTTATTAATGTAGTTTCATGGTCCAAATTTTGTAACTGGGCATAGAGATTAGGTTGAAACCAAGACTCCTCTACCTGATAAAATCCTTATTTACCACAGGAAGAAAATAACACTTTTAGTCTCTGCAGTGCAAATGCATTTTGAATAGACATTTTTTTTTCCATTTCAAAGCCTTTTTAAATTTTTTAAAGCAGGTTTCAAAGAGAGACTTCAGATACTGAAGAATGAAGTACTATTGGTTGTCCAAGAGAGATGGAAAAATGATTTAATCAATCTACAACCCATTCATATTTATTTAAATGCATACTTTAATTCACCTATAATTTAGCACAACCAGCACAAGTATTCAAAATAAAAGAGGACAACTGACAAAACTGCAGATTTAAAGATACATTCCAAAGTTGAATAGAGGTAGGAAAAAAACAACCCAGGATAGACTATTTAAAGCTAGATCTAATAATAGGCCTAAAAGCCTATAATCTAGATACTACAGTGTCTAAATGTAGGTGTCTGATCCCAGAATACAATTAAAAAATCCAGGGTATAGATTCTACTCTATATTGAGTCTGGGTAGAGTTAGGCATAGCAGCAGATTCCAAAAGATCCTTATTGCTGGACAGGAAGCCACCTAGGAAATACTATGCAAAGGGTTATTTTTAGCTTGTCTCCCTCTGGAGACTAGGGCTAGGGACAGAAATTACACATAGACTGGTATAATTGATTGGAAACTGGTTTCAATCTGTAACACAACAGAAGCTCAGTGCACATAAATACTTTCAAAATACAGTAGCCAAAACAAGTTTAAGATAAACCTGGATGGATGTAGTATCAGACTTTACCAATTTTGACACTTCTAAAGCATGGCTGTTGTTGCATCTGCTACCTTTGGTGTTCTTCTGTTGCCACCTGTGCTTCTGCCAAGAGGTAAGGAACACAACCGGCCCTTACTGGGCCATCTAGTTCTCCCCCAATGACCCAGGAGGGTTCTCCAAGGTTTCCCTGTCCCATGTTCTTCGGGACATCAGGAGCTAGACACCCACACTTAAATTAATCTGCCAAGATTGACCTGATTTAGCTTCAGTCTTTTTGACTGTCTGTACTTAGCCTAGGGGTCAATTAGCTTTGCAAGTCCAGAGATCTCTCCAGAGGGTAGCTGCCTGCAGCCTATCTTTAAAAGAAAGAAAAGGTGAGCAGGGTTTACTGTTTTTCCTTTTAGCAACACCCCCTGTCCTCCCTGCTTTCCTTTTAGCAACACCCCCTGTCCTCCCTGCTTTCTTACTCCTTCATACTATAGGGAGACAAGATAGTGATGGCTTTTCATCAGATGAACAACGTAGTGATGAAAGCACTCACTCAGTATGTGGGAGATCTGGTTTCTAGCATGCCATAGCCTGACAAGGGTAGAACCTATATCTCCCACCTCCCACAAGGCTACCTTAATCCTAAAATACATGCTAATGTAGAGTTCTTTATATGCTTCCTTTGAAATCTGGACCACTGTGCAGAAAGAACTGAAGATTTAAAGGACCAGGAGGGCAATCAAGAGAAAGATTGACTGTGTAGCACAGTGGTTAAAGCACTCAGATGGAAAGGAGCAGTCTTAGCATTCAATCTCTTCTTCAAGGATTGCTTAGGTGTCCAGGGACGAGCCCGAACAGGTCCAGTCAGAATTAGACCGTATTAAAAAGCATAATTATATGGTGCTTATGATTGAAAAGAAACATTAAACAATAAAATCTGACTGAAGTTAATTAAAGTGAACCAAGAATATTTGTCTGCATCTGCAAAGAGCCAAGATAATAGCTCTGAAAAATGGAAATTGTCTTTTTTTTTTAATGGTAACTCAGATGCAACATATGATACTTTAAATATCAAAATTATTAACTCCTTCAGTACTAAACAAAGATTTACATTGTTTGCCCCAGGTGATTGCTTGCATACCTTAAAAATACATGGCTAAGATGTGGAAATGATTGATTTTTTTTCCCCTTAAACAAGGTGGTCATCTTTTAAAAGTCATAATAAATTTATGTAGTCAACAAAAGTCATAATATCTATTTATGTAGCCATAAATAGTTACATATATATAGGATATTACAGTCAGAATCCTCCCCTCCTCACCTTATATTGAGCTGAATCGCTCATAGGCAAAAGAGACAAAAAATGTTAGAGTTAAAGTTTTGGAAAAATAAATGGACTGACAGATGCTATTATTTTACTTGTAGCAAAAATGTCAGACCTACTCTTGGAGCACACAAATTATCTTTATACTTGCATTCAACTCTTTTTCTCACACATGCCAAGATGACAGTACAGGGCATGTCTACACATGCATTAATGTGCCTTTTCTAATGCACGCTAAATTTAGTACCTCCAATATGACATACTAAATTAATACATATTAGGCTGTGCTTATGTGGAATAGCACATTTGCACGCTTTTTTAGTGATGCTTAATGTGCAGTAGACTATTTTACTGTACATTAGTGTGATGTCTTGTTTTTATGTGATGCTTTAATGTACAGTAAAATAGTCTATTGCACATTAAAGAGCACATGTAGATGTGCCTAATATGAATTTCATTGTTATTTCTGAATGCTGGCTTTTCTGTCTCAGCAAAATTTTTATTTTCTCCAATAACAAAGAACAAAGATTGAAATTGGATTATCTTTCTGTAATATGAAGTTTCTCAGAAATGTGTTTAAAAATTGTTCAAATCATATATGAATATGCAATATGCAAAAAAGGCCAAGCAAAAGGCATACATCTTTGTTTTAGGGCACATTTAAATGGAACTCTCATATATTTGAAAATCTTTTAATACTCCTACCTGAACTGAATTTAGATGCAACCTTTCTGTGATTCAAATTCTAGGTGAATGTTTATTAAATATTGCTGAAAGCCATGTAAAACTGTGTTGTTACACAGCTGTGTTTGTTGTGCCACACTGAAAGGTGTGGGCTTGTTTTTTGTCATTAGATGTGCGTCTTCATTTAATTAGGTTTTTCTTGAATGCAACTTTGTGCCTCTGTGTAAAGAGATTTCTTCCTTTTTTCAAGTAAAAAGGCTGGGATTAACTTGTACTGCAGTTATACAAAGAAGGTGTCTTGACAATTAATTGGCGAGAGATTTGGTACATGAGTAGTGATGTACTTCTTTTTATGTCTCACTTAACATGTGAAATTGCAAAAAATAAGTTTGTTTCAAATTGAAAATCACTTCTAACTGATTATGTACTCTCTTTAAATAACACCAAATCTATTTTATATAGTGAACATAGTAGTGGGTACAGTTTACATGAGATATGTTAACTTTGGATGGCTTTAACGAATGAAATATATATAAGTTTAGGTATTCTCATAGTGGCGATGCATGGAGGGGGGGGTGCACCCTCCAAGAGTGCTGGTGCATCCCCTGACAGGATGCACTCCCTGCTTAGGCAACAGACGGGGGGAGGGGGGGGCGCAGGCAGGAGCACAGGTACCCCACCTGTGAGGGCTGGCTGGGGAGTAAAGCTTCCGAGAACGCTTCGGTCACTTCCCGGTCTGTGCATTCATCCCAGGGGACCCCTCCACCCCCGGTTGGCAAGATTGATCATGGGGGATGCCCCACCCCCAGTTGCTCAGGTGGCACCAGTCACCCATGTATTCTCAAATAGATTCTGGATAAGCAACCAGATTTCAGCACAAAGGAAGGAATACAAAGACAGAAAATGGATAAACTAAAGTTAATTCTGCAATTCTTATTTTTTTAAAATAGTATGCTATTTTATAATTAGGCATTTGAACACCCACTTTAATGATACACTTTTTTGAATTAGAATGCCAATATTAATCAAAACAGGAGAGTTCTCAAACCTTTTACATCTTCCACTCAACAATCATGTATTTACATTTTGAAAGGCAATCATCCAACAAGCTGGTCTGCAAACCCACTATTATCAGATTTTTTTCAGTGATACTCACAAAAGAATAAATATCTGAAACATTTTATTTTATATTTTATTTAATTTATGAGTCACATATTCATTTATGGGAAAAGGTATGATGTGGAAAGAAAGTAAAAGGATATCAAGACAGTAGATACTGTGAGGAAATACCTGCAAGCGATAACAAGTTGGATGGACTGTGGAGGAAGAATGAAGAATTTAGAATGTTAGCTTAAAAAAAAAAAATAGAAAGAAAGAAAAGAAAGAAAAAAGAAAACACAATCAAAAATAAACAAACAAAAAGAAAACTGATATATAGTTCACTGACTATTTTTGCCACTTTTCAATTATTTATGGTAAATAAATTTTTCTGTATTCTCAACCTGAACCCTTTATTTGCATATTGAGTCTTTTCTCCCCACTGCCTCCCTTTGTTGTCTTATGGTGGCTTAGTGCTAGCCCATGGAAATTCCTCTCAATTACGTCAGATTACCTACATGCTTCATTACATACCAATACATATTAAGAGAAACAACACCATCAATTTGATGGTAGACAGTTTTAGAGCATATCCAATACCTCAGACTGCTGCCAAGAATTGAGATCCTCAACTTGCACACATCCATTACACACACACACACACACACACACACTATTTTGGAATTAGGCAGAATAGATGAATAACAGGAACCCTAATATGCTCGGGATTGCTGCAGCATGTCTATTTAACTTAGTGGGTGCATCTACATGAGATGCTGACTGCACAGTAGCTAAAAAATACTGTACAGTAGCATGTCACAGGTCAGTGATAATACACTACCGTGGAGTATTATTAGGGTACTGTGCAGTAGCGTCCCCTAGAAGTTGTTTGCCAGTGCTATTCTGCAGTAACTCTGGTTACTGTGCATTTATTTAGTACTTGCTAATACCAGTATTAAATAAATGTGCAGCAATGACTACTCAGTAGTGTCTTGTGTAGACATAACCACTGAGCCCAGGACTGCTGCTCATAATCAGGTCTCTCCAACTGTGTAAGTGCTGCATTCTGGTGATTAGGCAAAGCAGATGGTTTATATCATATCCAGATGGTTTGCCTCATATCCTAGCACTGTTCTGAAGCTTACCATGGGTGCATTCACATAAGCACACACACGTGTCTTACAGAGTGAAAGCTCTTTGAGACACTGCAAGAGGCACATGAGGGAATGAAAAAACATTCCCTGTGCTGCAAGTTTGCAGTGCAGGGGCAAAATTAGACCCCAGGAGTAAAAAAAAAAAATGTTCCACAGAATCATGGGGCAAGGCATGGTCCCAGGCCGTGCCTGGAGGCAACCCAGGAGTCGGTCCTCCAGGAGAGATGCTCTGGTTTCTGGCTAGAGCATCTCTGTGGTGCTCCTGTTGCCCCCAGCACTGTCAAGGGCAAATTAGGGATGTGGAGTGAGGGGTTTATGGGCATGGGTGAGTGAGAGTGCCTGGAGGCAACCCAGGAGTCGGTCCTCCAGGAGAGATGCTCTTTGTGGCTATGGGGAGTGGAGGGGGATATTGTGGGGTGTGGAGAGTGGCGGCGGGGGGGGGAGGAATGTCCTGTATGTGGGTGTATTTGTGGAGGGGCTTGAGTGGGGGCTGCCACATGCCTGCCCCCCACCCAGCCCCCACAGAGCTGGCGGCAGCAGGCAGCATGGCTGTGATTCTGCTGCTGGCACAGCCAGCAGTGATGTGGTGCTGTGTGACCCAGGCTCCGTATATGCTGAATGGATCTGGCCCAGCCCGCTAGTGCACAGCCTTGGATGGGCTGGGCCAGGTCCATTCAGCATCTACGCAGCCTGGGTCACACAGCACCATGTCACTGTCCACTGTGCCAGCAGCAGAGTCACAGCCCAACACAGCCCCACTTGCCTGCTGCCACCAGTGTCATAGCCGCTGGGTGGAGGGAGCAGGCATGTGGCAACCCCTCAGAGTCATCATGGGGTGATATGGAGGGCCCAGGGGTGGTAAGCGGGAGTGGGGGGTGGCAAGTGGCTGGAGCAGTTCTGGCAGCATGCAGCAGAGCTGGTGGCATGTGGCAGGACCTGACCTAGCCCAGCCCAGCTCGCTAGCCTGGCTTTGCACCAGAGCAGGACATGTAGCTCCTGTATAAATGTGTGCTAGCCATGCAGCCCAGGCCAGATCGGGCCAGCAGAGTGTGTTTTCCAAGAAGCTCAGGTGCCTGAGCCCCATGGAAATGTGCCCTGCTGGCTCAACCCTACCTGACCCGGACTAAGCTGCGCAGCTAGTGTGCATTTGCACAGGAGCCGCACTTCCTGGAGCCATGTGTCCCGCTCCAGTGCAAAGCCAGAATAGTGAGCCATGCTGGGATGGGTCCTGCTGTGCATCTCCTCTCCACAGGCACCGAGAGGCAAGCAGTGCTATCACCAGAGGCAGGACCTGGCGTGGCATGCAGGGACAGTGTGCTGAGCCAAGCTGGGTCCTGCTGGCAGTGTGGCTGCCAGGCTGGGCTGGTTCAAAGGTGGCAGGACCCAGCTTGGCACAACACATGGTCCCTGCAAGTGGCACTGGCCCCCGATGAGTGGCACAGGCAGTGCTGGCTCTGAGCCACTTGGGGCTGCTCTGCACCACAGGAGGGCTGGCAGCAGTGAGCTCTGAGTACCACACTCCCACTGTTGCTGCAGGGAGTAAGTTCTGGGCTTTGCTCAGAGGCACTGTGGTCCAGTAGAGTGGCTAGGACTCTGTTGGGGGGGCACTGTGGCCCTGCAGGATGCCTGGGATCCTGAGGGGGACTGTGGCTGGTTGGGACCCTGGGGGGTGGGGGGAGGCTGTGGCACTGCAGGGTCCCTGGGATCCTGCAGGGGATAGGAGCTGTGGCCCTGCAGGGGGGAGCTGGGGCCCTGCAGGGGGGGCAGTCCATGTACTGTGTGGGGGGCGGGCTGCAACCTGTGGGAGCCAGGGGACCCACCCCTCCTGATCAGCCCCTCCACAAATTCCCCCCACACCTACAGTCCCCCCACTATTGCCCCATACCTGCCCACACAGCATCCCATATCCCCCCACACCCACCCACATGTCTTCCCCCACACCCCTTTGCACCTCCCTCCTGCAAACCCCACATCCCCCCACCACACACCCATCACATGAGAAGAAAACCAAAACCACACATCAACACGTATAGATATTTAGAATTTATTTTATCATCATGATAAAGACACTGGTAGGCTTCCAAACTGCGTTAACATTGTAAATATATCAAGAAAGCATTGCCCAACTGATCAATCTCTCTCTCTCTCTCCCTCCACACACACACACACACACACACACACACACACACACACACACACACACACACACACACACACACACACAGTGGTCTTTTGTTTTAATTGTGGAAGAACATGGATTTTGGGGTATTTTAAAAACTAGATTTGGGATGCTCCTGCAGCAGTCCATCTGGCACAAGGGGTAGTGTCCCCAGATACCAATTGGCTGGGCCCCAGAAGCTCCTGAGAGCAAGTAACCCTGAGCTGCTTGCTAGGGCAGGTTTTTATATTGCTGGGGCCAGCACAGAACAGGTTTTATGCTGCTGAGGCCAACACAGGTGCTGGCCCCAGGCGTTAGCTCCGCCTAGGATGCAGAAGGAACCAGACAGGTTTATTTTGACCCACACCAAAGTACATGTCTGGACATGTGCGCTAGGGCAAAAAGCCCTGGCTCAAATTTGCACCACTTCTATTTGAGCTGCTGCAAGCACATGTCCCTGCATGTGTGGACATGCCCCAAGGGTCTAAAGACCCTTTTTAGTTATCTAGTTTGCAAAAATTGCTGGGCTTGGGCATATAAAACCTGAGTGAATTGGCAAGATATGATACTGCCTAAAGATTGGAAGCCCTGACATGACAGGTAAAACCTATTTTATTTAATCGGAATCATTTTGTCTTAATTATGAAAATAAACTTCCAGAGCATAAAAATTGCCTTAACACTTCTGATAGAAGACAGCTGTGGACTAACCCTTTCTTTTCTCCCACAATCTGTACCAATTGCTAACTGTTAATAATAACCCCTTTCTAAAAGGAGAAAATATTTGCTTAATGTGGCTGTGCCAAGTCAATGGATTAAAGATGACACTGGTAAAGAAAAGGTTAAATTTAAGGAAAACCAGAATGTTAAAGCAGAAAAGAAAGGGAGAAACAGATGCTTCAGCTACATGGATAAGAAGTACTACAAGAAGGAGAATAAAAGGAGTTATAATTAAAGCCAACGTATTCTGAAGAAAAAAAAAAAAAGGAAAGGAAAGCAAGTACTAAGGTGATGATGTTATTGTCACTTCTTGGTAATCAACGATGATAGACTGCGGTGCTAACTTTTATGATATTGCAAGAACACAGCTGGAGTGACACACTTACTTTGGCTTTATTTTAAGGCAATTTTGAAGGCTTGTACTCCAGTGATAAAGGAATCTGTAATGTGTACCTATGAATCCTTTGAAATCTCAATTCCTCTTTTTTTTTATCTCACTCATTTAATTTGTCACAGCTTGTCAGCTCTGAGCTACTCGGCAGTAAACATGTCACCATTGTAATGCTTCATTATATCACATGTAATAATATAAGCTGTCAAACTATTTTTAATGATGACTTTTCTTTGCAAAGGAGGGTGTCCCACATTCTGTACATAACCACTGAAACACCATGAATTCAAACACCACTCACTACATATTTCACTGATTAAGTTGTTGGGCTAGATCTTCAGCTACCATCAGTGGGTAAAGATCCAGTGAAGTAGCATTAGTTTACCCAAGCTAGAGATCTGGCGTTTTGAATACAGAATCATAGAAAAGTAGGGATGGAAGAGACCTCAGGAGGCCATCTAGTCCTACTCCCTGCTCAAAGCAGAACCATCTCCAACTATACCATCCCAGCCAAGGCTTTGTCTACACAGGTCTTCAAAATCTCTAAAGATGGTGTAACATAGAATTATAATAGATCAAGTGACGAAGTGATAGTGGGCAAGAGATACCAGGGCAGAGATACAGGCGATAGGTCCCCACCAGGGGATCCAATGTATTGACCCGCTAAGAAAACTCAGAGACTAGTGCAGTGGCTAATTAAGAGATGAGTCGCTCATTGCGGCTGAGAGGAGACAGGTGATTAGCAAACTGAAAGAGGCCCATGGACATTTTAAACCAGGCCAGAAGCCAGGCAGGAGGAGGGAACTGGAAAGTTTGGACAAAAAGTCCCGGGGAGCCATAGTGAGCCTGGAGAAGCTTTGTGTGTTCCAAACATGAGGAGCTCTGGTGGGGCCTGTCCTGTGAACACAAAAGGAATTGCCAATGGCAATGAGCCAGTGTTCCTTGGCAGAGAGCTGTAGCTTCACGGAAGGGATGTTAAGGTAGCAGTGAAAGCTGCAATGCCCTAGGTGCTGCAAGCCTGGGAATAACTGATGGCAGTGGTGATACAATGCAGCCAGAGAAGAAACTGAGACACAATGAGCAATGATCTCTTAAAGCAGTAGCTTTTTCCTTCCTTTAACCCTAAGTGGATTGGTTGTATGTTACCCCAGGTAGGGGAGGAAAGGGTTTGCTGTATGTGATTACCTATATTCCTTTTGTTGTTGTTTTTGTTGTTGAAAATAATAGTTAATTAGAAACTGCACCTGAACTGACAGGGCTCAGTGACAGAAAAAGTGAGAAAATCAAAGAAGAGTGGAAATCTCATCACATGCTTAAAGGATGGGAGAGGCCTGGTGCTGCATTAAGGTGAGAAGCTGAGGCATCGAGGAAGGCATGACCCTGTATCTGCAGATGCCTCTGAATTCAAGTCATGGCATATGTAAGTTCAGAGGCAGTGCAGGGGAAGGGGAAAGTAACCAGGATCCATCATGTCTCTAGGACTCCAGATTTCAGCAGCAGGAGAGGCAACTAAAGCTAGAGATGCCACAACCTCTCTGGGTAGCTTGGTCTAGTGCTTGACTACCCTCCTAGTGAGAAAGTTTTTCTTAATATCTAACCTAAACTTCTCTTGCTGCAACTTGAGACCATTGCTCCTTGTTCTGTCATCTGACACTACTGTGAACAGTCTAGATTCATTGTCTTTGTAACCACTCTTTAGGTAGTTGAAGGCTGTTATTAAAACCCCTCTCAACCTTGTCTTCTCCAAGCTAAATATGCCCAGTTCCCTCAGCCTCTCCTCAGAAGTCATGTGCCCCAGCCCCCTAACCATTTTCATTGCCCTCTGGTAGACTCGCTCCAATTTGTTTGCATTCCTTCAGTAGTTTGGGGCCCAAAACTAGACACAGTACTTCAGATGTGGCCTCATCAGAGCTGAATAGAGGGGAACAATAACTTCCCCTCAATATGCTGAAACGCAGCCAATCTGCCTACTAATGCAGCCCAGTATGCTGTTAGCCTGCTTCACACATCAAGGGCAAACTGTTAGCTTATATTCAGCGTATTGTCCATTGTAATACAGAACAATGCATCCTATCCTTAATTCATGAAGCATGCAGCATCTTTTAGGCCCATGGTAACTCAAAAATTTTTTTTAAGTTAAATTAAATGGTACAGATTGATCACATTTTAAAAAGCAGTAGAGTGAGAAGTAGGCCTGTGCAAATTGGGAAACATTCGATTCGGATTCAGCTGATTCAGAGGACAGTCAATCACTGTCCTGAATCAATTTGGCTGAATTGGCTTCGGAAGATTTGGCACCAACTCGGAGACATTTGGTAATTAGGCCATAGACTATAATGGGGAATCACTGAAATACCTATAACCTTGTCATTTTTTTGGCATATTTGGATGAAAGCAATAGGGATG
Organism: Alligator sinensis; assembly: GCF_000455745.1. NCBI lineage: Eukaryota > Metazoa > Chordata > Crocodylia > Alligatoridae > Alligator > Alligator sinensis. The sequence continues at coordinate 1,729,725 of NW_005842069.1, read as the reverse complement.
GTAGCCCCTTCTGAAGGCATGAAGCCTACCAAGTTTCAAGGAGATAGGTGCAAGGGTTTCTGGGAAACTGCACCTCAAACTGCTGAAAGCAAACTCGTGTCACTTGTGTTAAGGTAGATTTGTATGAAAACAGCAGGGATGATAGCCTGTAAGAGGGGGCCTTCTCAGTGCTGGTTAGATCTCCACCCACCCACCTGTTTCTGGGCCAGTTGCCTACCCCTATCATTTGCTCAGGCAGAAGCAGCTCATAAAAGGGACAGAAAGCATATAAGACATATGCTTATATGCTGTTTCTATGTCCTGCCCCCACAGCACTGTGATTGGAAGGGGACTCGGGGAAAGATCACAGTCACTGGCCAGCTACAGATATCAGTCTTTCTTCTCTTGCCCCGGTCCCCCTCCCTCTTTTTAGATTCTGTTCCCCTTAAAGACTGTCTTCTAAATCTTTGAGGCTCCAAATCTTTTTCCAAATCTTTTCCAAATCGATTCAGAGGCTCCAAATTGATTCAGAGGGGTTTTTTGGTCTCCCAATTAAATTTGGATTCAGTGACTCGGCCTTTGAATTGGGCTGAATCTTCTCACACTTCAGACCAAAGCTTCACACACCCCTAATGAGAAGTAACCTTGTGCCCGCCCCTGCTCCAAAAGGCGCTCTCGGGCAACTCTTGCGCGGGTGGCTAACCGGATCTGCCCTGCTCTCGCTGGGGAGTCCCTGGAACTTGCCGACCGCGGTCGCGGCTGGGCCCGCAGTAGGGGGGTCCCCCTCTCTGCTGCCTCCAGCACCAAAGCACCCCTGGGCGGGCTCTCAAAGGGCTCTGACCTCCCCTACACCCCGGCCAACGCCACCTTTGGTTGCGGACCTTCTGTTCCTTGTCCCCGGATGAGGACTGGTCATCAAGGGCCCTCTTTGCCCTTGCGGCCTTCTTTCCTGATGCCCCGCCGGCGTCTCTTCCTGGGCTCCCCTGGTTCCCTCACTGGGATTCCCGCCGGCTATATCCTGGTTCCCTCACTGGAGTTTCTGCCAGCTCTATCCCAGTTCCCTCACCGGAGTTCCTGTCAGCTTTATCCCGGTTCCCTCACCGGAGTTTCTGCTGGCTCTAGTCCGGTTCCCTCACCAGAGTTCCTGCCTGCTCCCTCTCTGGGTTCCTCCTCGGAGCCTCTGCCAGCTCGTCCCCAGTTACCTCACCGGTGGTTCCAGCTGGCCCTCTCTCTGGGCTCCTCCTCGGAGCTTCTGCCGGCTCCGTCGTCAATTTCACCGC
>NW_005842069.1:1723674-1724588 GCF_000455745.1 Alligator sinensis | reverse complement strand
GCGCAACTGTTGTAACAGCACTCTCGGCTGTCTTATCTCGTGGCCCTTCTTAGCCCAGAATCGGCGCCAGTAGTGCTCGGGGTTGATCTCCAAGCGATATAAGATGGCTTCCTTTACTGACTTGTAGTCCAGGGCATCCTCCCTCAATAGGGCCCGGTACGCAGCTTGGGCCTTGCCCACTACTAAGGCCCCCAGCTGGCTGGCCCAGTGTCTCTTATCCAACCCTGTCACGAGGGCATGCCGTTCAAAGGACTCAATATACGCCTCCGGGTCATCCTCCTTAGTCATCTTAGGCATCTTAAAGGATGCCAGGCTGTGTTGGTGCCAGTCTTGTTGCCGGACCAAAATCTGTTGCTGGGAGCCCAGAATCTGGGTCAGCAGTTGCAGGTTCTGCCCGAGAATATCAACGGGGCCCATAGCCGGGGCATGCATGTCGGCGTAAGTCGGCATATCAGGGTTCTCCATCATCCCACTGCTGCCACCACGTTGTGCCCGCCTCTGCTCCAAAAGGCACTCTCAGGCAACTCTTGCGCGGGTGGCTAACCGGATCTGCCCTGCTCTCGCTGGGGAGTCCCCGGAACTCACCGACTGCGGTCGCGGCTGGGCCCGCAGTAGCGGGGTCTCCCTCTTTGCTGCCTCCAGTGCCAAAGCGCCCCTGGGCGGGCTCTCATGGGGCTCCGACCTCCCCTACACCCCGGCCAATGCTACCTTTGGTCGCGGACCTTCTGTTCCTTGTCCCCGGACGAGGACTGGGCATCAAGGGCTCTCTTTGCATCAAGGGCTCTCTTTGCCCTTGCGGCCTTCTTTCCCGACGCCCCACCGGCGTCTCTGCCTGGGCTCCCCTGGTTCCCTCACCGGGATTTCTGCCGGCTCTATCCCGGTTCCCTCACCGGAGTTTCTGCCGGCTCTATCCC
>NW_005842069.1:1709355-1723513 GCF_000455745.1 Alligator sinensis | reverse complement strand
CTCCTGCCGGCCCCCTCGTCAATTTCGCCACTCTTCCTCGGCGCTGCGGCTCTCCCAGCCTCCGTCGCTCCCAGCGCTGCTGCAGCCTATTCGGCCCATGGCCAAGGCCCTTTGCGGGTGCCCGGTTCCACTCCCAGGCTTCCCCCCGGGCTTCACATCCTCTTGCAGTGTGCCCCCTCTGCCTTCGGGGCCGTGTTTTATTTCTGCTGAGCGGCGCCTCTCTCTGACGTTACTCCGCCCCAGCCGTATGAAAGCGTGGCTAACGAGCTGCGCGGGTGGTTCCCCGGCCTGCATGCCGCCACTGCTCCCACCTCCTGCGAAGCATAAGTGAGTATTTCCTCTGGCTCTAGGCCAGGGTCTCCCTCTAGTCCCGTTGTCCCTGGGACAAACCTAAAACAGGAATCATCAACCTAGAAAATAACAAATGTGTGGACAATTAATTAAACCAAAAATCAGTTTAAAGTATTGTTTCAGGAAGAGCCAGAGTATGTTTTTTCCTAGAACAAATAAATAACTTCTTAACTAAGCAATGTCCAAAAAAATAATTTTGGGTTGATGATAAACATGCATTAGATAACATTAGATTATAAACATATAAGAAAATTCAAAGAAGATTCTTGCTCAGTGTATCCATATTGTGCGCAAAAAAGAAAAGGAAATAGGACTGGCAAAAACTATAATCACTTATAGTATAAACAGTTGCAATGCCATGATTATTATAAAATATATATATTTAATATAGTGCCTATTTCTCTATTATCTTGGCATCACCATGCCCTGCCTAGACCAATGTTTCTCATGATGCTGGGGCACCCTAGGGTGCAGGGAGATCCTTTTAAGGTGATGCACAATATTTACACTGTTAAGTGTAAGAATACCTACACACATGTCAAAAACTTTCTGTCGTGTGGCCTTTCTGATTTATTTGCAGCAGAAGAATTGCTCTGTTATTTTTCTGTAGTCAAGAAATGAGTGAAACCTAAGAGCTGGCATTTTTTATGGGGACCCTTGAGTTTAATGAGGTTTGTTTTGAGTTTAAAAATGTTGAGAAGCACTGCTCTAGACTTAGTGGAGTTGTACCTGCCTGTGCTAATATTAAATTGGATAAAATTTGTCCACAGAACACACTGCAGAAAAGCTTATGCAATCGTTTTAAAAACAAGCAGTGGAGCTTTGAATTGGATCCTGAAGTGAATGGGGAGATACTAGAACTGTTTGTTCATGGAACTTGTGAGATTGATACTTTCTGAAAAAAATGACAAGGCAAGTAGCAGAATTATGTGAATGGAGTCTGAAACAATATAATGTAAGGAGAAAATATGAACAGCAAGAAAATACCCCATATTAAATACATTTGACAGGCAGTACTGGATCTATAGAACTACAGTATACTATTTTTATAACTCAATGTTTGAGATGCTCTCACACAGAGGTTTTCAATCTTTTTTAAGCAGGGTACCCCTTCTAGACACAGAGTGGGGTTTGGGGGTGCTGACAGTCAGCCAGATGTGGAGCCAGTGGCACAGGGAGCTTGAACATGGCCACCACCACCATCCATACACTCCGTGTCACCACCAGGCACTGTATTCATGTGCCCAAGTATCTCCACTTCTCCATGCCGCGGGCCGTCATTACCCGCTCCCACCCCAACACATGGCAGTGGTGCGGGGAGCTCACATGTGGTGGCCACCCCCGCCGACATCTATACACTTAGCACCACCACCACGTGCCGGGGCAGGTGGGTGGGGGTGCTGACAGCCGGCCATGCATGAAGCCGGCAGAGTGGACAAGCAGGGATACTTGGGTGCAGCAAAGCAGAGCTTGGTGGTGGCACAGAGTGATGGATGGCAGCGGCAGCCCTTCCTAACACCACCTTCCTATGCCCAAGTATCCCCATATCTACATGCCACTGGCTTTGTGTCCAGCTAGTCGCCAGCACCCCGTCTCCCCCAGTGCACAGCAGTGGTGCTCAGTGTATAGATGGCGGTGGGGGCAGCCTCCATGTGCAAGCTCCCCGCACAGCTGCCATGCACTGCAGTGGGGTGCTGATAGCTGGCTGCACACGAAGCTGGTGGTGGGGAAAAGCGGAGATACTTGGGCACAGGAAAGTGGCACCCAGCAGCAACATGGAGTGTATAGATGGTGGTGGCAGCCACGTGCAAGCTCCCCATGCCACCGGCTCCACACCTAGCCATCTGTCAGTACTCCACCCCTCAATCTGTGTCCAGAAGGGGTACCCTGCTTAAAAAAAGGTTGAAAACCCTTGTGATATAGAAACAATAGCATCTCAAACATTGAGTTACTTTTTTTAAATCATTTTGTCCCACAGTTGAGAAGGCAAGATAGTAATGGAAGAACAAGCCTTCTTTCTTTCCCTAGAGCTGCAAACAGTTTGGTGCTGTTGCAAATAATCCAGTGGAAGCAGTTACAGTACAGCAGGCTGGAACAAGTGGATCTCTGAAAAGACAGTGAGTGATAAGGTAGTGATAGTGATGAGGTATACACAGATATGTCTTGCTACCTCTGACAGTGGTTTCAAGGGGCACTCAAAATAGGAGAGAAGAATTGGCAGGGTTACCAGTGGTGTAAAGCTGTGAATCTAACCTTAGCCAAGTACCCAGCCAACTTTAACAATAGGAACTGCACAGAACGGATTGAGATTCCAATATATGTTGTTTGCAAGTCTAAAAAATAATCCCAGGAGGAAACCTGGCAAGGAATTTTTAAGGGTGCATAAAGGTGACCAAGTGCATATATTTTACACAATTAAAAAAAAAAAAAGGATAAGGCTAAAGTTTTAAAATAACAGACTTCTGAAAATTTGCATAATGAACATATATCTTCCTACTCCTTGGTTCACAATAAAGAAGCAAATATAAAAATCACATCACTAGCCTGTCAGGAGAATCAAACTTCCATATCTCTCTTAAATCAATTAGCAGAATTCACAATTAGATTTCTGTTTTCCCCCTTTATTGGTGCATGTAAGGTTAAGCCAAAACGATTTAAGATTCAGCTTAATTTTGGAGAACAGTCACAAGTTTAGCTGTTTAGCTTTGATCAAAGCTGCTTGTTTTTTGGTCCATTGAGACACAATCCTACCACCTTTTGTGCATGCATATTTAATTCATAGATATTAGGGTTGGAAGGGAGCTCAGTAGGTCATCAAGTCTGACTTTCTGCCCTGGGCAGGAAAGAGCACCTGGGTAAGATGACCTGAGCTAGGTGCTTGTCCAGTCTCTTCTTGAAGACCCCCAAGGTAGGGGAGAGCACCACCTCCCTTGGCATCCCATTCCAGATTCTAGAAACCCTTACTGTGAAAAAGTTCTTTCTAATGTCCAACCTAAATCTGCTCTCCATCAATTTGTGGCTATTGTTCCTAGTTACTTCAGCGGGTGCCCTAATAAATAGAGCATCTCCTATTCCCTGCTGCCCTCCCCTGATGAATTTATAGGCAGCGACAAGATCACCTCTCAGCCTTTTCTTGAGAAGGCTGAAGAGATATAGATCCCTTAGTCTCTCCTCATAGGGTCTTGCCTGCAGGCCTCTGACTATATGAGTGGCCCTCCTCTGAACCCTCTCAAGATTCTCCACATTCCTCTTGAGGTGCAGAGCCCAAAAATGGATTCAGTACTCCAACTGCAGCCTGACCAGTGCCACATAGAGCGGAAGCATCACCTCCCTGGACCTGTTCACCATGCATCTGCTAATGCATGATGAAGTGTGGTTAGCCTTGTTAATCATTTTGTCACGTTGAATTCACAAGGGAATTTTAGGATCTTGGTCTAAAACTCCTATGAGAATGTAGTATCTTGGAGATCTGTAGTATTTCCAGCCTCCAAATGAGATAGAAATGACATTGAATAAAAACATCTTTAGTTAGTCCAGCACATCTACCTCTGGGCTGGAAAGAGGCAGAAATTGCATAGGAGCATCTTATGCTAAAATCCTTTTTCATTTCTATAGTGCTTTATTATTAACAGGCCATTTTTTTTGTACAATTCCTTTAACTTACATACATTACATTAAGCAGCGTGGTGGAGGTGGTATTGTCTGCTTTTTGCATTAAGAGTGTTTTCAGAAACAAACAGTAGAGACTAGGATTACACTTAGGTACCTTAGAGCTGAAACAGGATTGGGCTTCAAAGAATACAATCTGAAGAAGAAATCAAATATTTCCAACCATCGGTAGAGGGAGAAAAAATAATTTGGGGGGGGGGGGGCTGAGTGTGTGCATGCATGTGTGCATGCTCAGCCCTCCCCAAATGGGAAGCAGGATGCAGCCTCAAGCAGTTCACCTGGGGAGTACCCAGCACAGGGAGGGGGTGGCAGCTTCTGCTGCTGTGTGCCCCCCGGGAGAGCATGGGGCACATGCCCCCAGATCTGCGTGGGGGGGGCGGCTGCAGCTGCAGGCTGGGGATGGGGCTGCACCAGGCTCTTCCTGGTGCGGGGGTGGGCTGCTCTGTTCTCAGAGCACACAGCAGCAGTGCTGGGAGGGGAGGTTGTGGGGTTTATGGCAAATTTGGGGGTGACTGCAGCCCATTGCCTCCCTCCCAGTGCCGCTGCCACCCACACCAAGCACAGTGCTGCCCAGCCTCTACTGGGAAGAGCCCAGTGCCACCCTGGCCCCATCCTGCAGCAGCAGCTCACCTCCCCCTGTGCAGGTCTGGGGGCACATGCCCCCTGTGCCCTCCCAGGGTACACACAGTGGCAGGACCCATCCCCCCACACCCTATGGAGTTGCTGCTCATGGCTCCATCCTACGCCCCACCCCATCCCAGCTGTGTAATGCCTGCCCCAGCCCCAGCCTCAATCCCTCCCCACTCCTGCTGCAGCTGCCAGAAGCCCTGTTAGCCCCCCCCTTCCACCACCTATGCTTTCCAAATTGTAGCTAAGCCTTCTCATGTATTGCCCCTCAAAAATTCAATCTTAGAATGAAATATAGTGTATATGAAATAAAAGTGATGTGTGGTCACATTTATTTCATATACACTATATGTGTACATGAGCTTGACCAGGAGTTCACCAGGGATTGGGCTGAGGCCGCATGCTCCAGGTCCATGGTTGTCCTGGGAGACTTCAACTACCCAGACATCTCGTGGGGAGAGCACTCAGCTAAATCCGAGAAGTCCTTCCTCATGTGCATGGATGAGCTCTATCTGACACAAGAGGTCTATGGGCCAATGAGAGGTAAAGTGCTGCTCGACCTGATCCAGGCAACTGGGGATGACCTAATCAGTGACCTAATGATCAAAGGGAAGCTGGGTGACAGCAACCATGAGCTAAATCACCTTCACCATCCACCATGAAGCTGGCAAGTCAGTCAGCAATACAGAAGTCCTTGACTTCAGGAAAGCTGACTTTGACAAGCTCAGGAGGCTTGTCGGTGAGGCCCTAAGGGACCACGACCCCAGGGAGAGTGGAGCTCAGGAAGAGTGGTTGTTCCTCAAGGGAGCGATCCTCAATGCACAAGCTAAGGCTAGTCCATCTCCGAGGAAAGGTAGCAAAAAGGCACAGCACCCCCCTTGGCTCTGCAGGGAACTAGCAGACCTCCTGCGGCAAAAAAGAAAGTCCTACAAAAGATGGAGGATGGGATCCACCTCCAAAGAGGAATATTCCATACTGGTCCAGTCCTGCATGGAGTGAACCAGGAAAGCCAAGGCTGCAATGGAATTCCAACTAGCTACAAGTATCAAGGACAATAAAAAGTATTTTTTTAGATATGTGGAGAGCTGGGGGAAAAGCAAGGGCAACATTGGATCCCTGCTAAATCAAATGGGACAACTGACAACTGATGCCCAGGGAAAAGCCAATCTATTAAATGGGTACTTTGTGTCAATCTTTCATTAGTCCCATGGGATGCCGATGTCCACTACAGGACAGGGAGGTCTGAGTGAGGGAGATTCCTTGCCATCCATCAATGCTGACCTCGTAAAGGAACACCTTGAGAGCCTGGACACCTTCAAGTCAGCTGGCCCTGACAATCTATACCCCAGGGTACTCAATGAGCTGGCTATCATCATAGCCCACCCCTGGCATGGATCTTTGAGAACTCCTGGCACTCTGGTGAAGTGCCTGAAGATTGGAAGAAGGCTAATGTGGTGCCTATCTTCAAGAAAGGGAGGAAAGTGGATACGGCAATCTACAGGCTCATCAGCCTGACCTCTATCCCAGGGAAGGTCTTAGAAAAGATTATTAAAGAGGCCATTCTCAACAGACTGGCTGATGGCAGCATCCTGATGGATAGCCAGCATGGGTGTGTTGCAGGTAGGTCTTGCTTGACCAATCTCATTCTTTCTATGACCAAGTGACCTATCACCTGGACAAGGGAAAAGTGATTGACGTCATATATCTTGACTTCAAAAAAAGCCTTTGATCTGGTATTCCATGATCACCTCTTGGCGAAACTGGCCAACTGCAGGCTCAGGTCCACCACGATCCACTGGCTGGGGAACTGGCTCTGTGGTCAGACCCAGAGGGTGGTGGTTGATGGAAGTCAATCGTCATGGTGCCCAGTGACCAGTGGGGTTCCCCAAGGCTCTGTCCTTGGACCTATATTGTTCAACATCTTCATTAATGATGTGGACATTGGAGTCAGAAGCAGACTGGCCAAGTTTGCCAATGATACCAAACTCTGGGGTAAAGCATCCACACCTGAGGACAGGACAGTGATCCAGGCTGACCTTGACAGGCTCCAGAAATGGGCGGATGAAAACCTAATGGTGTTTAATACCGAAAAATGCAAGGCTCTCCACCTTGGGAGGAAAAACCTGCAGCATCCTTATAGGCTCAGCAGTGCTACACTGGTTAGCACTATGGATGAAAGGGACTTGGGGGTCATGATTGACTACAAGATGAATATGAGCCTCCAATGTGATGCTGTGGCCAGTAAAGCAAGCAAAACGCTGACTTCTCAAGCAAATCCCAGGACATCATTCTCCCCTTGTACTTGGCCTTGGTGAGGCCGCAGCTGGAGTACTGCATCCAGTTTTGGGCTCCTCAATTCAAAAAGTATGCGGAGAAGCTTGAGAGAGTCCAGAGAAGATCCAGGCACATGATCAGAGGTCAGGAAAACAGACCTTACAATGACAGGCTGAGAGCTATGGGTCTCTTTAGCCTGGAAAAGCACAGGCTCAGGGGTGATCTGATGGCCACCTATAAATTTATCAGGGGTGTTTACCAGGATCTGGGGGGATGATTGTTCACCAGAGTGCCCCAAGGGATGACAAGGTCAAACAGTTACGAACTCCAGCAAGACCACTTCCAGCTGGACATAAGGAAGGATTTCTTCACTGTCCAAGCCCCTAAGGTCTGAAATAGCCTGCCACTGGAGGGGGTTCATGCACCTACATTGAATGCCTTCAAGATAAATTTGGATGCTTATCTTGCTGGGATCCTATGACCCCAGCTGGTTTTCTGCCCCTTGGGCAGGGGGCTGGACTTAATGATCTTCTGAGGTCCCTTCCAGCCCTAATGTCTATGAAATCTATGATAATTCCAGATACAAGCACATTCAAAATATTGCACTATATCATAACTCTTATGATGATCTGACTCTTCTTATACTGAATGAACTTTTACTATGACAAAACTAACTCTAATTTCAACAAATACCATTAATTTTGCAGAAGAGTAGATTATGTGAGTGAAACTTAAAGCTAGGCTAATAGAAGAACTGAAGCACTGCCTACCTTCAAGCATTGCCTCTGTTAGGGGAGAAACAGATATTGCCCAATGTCCTATTTGTGCTGCCAATACTATCCTTCCACCTCAGGCAGGTGCTCTGGGGGTTTGAGGGGTCTGAATGTGTGCACCCCAGGAAGTCCTGTGTGGGATTGTGTCCCTCTATCTCCAGGAGCACCTGCCTGGCTTTCTCTATTTACATAGACATGCCCCAGAGAATCTCTGTGTATCTCTTTGTAAGTGGGGAAAATTGGGTTTCCAAGATTAGAGAGACCCACCCCAGGATCTCCAGGGGTCCACTCTTGTGTATCCTGGCATGGAAGCATAGGACCTGGGGAATCTCTGACACTGTGTCAGGACCCATGCTGACCTGTGCTTCACATGGAGGCACTGTTTGACATGGGTAAGCATAGAGGTGAGGAGTGATGTGGGATCTGGGGAATTCCCAGTGTCCCATGCCTCCATGATGGGTGCTACATAGACCTGTGCCTCTGTGTGAGGCATGGGTTGGCACAGGACCTGGCATGGGTCCTGGAAGGAGGCGCTGGGCAGCAAGGGATGCGGAGAATCTCTAGGCAAGCAGAACATATTGTTGTTGTTCTGCTTGGGCAGGGGCCCAATGCAGGACAATGTCCAATATGTGTTTGACCTAAAAAAGTGGATCAGCTGTGGTGGGCTGAGTCCTGACACAGCTCATCTACTTTGTTTAGTGACATCTGTGTTTACCCTTACAGAATGAATACTAGGGAATAAATATATTTTTTTCTCTCAGCAAAATAATATAAAATGACAGAATTCTGTATCTGAAATGCACCTTTGTCTTTCTGATACTACTAGTCCTTCTGCAAGTTATGACCATTGAATTAAGCTGGGGTGGGCTTAGAGAATTAAAAAATCTACAGATTTCATTAGAGAAATTCTAGAAATTAGAAAAAGAAGAAATCATCTTAGATTTATAACATGCTTTATGATATTTACATTTGTAATTCTATGATTCTACATCTGTGGTTCATACCAGTGGGCAACCTGATCACCAGCCCCCATACCCACTTCGCAAAGCTGCTAAAACAGCCTTCTAGTTCACTCTAATTTGCAACCAAGAAATATAATTTCATATGCACTCATATAAATGCATATTTTAAGTGTGCACACCTACCTATACATAAATCCCACTTCCATATTTAAACCCTACCCCCCCCACACACACACATATATAAAACAGGATTTTTGATGATCTAATAAATAGAATGTGCCATCCAAAAAAGACAATGGAAAACATCTGTGAATACTTTATCACCTATGTGTTGTGTCTTCAAGAACAAAATAGTATACAAGGTTTGTAATGACAAGTCACACTGATAGGAGGAAACATTTGGATTTCCTACTTTATAAACAATCCTTATGTATATTCTTGACATTTATTAACCTAATAGGGAATCATACTGTGCAAATCCTACATTCTTCTACATTCAATGACAATAACCAGGAGGAGGCTTTCAAAAACCATACTTAGTCTTGCACAGACTGTTCATTAAAGTGATTTAATCATTAAAGTTTGTATTTCTCACTAATGTGGGGGTGGCACTTTGCTTTTCCTGCTGCATCTGTTGTTTTTATATGTTTGCTAAATTAATCTTGTGGCATTTCTGAATGAACAATTAGTCAAGAATTTTTAGATCCAAACTATTACACCTACAAATCTTGCAATTTTTCTCTTTTGGGGGGAGGGGGCGAGGTGACATTACAATGGAAATATTATTTAATCAACTTAAACTGGCCAGTCATCACTTGCAAAATAATTTAAAAACAAAAGTTGGAAAACAAAACTAGTATCTTACTATGCTTACCATGTAAATATTACTGTTTGAAAAGAAGCGAGGTATGTACATTAAATGATACCTTTTTGTTTTAGCCTAAATTTAGGATAATTAATGTGCTGAAAGAAAAACTCCCTGACTGCTACAGGAAGGATGATTTGGAGATGAGCTAGTGAAGAAAATAGAAAAAGAATGAGAATATCTCACCATTTGCCTCCACTCCAGGTAAAACTCTTCTTAGGGACCAAATGCTTTTGATGCAATAATTTATTATCTGCCATTGAAACCTGAGATTTCATATTATACTCATCAATTCAATATCGAAGGGTACATGCAGATGTGTCATTTAGATTGACCTAACTAGCACCAATCTGTGCAAATGTTTAGGGAGTGCCAATCTGTACAGATGTTGAAGGAGGCTAAATTGGGCACAAAAAAAAATGGTGGTCCACATCTAAAGTAGTTCACCTTAGACTGGGAACAGTTTCAGCCAATCTGTTGAATGTCTGCATTCATTTGCCTTGCAGCCCCGGGGTGGGAAATCCCCGTCACCAGACACAGGCCCTGGATGGAGAAGTGCTGTGCTCTTCCTACCCCAACCCTGACTGGGCTACCACTCCCCCACTACTCCTAGATGGAGAAATGCTTCCCAAACCCAACAAGCCCTCCCCACCATGAATCCACTAGCACCCACTGATTCCTTCTGCCCCTCCCCAAGTTATTTACTTTGGGTTCCCAGTGCAGCTGCCAGCACTGACAAACATGCACAGGCCACTTCTGATCTACATCATGGCTTACAGCAAGCTGCATAAGCGTAGATTGGGTGTGGTGAATTTCTGCACATACCCTAAGTGTATGTATTTAAATGAATGAACATGCAAGTAAGGAAAGCTGAACAGAAACTCTGTAATATGCACCTAACAGAACAATTTGTCTCAATGAAGTCTCACTGTTCTTGAGCCTACTGGCTGCCATTTCAACAAGATTTAATACTAAAAGTAATACAGAATAGGCCAAAAAGAAAGAGCAAATTATTTATATTTTCTGGGGGTAAAATACCCATCTTCTCTCATCACCATTTTTAGAAGCATAAATTAAATAATCAGCTGTTATTGAGTGCTACAGTAAAATTGGGTAAATATTTTCAGAAGTTTGAAACTCACTCACTTCTGACTTACGGCCCTTTTGTGCCTATTTCTGACAATTATGCAGTCAGAATTTTATTAAGTAATAACTATATGCTAATAGAAAGCATATCTGAGGTTTAGACTCTCACACAGAATGAAATAGAAGGTTCCCACTAATATATTTTTCAGCATGCATTTATAATAAAAACTAATAAGAGTAAAGTTCATCTTTCCAAGAAACAACAATACAAGTTTTGATTTCTGGTACCAAGCACAACATTGAATTGAAGTTTTTACATATGATGAGTGGGTTTAGAGTTTAAATTAATTCTACAATAAGAACATTTTAGACAATCATTGTTAACACTTATGTACAAGACCAAATTTCCTGAATATTTTTTGCAAAATATGTAGTCAGATTTATTGTTAGGTACAAGCATTCCAAACACCGCTATATACAATAACATCTACTTCTGTTTCCTACGTAAGCAGAATTGACAGATGTTGAACTACTTTCTATTTCTATTCAAACATATATTTTCACTAACTCCATATGGAAGTCAATAAAAAAACTTCAGAAAACCAGAGCAAAAGAACTTTTTGCACAGCTAGAATGACACTTAATGTCATTAATGTCACCTACAAAGCAAGGGCTTCGAATTTCTTTTTTATGTTTCGAAACATGACTGAAAGTAAAATTTGGAGCCTGATCCAAAATGAATTGGATTCACTAGGGTTCAGATCAGTTCCTTAGCTGCAACTGCTGTCAAAAAATAAACAGGCCATTAGGATACATAAAGAATGGGATGAAAAATACTGCAGAAATATTATTATGCCATTTATAAAAGTCAATGGCCTCACCTAAACTACTGAAGTACTAGTAACCATATCAAAAAGGTTCTGCCTCCCAGCATAATCACTGGCCCCTAATGGCAGCAAGCAGTTGAACTCATCACCTGTTTCCTCCTCCCTTGCTTACACTTTTGGTAGCTTTTTAAAGCTCCTAGCAGGAAAGTCCCTACTATCCAAATGGTCTGCAGCTGGGCTCTCTCAAAAGGAATGAGTGTTCCTCTTAAAAGAACAGACCACCATATTGCAGGTGGCAAATTCAGATTATAAAATAAATACTTTTACACACCATGCAAAATTAGACTATAAACCTCATTATCATAGGATGTCATTAAATCCAAAATATTTCTAAGATTTTAATAGGGATTGGGTAATTTATATGAATAACAAGAGTATTCAGAGCTATAACATCAACTTGACAGACTGAATACAGAAATAATTTTTAAGAGATAAAAACTGGATGTTTCAGGGGATAACATTCCTGTTATATCTAAGATTAGGATGAAGGTTTCATGGAAACCACACATCTGTTTATCTAGGTTTTTTCTTTGCCTCTGACACACGATTATTGGAATCATAGAAAAGTAAGTCTAGAAGGCACCTCAGGATGTTATATTTTCTGAGGCTCTGCTCAAGGCAGGATAGCCCCTCTATAAACTATCTCAGACAACTGCTTGTTTATCCTCATCTTAAAAACTTCATCAGTCTCTGCAGGTAGCCTGTTCCATTGCTTGACCACCATCATAGTGAACAAAATGTTCTTCTTAATATTAAAATTAAATTTCCATTGTTGACATTTCTGACATTTAAAACTCCTTGTCTTATTTCCTAAAACCACAGGGAATAATCTAGCTCCATCTTCCTTATGAGCACCCTTTAGGTATTTGAAGACAATTATCAAATTCTCCCTCAAACTAAATAATCTGTCTCTTCAACCTTTCCATGTAAATTATGCTTTGAAGACCTCTAATAATTTTTGTCCATCTCCACTAAACTCTTTCTAACTTTCCCACATCTTCATTGAAGTGCAGTGCTCAAAACTGGATGCAGTAGTCCAGGTGATGTCTCATTAGTGCTTAATCAAATAGAAGAATCACTTCAATTTATTGGCAAGTGATGTATCTACTCATACAGACCAGTATGCTACCAGTCTTTTTTGTAACAAGAGTACACTGTTGGCTTATACTCAGCTTATGGTCCCTCAGGCCCTTTTCTGCAGTATTACAGCCTAGCTTACTGAAGACAGGGTGCTGAGTTAGATGGGTTAGACACTACTCTCATCAGTATGACAATTTACATGTTTTTTTAGTGCACCTGGAGACTATTAGGAATGAATGTTGCTATAACACAAACATCAACGGTGTAAGTTTTACCATACTGAGTCACCAGCATAGCTTAACACCCATTTGGATAGGCCACCTGTGGGAAACAAGAAGGTAGTTCATTTGCATTTTTTGTGACATTGACACCTTTAGAAATGGACTAAGACCACCTCATTCTCAAGCAGGTGTCAGATAACACTGACTATTTTTTTCTAATCTGGACAGGATTTGAACCATATGAACTTTATATTCAATTATCAGTCTCCTGAATCCTCAAAGATGATATGGCTCAGATCCCTTAACAGATCATTTCCAGATTTTCTGAGAAATGGGTTTTAGGATGATAGGGGGTAAACTGCAAGAAAATTGCATGTCAGAGTAAATGTAACTGGAGATCTTTTGAGAGATGCTTTTAGTTTTAAATTTGAATGACTTGTACAAAACTATTTAATTGAGCTTATGCTCAAATAAACACCAACATTTTAAAATTCTTTTTTAGGATTTGCAAAGGATTTTTATATGGATAGAGTTAGTCTGATTAACAACATGTGTAGAATTCTTAGTCCATCGTATAAATCCCTTATAGTTTTCAAAGTAGGTTAAGCTAAACTGGGATAAAACACGCTATTCTGGAATAAGAACATCCATGCAAAAACATCCAGCCATGAACTATCAGGGATCATTAATCCATAGGAAACTGATGTGTAATAAAACACATAGGAGTTGGTTGTCTGTTATATTGGAATTGATTTGATCACAATTCAATATTGGTGTTCACTGATTTCATGTCAATGTCATGTATATTGCTGATGTTACCTTAAATTAATTTTTATTTGTATATAGTTTTAATGCTACTTATAAAATTAATATTAACTTGCCTTTCATCTAGCAACTTGGTCAGCAGATCCATCATAAATTTAAATCAATTTCAGTACTGGTAAATAGGACCTTATCGGCTCCTTTCTAAATTAACACTTTCAATGATCTTTTATGAACATCTTTTCAGTACAAATATTGCAATTTAAAAAGAAAATGAAATAAAAAGATTTAAAAATTAAAATGAAAAATGTAAAAGAATGTATATTGTATTGTAACATAAAATATATTTTTAACATACTATGTAAACTTATTTTTAACATTCTTAACATTAAGCAATAAAATCAAACAGTTCAGTACTTCATATAAATGGGAGGAGAAGTGTGATAGTGTGGTGAAAAAATGTGGAAGGATCAAGGGAAAACAGAAACAGAAAGGTGGTACAGTTTGACTACTGAGCTCTTGGGTATGTCTTAGTCAAAAATTTCTATGAGTAGAGCCCAAATTTCTTTAAACTGGTATAGTTGATCCTTTCTGGGGGAAA
>NW_005842069.1:1652311-1709324 GCF_000455745.1 Alligator sinensis | reverse complement strand
TCTTTCCCTGGCTATCTTTAGAATATCAATATTTGATTCTTTTTCAATTCTGTAAAATCATCATTGCTGACCTCACAAACCTCTGGTCTTTCTGCACTCATTGCCTCAGTTACCTGTTAATATAATGAAGCACCAAGGAAGAAACAAGTAGTGAATATGACTCGTAGAAGTATTCCATTTGAGTTTCATAGAAATATTTCTGTCCATTATATATCTCTCATGCTGCTGTAGCAAGATAAGATAGACTCATATGGCTTGGAATAAATGAGAGCAAGCCCTCAACTCGCTCCAAAACAGAAGTACAGACATACTTAGTGACCTTTTCCATCAAAAAGGCATAGAGGGATTACAAGGGTTTAGGTAGTGTGTAGAACATCTCCAGTATATTTTATACTTCATAAATTACAGTCAATTCCTGGGGTTCCACACCAAACTGATTGAATGATAAACATTTCAGCTATATTTGTTACCATGTCACTGTAGGAGGAGAGCTAGCCTGATTTTCTAGGACTTGGAATTGAACCATTCTTCCATTGTCATCCAATTAAACTGGACATATACTGTTTCTCTCCATCCATTATTTCCATACTGGTTGCCAATCTGCATGCCAGAATTACCTTGGAGAGTAGCTTTTGACTGGATTTGGAGGTAAAAATAGGATTTGCTTGAAAAAATGGTCCATATGCTGTCCTGGTATGCACTAGAGGGTTCTGTTTTTCTCTATAGAGTACAATAATAATCCCATGAACCCCAATGGAAGGATCCACTTCATTCTTTCTGCTTTAATCTCCACCAATAAGAAGGGGCTTATGTTCAGTTGCTAGAATCACACATGACTAGGATATGATGTAAATAACACAACAATTCTGAATCTCTGCAAGTCTGAAGCAAATCCCTATTGATGGAGAGTGGAAGATTTTTTTCTAAAAAAGCACTGAAATCACTGCACTTATTACTAGACTACCTGTTGTCATCTTGCTGTTTTGTTTTAGAAATGATAATAAGATCAAGACTGCTAGAAGGCCCCAAGCAAATACCACAAAATATGTTCATTTTAATGGTATTAATTTTTCCGTAAGTTCCTAACAAAATCTTTGCCACTGACTGGTGACGTTTTATGGTAGTTTTTTAGGTTCTAAAATATTTTTTACAATTTGTTCCCAATATTCTTTGGTGTTTTGTTCCTCAAAAATGTGATTGCTTCAGATTGCCTAGGAACGCATCATTGGGAGAAAGCTGAGATAACAAGGTATTTGAGAAATCTCAGGTAGTTCCAAGTATTCTGGTTAACATCGGTAATATTCATTTTTTTTCTCTCATGGGAAATCTCCTAACATTTTTATATGATTTTTTAATAGTTTGGTTCTGTTACTGCATCAAAAGTATCCATTATCAATCCAACTCTAACCCCAACCTTAATTTAAGATAGAACTTCATCCCCAGACACACTGAGTGCATACAAGTCATTCTCTTTCTGCTTTAAGGGTTCTTGACAAAGCAGAATTGGTCTTTACCTTACTCATTGCTGCTCAACATAGTCTGCATATTTATCTTCTTATCACTCACTCATTCACAATAGCAAAGAAAGCTTTTAGATTGAAGCTTTACACATGAAAAGGAGATAGCTTAGATTTGCTGTTGCCTATTACTAAAGTGTGGAAGGGTAATAGTTCTATGCTTCTGTTCTTTCAGTCTTAGGTACGTCATTATATCAACCTGTGTGAAACCTGGGGGGTGGAAATGGAGACTGCAGATAGGCAAAGTTTGGAAGACCCTGAAAGCCAGTCTGGACACAGCTTAATTTTACCTGAAGAATGGGAAAAAAATCCCATTAAACAAATAAAAAAAGAAAAATGTATGTAGTAACTCAGAATGATGAGATTTCGAGTGGAGAGGAGAGTATACGCATATTGTCTTTGGCTACTGTGTAAGAAGGGTGCTAAACATTAATCTGTTTTATTTGCAGCTATGCTATTAGATTATCAACCAATTCAATCTCAGTGGGATGCAGCTATGGTATCATTCGAGCAACATTGTTAAGCAGCAATAATAGACTGAGAGAACGTGACCAATTCTCAGTGATATATAATGAAAACATACTGAGGCCAGAGGAAATGCTGTCAATAAGAAACTGATGAAGCAAGAATATTCACCTCAAATTTACAGTAGCTGACCCACATTTCAATAACATATTTGAAGGAGATAGATGTTTCAGGACAAACTGAAGTTAGCAATTTCCCCATTAAATGCAGCCTGTTAGACTATTGAAATTCAGAGTACTGTTAGCCCTGGGGGAACCAGTCAAGAAAGAACCGACAAGCCTGCAAAAACGTAGCATCATTACTTCTCTTGTAAGTAGCTCAGCTACACAGTAATCATGAGAAAACCTTCAGATAAACCAAGGACCAGCAGTGATACTAACCACTGAAAGAAGTCACCACTCATTAACAATGACTGAAGACCTGATCTATCCAGGGCAAAAGTGTTCACCGCTCATGATGTAAATAATGGGTTCTGGCATATTGAACTACATGAACTGTCCAGTAACCTGACAACCTTGCCACATCATTTGGCAGGTATCACAGGGCACAGATGTCTAGGAGCATCAGTCTGGTCCAAGATGTTCTAGTGTATACCAGACATCGAATGAACTCTTGAGCACTGAGATGGAAGCTGATGACAGTCTTATAATGGGAGACAGAGATAACAAGGGCAAAGCACCCCAGGTCAAAAAAGCCAAGCTATGAAAACTGAATGCAGATAATCTAAAGCTGAGAAGAAACAAACTTTCCTAAGTTAGAGGTCTGTTTACTGACCAACCTGACGGTGGGTGGTTGGATCCAGAAAGGTGCTGCGCGAACAGGCCAGGGACGAAAGGGTTACGGGACCTTGTTTCTCCTTCTCTTATCTGTCTTCCCATTGGCAGAAAAACAGTTAAGGAGGCGGTGTAACAAATAAATGCTTTACTCACACTTTCGTATAGATGGTTTCCTTTACAGCAGTTTCAAGATTAAACTCACTGGTGACTCGAGAGCTCTAAACACGTTCGAATGATATACTCGGTCGTGATGGGGGTGTCCGGGGGGAAGGGATTTCGTGGATGCAGGATCCTGGAAAGGGTGATCAGGCCTCTCCAAACTGACTCGTGGATCCCCCTTGTGCTTGTGTTCTGCCCCTTTTTATACGCTACAGAGCCAATCAAAATGCGCCCCGTGTATCTGCTGACTTTTAGGAGGCTGTGACTGCCGGCCGTGTGGTCACATGCCTCACGTAACCCCCGATTTGCTGAGGCTATTTGCACACGTTCATCATGACTCCCTCACACTCCGAGCATAGTTCACCCTCGTGTTTTACATTTGATACCTTCGGGTTCTTAAGTGTGTTTAAGATACAACATCCAACACAAACACAAAGTAAAATACCAACTAAGGGTATTAATAACTGGTCATTCAGCAGTTCTGTGGGACAGGGGCACTCAACTCATTTGGTTATGACATTTACTTCTGAGGGATTCTGGCTGGACCTTGAGAAAGTAAGGGACATTAAGACAATACTGAGCCCAAGGATATACAGGGAGCTCAGCCACTTATTCATAGGTACCCAAGTGCTGTGCAACAAAAGTGGCTGTAATTTTTCTAATGAAACAGTATCACAGGGGGGAAAAAAAGAAATGTCAGCAGACCACAAAAAGTTTCATTCCAAGTTATGATGAATTCTAGAGAAACCTTGCCTGGATTCCTGGTAGCTCTTGGATCCACAATCCTAAGGTAAATACACATTGAAGGGAATATGACCCTCTTCTGACCTGCTAAAAGCTGCAAATTGTATAGAAAGTGATGACTAAAACTTTAATTGTTAGAAGGTGTTTTGAACAGAAGTCAGCACACTCTCATAATTGTTCAAAGGGGAGCTTGCCAGTTAGCCCTGGGAACTGGAGAGGGAGTGTCAGGGAATAGGTAGCCAGTACAGCATGAAGATGAAGGTGAGTGGATTGCCCTGGAGCATTCAAGAGCTCAATCTGCCATTTTTCAAGGGTTTCTGTGGCTTCTATATTAACCTTTTATTTCTCCCAGCTTGCTATGAAAAAGACTATGCATAGAAAGGTCTTTCAAAATGCTATTCTCCATGGCACCAGCACTAGCATAGACTCCAAGCATAGAATTGCTTTAGCAACTAACAGACCTTTTATTTCCCTCTCTGTAACTAATGTAAACTGTTCCCACATACAAGAAATCACCAGTGTTCTGTCACAGAATGAAGGAGCTCTCCCCCAGATAGTGGAAACTAAATCCCTGTTCAAGTTTACAGAGTGCTATAGTGGTACTAACAGAAATGACAGCACAGATCCTTTAGGTGAGGGTCATCAGGAACTAAGGGATAATATTGAGAGACCTACTCATAGACGGATGGGGAAGAAGTAAGCCTCAGGCAGAATAGATATCTTGAAAAGAGAACACAGGGCATTTTTGTTGGTGGGAATAAACTGAGACAGCATGAAATCTCCTTCTCAAATAAATTTGCTTTTGGACTAATTTTTGGTAATTCTGTCAACAAACATCCATTGTT
Source organism: Alligator sinensis (assembly GCF_000455745.1). NCBI lineage: Eukaryota > Metazoa > Chordata > Crocodylia > Alligatoridae > Alligator > Alligator sinensis. The sequence goes on along the minus strand of NW_005842069.1, from coordinate 1,704,758 downwards.
CTGTTACAGTTTTAAGAGTAGCTTTTCTATTGAAGGATATTTCTATCACAGTCTAAACATGTTTCAAGAGAATGAATTATTTGTAATGCTGAATGGAAATTGTATTAAACACCAGAAAACAAAAGTATGAAATTATTTGAAATATTTCAAATAATTTAATTTGTTTATACAGTTCCGCTGGAGACACATTGATGTTATCGTTTATTTTACTATATTAATTTAATATGTTTTTTCTGAAAAAAGAGAGGGGCTTGAAACTAAAGTTAACTTGCAAATTAAAATCATATAATCATAAATAATAGGATTGGAAGGGACCTTAAGAGATCATCTTGTCCAACCCCCTGCTCAAAACAGGACCATCCCCAACTACATAACTCTAGCCAAGGCTGTGTTTAGTCAGGTCTTAAAACCGTCCAAGGATGGAGATTCCACAACCTCTCTGCGTAACCTGTTCCAGTGCTTTAGCAACAGTAGTGAATTTTCACATGCAAACCTTTATGGCCAGTGCAAATAATATGATATATGGCTCTGTTGTTCACAAAAACATTTTTAGCATCATGCAATCTAATTAATGGTGCAAGAACAAAGCTTACTACAGACTTCAGTTTAATTAATCATCATATTGATATGCTCTCTTTCTAATAGAGTCCCAAGATCAAAGCGGAGTTGGCTTGGGTCATGAGCATTCATTACATTAGAAGGGGTCATAATTAAACTGTTTATAATGGTTCCTTTGACCTATGAACAGTTGAAGACTTATTACAGGCAGAAGCACTGAGAAAAAGTTTATAACAGGGATGGGTTTAGCAGAAATAAAGCTCTGTTTATGATTAATGGAATCATGTGGAGCCTAGCAGCTTCAGTTCTCAAGAAAGATGTGTAGATCTTTCCTTTATTTTTCTGGATTTACACCTTCAGTTTTGCTCTTTGAATTTTACATGTGTTTCAAATAAATACTCAAACATTTTTATGACTATCAGGACTAGGGGATTTACCTAAATATAAGTCAGAATAGACAATGACTCGCCAATAATTAGATTCTATATATCGATATTTTATAAATTTGTTAAAAACTTCCAGCTACCGAACCTAAATATTGGAGGTTTGCCTTGAATTTGTCCTCCTCCCACTGCTACAACAGGGAAAATAAATCTTGGAGGGAGTCAGGTAGCCCCTTTACCCCCGACCTTTTTCCTCTGCAGATCCTTCCCCTGCTTATTTCTTTCAAGCCCTGTTCTCCATGAGCACATGGAATTGAGGAACAAATCTGAAAACACTGACCTTGAAATAAGCATATCTGTGGTAATTTGCATACGGGCAAAGTATTACAGGCACCCTACACATAGTTCCCCCAGAATTGATGCATTTTACCTTTTTGAAATTTTAGTGCAGGTATTCCATAGACACACTTTTAAACACCACTTTTTTACCTGCTTATATGTGGTACAAACTATGCATGATATTAATCCAAAGACAAAAGACTCATGATTTTATCATGTAGTTCACTGGGCTGAGTCACAGCACAGTCAACAGCATGTCAAGTCATAGTAACCCCACAGCTAAGCACTGCTTAATACATGTGTGTATTCCAGATACCACCCCCCCCAAAGGATCTATGTACTAATTAGCCCACCACTCATGGCTGGAACTGGGTGTTTTCATCACAAGCCCTTGGATCCTCCCCAAATTTATATGTAGATAATACACAAGGCAACTTGGTCAGCAACCACCTCATGGAGAGCAGAACTACACTATTTACATGCAAAAAGCTTGAAGGAAGAGGCAACAGAGTGATTCTGGGAAACTGGTTGGGAGCCTATTCGGTAATGATTGCCAGACACTTAAGGCTGGTGAAGAAACAGGAAGAATTGGAAATAGGAAATAAAGACACAGCTTAGTTGTGGGAGTAAAGAGGAAGTCTAAATGTATTCAATGTAGTGGCTCACCATAACTTTAAAGGGGTCAGCACAAAGGACTGCACACAATGGTCACTACCATGCATTTTATTCATAGGGGCTGCACTAACTTATCCTTTGCAGTAGGTTACCATCACAATGTTTGCCCAACACGGGCCATGTGTTTTATAGTTATACTCAGTGTCGGCTGCACTTAATCAACCTCATAACTGGCTTCCTTACTGAGCCCATATTGCTTTTGGCAGCAATGAAATGATAGACAATGCATTTAATTATGTTTCTTTGTATGTGAATATAAGACAAGGGGCTTTTTCACCATACTGATTGGTGAAAAAAAATCTTATCTTCTATTTGAGTAAAAGTGGTATTTACTGTTAACTTCTTAGCCTGGAAACTTCAGGGTAGGATTATCACAAGACTAGGGATTCATTTTGAGATTGCTAAGTAATGGCTAGAAACAGAGTAGATTTCCTTTAGTGGTTCCAGATAAAGGGAGGAATAACTAAGAATAAAAGCTAACTAAACAGTTTTCATATCAGACAAAAAAAGAGGGATTTGTTTTGGGTAAAGAATCTAGAAAATTTCTTATTTTATTTTTGCTGTTTTCCCCCTACAAAACAACAGCAAATTGGGCTTACCACTGCAGCTATTGATATGCATATACACTTCAATATCACAGAACAAAGCAGTATGAAAAATGGAGGCAACTACAAAATCAAGTAAAAGTTGTAGGGATTTTTGTTTGTTTGTTTGAGCTTTGAAATGTGGCTGACAATTGAACTGTAAAACCCTGACCACTATGAAATCAACGGGAGGTTTGCATTAGATTTCAGTGAAGCCTGCAAGTGACAGTAGCTAAGCCCAAAAGCCCATGAGGGGTTGCTCAAGAGGAGCTAGGGCAATGGAGAGTGGCTCAGGATGGGCAGTATGCAAGGGGGAGGGGAACAGGGCAGAATGAGTGTGAGTCTGAATGGAGCCCAATTATGGATTGAATTTGCCCCAGCCTCAGGATGCGGAAAGTAATCATAATCTGGATGGCACCTGTGAGGCATGAGCTGTGGTATAGGGGAGGTTTGGAGCTGTGGATCATGGTCCCTGGCATTGGGGCAAGGAATGGATAGCCTCCCACTTAATAAATCAAGTTAACAATAAAGTTGTGGCAGGAAAGTCAGAGCAGATTGCCCTAGGCAGGTGGGTGGGCTGCTTTGGGATCCGACCTTGAGTTTACCCAGTCACAATGAGTTTCATGAAACAAATTCTCCTTCTTGAGTGTTTTAATATTGCCTCTAGTATGTCACTGTCAGTCATTTCTATACCCAAGTTAATATGACTGCACCCGAGTTAATGTTTTTAGCTAGAGCTAAGAGCAGCCTTCAGGGCTGTGAAATAGAAGAGAACCATGCCAGAAATGACTAACACCACAAAACTGCAGAAGAAATGACTACTGAATAATAGAACAGCAAGGCCTAAAAAGGAGAAAGGATCATTAACATATGTGGAATGAAGCGAGATTAGCAGGAATTAGGAATATGATAATGAGCCATGAAGTCAAATGACTTTATCAGCACTGCCTGCATAGAAATGCCACTGTGCCTCCCAGGCAGTTGGTTTTAAACTTTGAGTGGAGCTGAAATCAAGGGGGGGTGGCTGGGGGTGTGTGTGTTTGTGTGTGTGTGTGTGTGTGTGTGTGTGTGTAGGGGAGATCTGTACCACTGCGCCCCCCAGGATCTGTCCCTGGTTGGTGATATCCAATAGAACAATTATACAGGTAAAGATACATTCACATATACAGTATGCTTGTTACAATTATATTCCATGCTATCATTTGGTAGGACACACAATCCAAGTGGAGTGCAATCTCATTTGTCTGAATCCCAGTGAATTTATATTTTTCTACCCAAAATGGAGCACGCATATTAAAAGCTTTTTTTTTTTTTTAATCTCAGTTATCCAGACCTATTTCTTCTTCTCCATGACATTCAGGTAATTGAGGCAATCCTGAACAGCGGCATGGCGACACACTAAGTACAAAGATATCAAAGTTTATATATTTTCTGACTTATCTGAAAGATGAATCCAAACACTAGTTGGATTTAATACTGCCATGCATAAATGCATTACAAAGAATCTTTGGCATGAAATACACCCAGCCCCGTGAGGGACACCAGGAATCAACCTCAATGTTTTACACTCATTCAGAAAATGCATATGGAACTTTACAAGAGAAAACCAATATAATTCTTTGGAATTCTAGTAATCAAGAATATTTTATAAATATTTTATAAACTGCATTCATCATATAAAATGCAATGGCTATATAATTCCCTAAATATATAGAATTGATACAATATCAACCTTGATTAAATTCTTTAAAACTAACAAAGAGACTAAGAAATGAATATGAGCAAGGAGGAGTGAAAGCAAAAATCAAGAAACAATGCTTATCAGTCAAGAAAAGTAGACTGGTGAGTGGATCAAATACTGCAAACTTGTAATGGTTGCAGCAGGGAACTTTTATGTGCGTGTCTACAGAATATCTTTCCTCCAGCCTCTGGGAAATTTTCCTTACCACTAGCAGCAGTGCACCAACAATGCCTGAAAAACCTTATTATAAACATCTATGAATCTATGAATCTAAAGGCTTAGTACTGGTTATTGCCATCAGTAACACTTTCTTGATCTCTTCTCTATTTTTAAACATTCTAAATAATAAGGCATAGTTCAGTTGAAGGACTATTATGTGAAGTGCAAAAGCCATTGGATTATTTAACTGCTCTTTATAAAAGGGCAAGAATGTAAAACTGACATTTTACCTGTAATCTACTGAGACAAATAAGTAAAATCAAGTCATGCTTTTTTTCCTCCTTTGAAAAATAAGGCATCATAAGTGTTTCTTGACATTTTTGCCCGTATTTGTCTACTATTAGCTGACAGTTGTAGGTTCTATTCTAAATTAATCAAAACTACAGAGAGTACATTTGTCATTCAGTCCACATCACATTTAAAATTCCAGATTATCTTTAGTTTTAATATAGTTGCAGATAAATAACAGATATGCAAAACATCTCACAAGTTGTCACATTTGTACTGCCATTTCATTTTGCCAAATTCAGTTCTTATATTGTCAGTTATGTTTGAAGAGGCAGTTTTAGAGTAAGCCCCAGTCTTTAAGTACCTTAAGAGGGGAAAAACAATCTTTCACTTGAAATTTCTTAAGCTTGTTTTTAACCCAAAGTTAAATAATTTTGGAAAGAGTAGGATGTGAATGAATTTCTTTTGCCATTTACAAATTATGCAGATTTTAAGAAATGGCTTTTTTATACTTAAAATAACAGGGTTTTTTCTTAAGACATCACCCTTGCCTTGGATGCCTTGATAAGAAGTGTCATTGATGTGTTTAAAGAGAAACAGTTTAAATCTAATTAACTAAAGTCACATGTTTAGCACATGCACTACACAATTTTTTAACAAATAAGCAAAAGACAGAGGTCAACATATATTCTTTGTCTACAATATTCATGTCTAACTTTTTGCTCTTTGTTTTTGCAGCATCCTGTATTCAAATAAAATCAGTTTTGGCTCTACTTTTCTCACTTTTTTGCTCAATTGTGTCACTTAAGTAAAGGAAAAAAAACAAAAGCAGGCAGACAAAAAGAAAATATTTTAATGCAACTTCCCAGTTGAGTATTTTTAAATGGATAAGGTAGAATATTCCATGACTCAGACTATGAATGCCTTGCTTGGCATGATGACATCATAGGCAAGTAGGCCTTGATACAAAATCCACTGAGGTCAGTGGAAAGGCTCAATTAACTTCAGTGTGGGCTGGATTACACTTACAAGTAATGAGTAGTAATTTACTACTCATGTGAGTATATACTTCCCAGCATGTGTTATACTTTTACAAGAGTATACTGCAGAGGCAGAGATTTGGCGAGATGGGAGCCCAGGAATGGAGGCTGTGCCTTAAGGAAGGCAATCCTTTGGGCACAGAAGGGGATGATCCCAATGCAGGGGAAAAGGGGGAAAGGGGCCAAGAGGCTTCCTTGACTGATCAGAGAAATCCAGAGCAGCCTAAGGGCAAAAAGGGGGACATATAAGCAGTGAAAACAGAGAGAGATTACTAAAGAGGAGTATACCTCCTCAGCTCACAGTTGTAGGGAGGCAGTTAGAAAGGCCAAAGCTACCACGGAGCTGAGGATGGCACCCCAAGTTAAAGATAAAAAAAAATTGTTTTTCAGATATATAGGGAGTAAAAGGAAGGCCCAGGGCAGCATAGGACCACTACTGAATGGGCAAAAGCAACTGGTGACAGACAGGGGGGACAAGGCTGAACTCCTCAATAAATCCTTTGCCTCAGTGTTCCTAAATGAGGGGCAAGACAAGTCTTACAGTGGGATTGTAGAGAGGCAACAGCAGAGTACCAGACTACCAAGTGTTAACCCTGAGATGTTGCAGAGTCACTTGGAAGAACTGGATGCGTTTAAGTCTGCAGGCCCAGATAAGCTCCCTCCGAGGATACTGAAGGCACTGGCTGATGTCACTGCACAGCCACTGGCAAGAATATTTGAGCACTTGTGGCACGTGGGCCAGGTCCCGGAGGACTGGAAAAGGGCCAATGTGGTCCCTATTTTCAAGAAGGGGAGGAAGGAGGATCCAGGCAACTATAGGCCAGTCAATCTCAGCTCCATCCTTGGCAAAGTCTTTGAAAAGATTATTAAGGCTCATATATGTGAGAGCCTAGCAGGAAAAATTATGCTGAGGGGAAACGCATGGGTTCATAGAAGGTAGATCATGCCTGACTAATCTAGTCTCTTTTTATGACCAGGTTAAAAAACACCTGGACGCAGGAGTAGGGGTAGACATTGTTTACTTAGACTTCAGGATGGCCTTCGATACAGTATCCCACCCCATACAGGTGAACAAATTAAGAGGCTGTGACTTGGATGATTACACAGTCCAATGGGTGGCAAATTGGCTACAGGGTCATTCCCAGAGAGTGGTGGTGGATGGGTCGGTATCGACCTGGAAGGACGTGGGCAGTGGGGTACCGCAGGGCTCGGTTCATGGACTGATACTCTTCAATGTCTTCATCAGTGACTTGGACGAGGGAGTGAAGTGTACTTTGTCCAAGATTGCAGATGATACAAAACTGTGGGGAGAAGCTGACACACCGGAAGGCAGGGAACAACTACAGGCAGACCTGGACAGGTTGGACAAATGGGCAGAAAACAAATAGAATGAGATTTAACAAGGAGAAATGCAAAGTGCTACACCTAGGGAGGAAAAATGTCCAGCACACACACTTGGATTTTATTCCACAGTATCATTACTCATTAATATATTTCTTATTTTTCCTTTCACTATGGTCCCTAGGTATCTCCTTTCCTGTGATGTTAACTCTTCTCTTCTGCCTTCATCTTCTATCCCCACCTCCCTTTCTTTCTTCCTCTTTGGTGTGCAGTACAAAATACCTACTCTTAACACAATATTTTCTTCATCAGCTTCTCTCTTCCTCTGACTTGCCCTTCATGGTTATGTGCTTCCACAGATCACAATCCTCATCTACAGGACTCTCCTCCCAGTCCTTGTTCAGCAGACATCTGAAAATCTTGAGTTGCCTCCACTACTTGCCACTGTCTGAGACAGGATACTGGGCTAAATGTACCTTTGTTTTGACCCAGAATAGCACTTATGTTTTTTTTTATTTTTTAAGACACATAAAATAGGGCAAGTGATGTGACAGTAAGATTATTTCTTATAAAAATAAAAATATATTAGCCAGCAGATGCAAGTCACAAGGGAGAAAGTAAGCTGTACCATTTTCAGATCTGCAGTTCTTATGTCTGCAGTATTCCCCTACTTCCCCTTCATAATTTTTTCAATTGCTTTTTTAAATCTCCTCTTATTTCTAGAACTTTTTCTAATTCTAGGCTAGAGAAGATTTAAACGATATATTGTCTATTACGACTCTTATCAGGCGACACTCCATGTATAAATAGCTTCTATCAAATCATCATTCGAGAATAATATGCATACGCAAGCTTTTGATTTCTTTGTTTTCTCTCCTGTTTTTTGGGTGCCGATGACTGCTCATTGTCTCAACTCTTAAGTAGGGCTGTTCTCAAAATCTGCCCTCAAAACTCCTACATAAATCACCCTGCTTTCTTCTCTTTCCTTCCTGGCTCCTGTGGTCTGGAAAATGTAGCATTTTTGCCTAGATCAGCCCATGGCCTTTGTTTTGGCTTGGCAGATACTTCTCTGTCAGTAACAATAAAAGTTGGGAAGCCTCTCTCAGCTGCTAGTAGCATAGCCTCTTACCTGACTTTACAAACTGCAAACTGTATTCAGAACACAAGCACATTCACCCCCAAAAAGCAAAACACTTACAGCATCTTTACCAGGAACAAGTCCCCGGGAACTGGAGTTGAGGAGTTATTGCTTAGTCAAGGTCAGAAGCTGCCCCAGTAGGCTGACTTTTCTTTGCAACAGGGGTGAATCAGGAGAAGAAACAACCTGTGACTTCACCATAGGTTGCACATACAGTTGAACCCCGCCCCCCCTGCACCCTTAGTAGGCTGCATGAGACTTCCATAGATATCATTGGGTGCATTAATGTGCTATTAGCATATAACAATAAACTCCAGTACAGCTCACACTGGAGTCTCTGCTTATGAGTGCATCTTCACATGCACCTGGGACCACCGTAGCAGGAGTTGCTGAGGTCCGGGATGCACATGAAGATGCTGCACCGGGGAGCAGCTGACCTGGAGCAGGGCCCCTGGGGGTGGTGGCATCGGGAGGTAGAAAGCTGGCTGGGGCACAAGAGTGCTACAGTGTGGGGCTAGCCAGCAGGCAACCCCTGCACTGTAGCACCCTTGTGCCCCAGCCAGCCCTGCTTATAGTTTACATGCGTGTTTGAGTGCATGCAAGTAATCTGTCATAGGATAGTACTTGTCTCAGGCAGTACTATCCTATGGCAGAGTTAATTCATTTACTGCACCATAATACCAGTGGACGAGTAGACTGTATATAATTAGTTAACTCTGCAGTAAAGCACATGTGTAAAAGAGCCCACTAAGTCTCCAGAATGATCTGAAGTCCAAATCCCTGACCAGAACACTGTCATACCTCCCAAGGAAAGCCAAAACTTGACTTCAGATCAACATTTCAATGCTGAGACCCAGCCCCAAAATAAGCTGTTGTTTTTTTAACAACTCGCTACGTTTTTCTCTGCCAAAAGGGGACATATTTATTTCTGAACTTATTCCATTTCTGCTATAATCATGAAGTAATTTTGTTCTTCCTTGAATTCTCATCCTTACAGTGTCACAGTAAATTACTACCAAGTTCCCTGGATACTGGTGTGTGGATGATCACTATTATAGCACACTGAGGGGGAAGCTTTGACAGAAAACTCAAGAAATCTGATTTCTTTCTCAACAAACTTTATGGCATTTGCTATGGCAGCTAAAGTGGAGAGGAATGTGATTTTTTAGGGTTGGAGAGCCTAATCTAACAAATCTATGAGCTGCTGACAACAAAATAATTCCTGTATATATAATTCCCATCACACAGAAGCTGGCCTATCACCCCTGTCCTTTCAGCTCCAAAAAAGCAAGCCACTACTCCCTTGAGCAATGGCTCTTTCAACTTCAAACAGGAGAAATGACCTTATTTTCTTTGCGACAACACTACATATTTGTTCTTATAAATAAAGTAGGTTACAAGATGGGGCAGAAAGATGAGGTTATTTCTTACAACCAAGAGAGAGCCAGGGCAGAAAGACAGAAAGTTGAGGCCTCTAATATCAGGGCCTGATGTTTTCAGTTCTTTTCATTGTATGGGATTGGGGGCTTATTCAAAAATATAAAGCTCCCCCCACCCAAATATGTATTTTCATGAAGTTTTTTATAGAAGAAAACAACAAATGTGTCAGATCATATAAACAGACAATTCAGAACATAAATCCAATAGACCTCAAGAAATGTGATTATGAGCAAAACATAAAGCAAATTTATCCTATTTTGTCAGCACCTTGCATTTCTCATCAGATATCACACTAGTCTTAGTCTATAGCTGTTGCAATTTTTATCTTTACATCCCCAAATAAGTGGAAAACGGTTTCCCCATTGCTCCCAAGGCATGCAAGACTGGATATTTAGTGAATCTCTACAGGGAATGCTTGGAAGAGAGCTGTATTACTATCAAGTTATTTTGCAAATAATGGTAAAATCTGCACATAAACAAACACACATTTATATGATCAATGTATTTTAAACACACCTAATTATTCTTTAACATTCATATGCTTTTTCCATTTCTGTAGACAATGATTTGATCTTTATCAGTTGGGAACAAAACTTATCTGATAGTACTACTGATGTTTGTCCTATGGCAAATGGACACCTTTAATGAGAAAGTAACTAGGGGATCCTATACATGAGTGTGGAGGCTGCTCCAATGTACTGAAATTCCAGTGCATCACAGCAGAGTCTGCTGGAATGTAGCAATTTCAGCACTCCAGTAGCCTTCTGTATCTTGTGTATCAGCGTCCCATGCTTACAAATGGCAGCAGGGTGTTTGAGCTATAGCTCATTGAATTAGAGCACTCTTAGATGTACTCTAATTAAAACACTACCCCTCCACCCCCAGAGCACCTGTAAAAAAGTGCCCTAGTTTTAGTTATACCACAGAAAAAAAGTATGTTACCCCATTAAAATGACTTGGTTTAAAATATACAATAATTCTCAATTTGTTCATTTAAAAAACAGATGATCTTTAATAACTTTTGTATTTTAAATTGCTGCCACCATAGAAAAACAAGTCAGGTATACCAGAACATTTTTGACATAGAAATATAAACTGGAGGCTCTTCTAAAAGCCACCGAGGTGCATGAGAAAACTTTGATATACTTCATCAGGATTCAGATCATGACCAAAGATCATAAACACAGTTCATGTTAAGCCTATGAGCACATAGTTCAAGTGAACACATTATTAGCCTGCTACCAGATTGCTCATATTGGCTCAGTTTCCTCTTCTGAATAGTTTTGTGACTACAGAACTCATATATATTGAAAGCCCAAGTCTTTTTTGGGAATAAATACTGATAAATAAATGATGATGCACTCTGGGCAAACACACACGCAGTACAAGCTCTGTTATCTGGCATGAGTGGGGAATGAGGGTGCCAGTAACCTAAAAATGCTGGTTATCTGAAGCAAGGGTTTTTGGCTGGACACGGAGAGGGTTGGGGGGGCAGGGAAGGGGGGAGCACATGCGGAGTGTTAGCAGCACAGGGCAGTGGGGGCCACCACTTGCGAGCTTCCCCACTCCTCTGCCCTACGTCTGGCTGGCTGGCTGGAAATTCCAGTTAGTAGTGTGCCAGTTACTAAAATGCTGGTTAACACAGCTTTTACTGTAGTTTCAAACCAGTGCAGAGTAAGTCTCGACACTTTTGGTCAAAAATAAAACATACATGGAAAGGTATCTTAAATCTGTTCCCAATTAAATGACTTTTCCAAACCTATCTCTCAGTTTTCTACCAAGAATCCCTTTGTTTGGAGTTTGGCATGAAATTGCCCAGTTAACCCACCTTATTAACAGCTGCTATATACATTTTTGTTTGTTTGTTTCCATATTTAATTATAGGAAAATCTGCAACAAAATTTCCTTTTGATATACATAATAAGATAGATTAGTTAACTGGGTAATTTAATGCCACACTCCAAGCAAAAGGGTTCTTGGCAGAAAACAGAGATGAGTTTGGAAAAGTCATTTCTTTGGGAACAGATTTAAGATACCTTTCCATGCATGTTTTATTTTTTACTAAAAGTGTCAAGACTTACTCTGCAGTGGTTTGAAATTATGTATATGTTTGCCCAGAAAGCATCATCATTATCATTAAGTAGGGTAGCTCTCAAAATCTGCCCTCAAATCTTCCCTCTTCATATCTATCTATCTATCTATCTATCTATCTATATATATATATCAAAAGGACATTTCATTGCAGATTTTCCTATAATGAAATATGGAAACATGAATCAGAAGCTCAACTATTTTCATACTTTAACAATATGTGTAAAGAACCCATCATAATTATGGAAAACAAGAGGCCTGGAGTACCTTATCATACTTCTTGTGTGTACAGAAATTAAAAATGACCATAAACAGCCCTTTCCCCACTCAAATATAGTTTCATAGTTTCTAGGGTCGGAAGGGACCTGGGCAGATCATCTAGTCCGACCCCCTCCTCCGCCAGCTTGTGACCGTTATTCCTGGTCACTCCTGGCAGCGCTCAGGGGAACAGGGACTCCCCCAGTGCCTGTTGATCCCCCCTGACTAGTTTATAGCAGGCCACAAGATCCCCCCTCAGCCTTCTCTTCTGGAGGCTGAACAGGTTCAGGTCCCGTAACCTTTCCTCATAGGACCTGCCCTGCTGTCCCTTGATCATGCGAGTGGCCCTCCTCTGGACCTTCTCGATGCTGTCCACATCCCTCCTGAAGTGCGGCTCCCAGAACTGGACGCAGCGCTCCAGCTGCGGCCTGACCAGTGCCGCATAGAGGGGGAGGATCACCTCCTTGGTCCTGCTTGAAATGCATCTGTGGATGCACGACAAGGTACAGTTGGCCTTCCTAGCCGCCTCCCCACACTGCCGAGCCATGTTCATCTTGGAGTCAATAATGACTCCAAGATCCTTTTCCACCTCCGTGCTGAAAACAGGGGACTTCCCCAGTCTGTAGGTATGGTGCCGGTTGTTCCTCCGCAGGTGCATCACCTTGCACTTGTCTGTGTTGAACCCCATCCTGTTCTCCTCCGCCCATCCTTGTAACCTGTCAAGGTCCGACTGTAGCCTGTTGCTCCCTTCTATTGTGCCCACATCCCCCCACATCTTGGTGTCATCAGCAAATTTGAACAGGGTGCTTTGCACCCCCTCATCCAAATCACTGATGAAGATGTTGAACAGGGCGGGCCCGAGGACCGAGCCCTGCGGGACCCCACTGCCCACGTCCTTCCAGGCCGAGAAGGACCCATCCACTACCACCCTCTGGGTGCGGCTCTCTAGCCAGTTGGTGACCCATTGGACTGTGTGGGTGTCTACGCCACAGTCCTCCAGTTTCCTAATGAGAACGGGGTGAGAGACAGTGCCGAAAGCCTTCCGGAAGTCCAGGAAGACTATATCCACTGCTACCCCTGCATCCAATGATTTAGTGACCTGATCGTAGAAGGCCACCAGGTTGGTCTGACATGACCTGCCGCTGATGAACCTGTGCTGGTTGCCCCTGAGCATGCATTTCCCTGCTGGCCCCTCCTGGATGTGTGCCAGAATAATTTTCTCGAACAGCTTGCCCAGGATTGAGGTAAAACTGACTGGCCTATAGTTTCCCGGGTCCTCCTTCCTCCTCTTTTTGAAGATGGGAACCACGTTGGCCCTCTTCCAGTCCTCCGGCACCTCTCCAGAGCACCATGAGTGCTCATAAAGCTGCGCCAGGGGACTCGCAATGACCCCGGCCAGTTCCTTTAGAACTCTAGGGTGGAGATCATCCGGACCGGCTGACTTAAAAACGTCCAGCCCCTCCAGCAGCTCCCTAACTAGATCCTCACTTACCCTGGGCTCAGGTGTGCCTCCCTCGGGGCCCGATGGGGGCCTAGCAGGGAGGTGGCAGTTCTGGTCCTTACTGAGGAAGACAGAGGCAAAGAAATCATGGCGCCACTGAGATTTCTGTCAGACAGAACACCAATTAAATCACAATCACAGATGACATGCAATTTATGGCAGTCACTCTAAGAGCTTATTTTGCTTAAATGGGTAAATATAAAAAAAAATAGGCCAAGCACAGGCATTCAAGGGCCGAAGGCAGAATCAATCTAAGTTCTGTGCTTTTCTGTAAGTAGCATATGTTAGATCTGTAGTGAACAGAACACACATTTGCCTGTGGAGGGAAGAGAGTGGGGGCAATCTTAGACCAGGTTCTGCAATATTTAAACCAGGGTATGTGTGCTGAATTTCTGTTTTGTTATGGTTGTGTGCGCCAAACTTCTGTTCTGTTATAGGTAAAGATCAGTTTCCAATCACTTATACCAGTAAAAACATGATGTCTGTGCCTGGCTCTAATGTACTTTCCTTACAATAGAAAAAAAAAAACTTTTTCTTCCATAACTTGTATATAATTTTACTCTTTTTGTTCAGTACTTAAGAGCCCACTTTGAATTTATAATGCCTCATGTATATTATTTTAACATTTGTTCTTCCAGCTTTGCTGGAAGCATTATTATAATAAGATCAAAAGGTTTCTATCTAGTCTGAATTGTTCCTTCATACATTGCAATTGCTAATTTGTTCATTGTTATATGTTTGTACATAAAAGTTTAATTGTATCTACATTGCAGTGGATGAACTAATCTGCATTTTCCCCACTAAATTGTTTTTAATACTATGTCTTCTTATCAAAGTAGAAGAAAAAACAAATGAAAGGAAAAAATGGCTAGGTTGAAAATACAATCCTTTATACTATGTTCTAGTTCTTGGATTTCAAATGAGAAGAGGAATTGCTGCTCCATTTCTTTGCCTGTTCTACTTTGGTTTTTCTTTGTTTTGTTCTCCAGAGTTATTGTTGTTCTCCTGCTGTGAACATCCTAAAGGCTATTCCTCCTCTGAGTACACAGATCTCATTTTAAACTGCAGTCTTAAACACTTAACATTCTGTGCACTTGATTACACTTATCATTTGCTTTTTGCTGCAGCTATAAATAATGTTAAGAGAATGTCAGTGTCTAGATGCTTTAACCACACATATGCAACATGATCAGCAAATTTTACAATACATTTATCAACATAACCCTTGGAATTTTTATTCTACTTACTTTAGGAGAAAGCAAATGCTGCTGCAAATTGTTTCTTCTAGATAAAGCGCTACTCAATTATTCAAATTACATTAAATTGTATTGTTTGTGTTAAGCATTATTCATTTTATTTCATTAAAATTATTTTGAATGTTGTTAACATGTTTAATATTTTATAATCAGGGACACTTTTATTCACAGTTAAAACAGATATGTAGGACTAAATATAAAACTTTAAACACACTGCAATTTGCTAATTTATGAAGATCAAACAAATATATACGTACCTTACCAAATCTATAAAGTATGAATTTAAATGGATAACAGTAATTCTTCTGTATCCCAGAATACACAACATTTAATGCAATGCAGCGTTGATGAATGTAAAACAATTCTAAACAAGGTGGCCAAACACTGTTGCAATTACTTGTAAAAATATATAAAAATAGCATGTCAGTTGTTATTTAGAATGAATGTTAAGCAAATAATACTAAATTATTTGTAAGATATTTCTGGCATGAATTTCAGGTCCTGCAAGCAGTGCGTGAGTGGGAGAAGGTGTCAGATTGTGATTGCAAAGTGAAAACAAAAGAATGGAGAGAACCAGAAAGTGTTTGGCGTCATTACTTCTAATTTTTACTGCTTGCCCACTCTTTCCTTTCTTGTGATCTAAGAGCATATGTTTGACCCCTGTATGCAACACACGTTTCTGCAAAATAGAAGTATTACTCCAAGAGAAGGTTTAATGGAAGGCCTAATGGGTTTTATGGAAACCTGTAGAAACAGAAAAAAACTAATATAAGCAAAGTAATTAAAAATGAATGCAAGCAATCCATGTTTCAAATTACCTTGACTTATTTAGAAGCTAGAATACATTGTATTTTTCACATTATGGTACCCCTACACTACACTCACCCCTGCTCTCTGAAAATACCCAATTGAAATGAATTAGAGACATTGTGTGATGTACCTCTAGGAAGACCTGTACAGAATTCAAAGCCAACAGAAAGAGTGGATGCTGGAATCATTATAATTCATCTTTTCACATTCCCAACTTTGGGATAATTCAGAGATCAGTGAGGCCCACAGAAGAAATTCAGACAGACCTGGAGCTGCATCCCCATCTCAGGCATGTGTGCAATGCTGGAACTTGCATGTGGATTCTTAAAAGACAGACCCTGGCCTTCTGCCTCAGCTTGTATATTGGATAGTGCTCTTAGCATGAACCAGCACTTCTACAGCCTTTTTCTACCACTTCAAGCACATTACTCAGCATACATTGCTGGAGCAAAAGAGAATCATAATCAACAGGATTATGAATTGGTGTAATACTCTATCTGAGAAAGAATGGCAGATTCTAGTCCTCAAACAGAAAACCTCCCCTCCCCATTTCCATTTTTTCCCCTCTTCTCACTGGACAAAACTCAGTCCATCAAGAAAACTAGCTGAATTGAGGTCTTAGATATGTTATATTATTCAGTCATCATGAAGATCTTTAAAATCAATACAGAAAACAAAGAAAATGTTTTAATTCCATAAAGAAAATGTTCAAAGACTGAAAAGTAGAAAACTACACTCTCATAACATTTCAGTTGGCCTCTAATTAAGTTAAGTTAAAAGACTGATACTTTCCTACTAGTTACATAGTGCACATTTCATTACAATTACTATAAATAAGGAATATCTTCTATAATAATTTTATGAAGACCTAACGTAGAATGTTCCTGATCTTGCTTTTATAACCTATGGAATATTTCCTAATAAAAGGGCAGATAGTAATACTTTTTTATCTCCAGTCAAGCCCCTATTCATTCAATGTTGTTTTCCTTTCTTAATATACTAATATTCCCAGCTATCTATCCTTACATTATACCACAATTTCTGAATAAGTGTGATATTTCAACTGTTCTCAGATCATACAACCAACAAGACCTAAGATTGAATACCAGTATATAGATGCAGAGAATCCTCTTATATCTTGAAACAAGAAAGGGTTTTTTTCAGTTTACCAACTGAAATATATGAGCGTTTTGGACTAAATGAGAATGGGGAAGTCTCCCTAGAGGCATAAAAAGCTGACAATAGAATATCTGTTATATATAAACATACCAAAAATATGTCAACAGGATCTTTAAAAGCATGTGCTTATTCAGGAGTCTACATGTAGAGATACAGTTTTTAGATCTTATACCAAAGTAACCCTTTTACCTGTGCAATTAATCATGGGACTCACTAAGGATCAGTTACTAAAACCAGATTTTAGATTTCTGTCTTTAAAAAAAAAAAAACTGGTCAAATCAAATTAAATTGCATCTTTCCAGCAAAATGATGTGTAGACCAAAAACAGCAATTCTGTCATGCTCATTTTTTAAAAATGGAATTAAAGCTTGCTGGAAGCTTTCAAAAATACATCCTATTAGCATCCCGATCATCTTCCTGGCAACTTAACCAAAAGAAAAAAAAGATTTTTTTTACAGTGTCTGAAACATACATTTTAAGTACATGAAGTAAAGGTAAAAGTAAAAAAGGAAGCTTTATTTTCCTTCAGGAACCCTTATCACAACACATACATAGATATAGGGCAAGATTCTTGGGTCCACTCATGTTACGTTGTACTAACCAATAGCCAAGAGAAAATTTGCCAAAGACTGAGAGCTGTTGAAGGTAGTTATATTTCCATGGAAGGTTCTTCCTCATCACTTATGGAGGAGGAGGCATATATCAGTGGTATTCCAGGAACGTGTTGAGGAGGGAAGGTATTGGCTAAAGTGATAGGCAAAGCATGGTGGAGGGGAGGTACGGGGGATGGGGGCATGTGCTCCCCCTGAGATTGCTGAGGGACCCCCGCTCCAGTTGGCGATCAGCCACTGGTGCCCCACCAGACTTTGGAGGCACCAGTTGCCCATGGCTAAAGTTAGTGCTGCACTTTTTCAACTCTAACTTACGCTAGGACTGTGACAGGACCAAAACCTACAACTATCTCTTTGAATTATCTCTTGAGTAGGAGCTTGTGCATTGTATTTACTACATTGTTTTCTGGAGAACTCTAGAGAATACTGAAGAAATAAAAGGAAGTTTGGGTTGATGGGGCGGGGATAGAATTAACATATAAAGTTTTCCTACATGGAATGAATGTCTTTAGCAGCAAAGTGAACAAATCCTTCCTGACTTATACAATGCCTCAGATTCTTGAAACGTTTGGTGTTTTCTGCTTCTTATATAACTGTTTTTTGGGGTTTTTTTACTTTTTTGGAACATGAACACAATAATTGTCTTTTTTGTTCCTTTTTATTAAATAAATGAAAATAGGTCTTCCCTTTCTGTAACTCAGAAAGATTTTTTTTTTTACTTTTCAAATTCAATTCTACCAGAATCCTGCAGAGCATTCCAACATGTGTGCACAGGGGTGCCCTGACTGCATAGCATCAGCACTGCAAGCTTGCTGCTCTTCAGGGGCTCAGGATTTGAATGTCTGTTCAGATATCTCCAGGTAAGTTTTCCTACCTAGAAAATAAAGCAGGGAGAATTCTCCCAGATCATTTGAATGTGTGTATGTAGCCCTTCTCATTTAACAATTAGCTAACAATATTCTTGATACTTGGACATATTTAAAGGAATAGAGACAAAGGGGAATGAATAGAAAGAACCTCATTCTCAGTATTTGGACTCCTATTGGGACAATCAGGGACTGCCAAATAATCTTCTTTGTCCCTTCCTTCTTCAGTCTCTCTTTCCATTTCTCTTTCCTATAAGCATGCACAAACACTTGCATCCTATCATGTAGCACTATATTAAATCCATAACTATGCTAAGTTAGTTTTTAGAGGGTCTGACCCATAATAGAAAACTGTTGGATTTAGCAATCTTTCATGGTGGAGGCAAATGAATGCTGTCATTATTTACTTAATTAAATCAAAACAAAGATTTAAGGAGATAACAGATGATGGTACATATGAAAGTAACCCATGACTACTGTTGTACAAATGTCAAAGGGATAGAAGTTCATTTTGGATTACTTGCCACCAAAAAGTCTGAATTGCTAACCTATTCTTTATCATTATGTGTTGAATTTGCAGAACTGAGATGGAACACTGAAAACACAACCACAGGATCCTACAATCGCTTCCAGTACACTCTGGAACCTGACAGGTAATAGATATTGCAAGAAAAAGTCTTGCAGCATTTCAGCACTTTTTTTTTGCTTCTGCTAGGCTAAAATATAATGGTCTGAATTTTGGAAGAAGTTTCATTTTCACTTTTTTTTAAAATCTGAGACAATTCTCTCATCTTTACTCAGGTAACCTTAAATTTTAATTTAGTAGCAATATAATATATAAATTAATGTTGCAGATAGTATTATTTTACTACTAGATGTTTAAACAGTGTATTTGAATGTTGAACTAGAAGGCTTTGCAGATTTGTACTTAGGTTGCAAAGGACACATATCATATAGGTGCAAAATTTCAGTATTTGTGTCTTCATATAAAAATAACCCAGTACTGGATTGAGCCTGACCAAAGCACAGGGCAGATAGCAATTTTAGGCTTTGGTTTATATAGCAAAGCCAGTTGAAAAAACAAATGTAACCATCATAAGAAGCATCATAATAAACTATTTCTGTCCACCACTATTTTCTACAAGGACAATTAAAGGAAGGTTTCCTACATAAGATAAATCTGGAAGAGGGACAGAATTACTGACCCATTGGCCCTCTCATAAAGGCTGAAGAAGCAGCTTTTGTTAAAACATAAGTCCAGAAAAGAAAATGCCATGTCCCTTAAATTTTCTCCTGTCCGCTTACCATCATAAGTTATGGAAATAAATTTTAATCTCTTCAGAATTATTAGTCTGTTATAGAACTTAGAATTCTCTAAGTTTTTTAAAAGGTATTAAATAGCTGATTTATATTCAGTAAGATTAGGTGCCTAATTTCTTTAGGATTCTTTGAAAATCTTATCCCTAAAGCAATATTTGTATGTGTGTGTGACTGGGGAAGGGAGAGTGTTGCAAGAAGATAAAAGGTATTACTTCAGCAGAAGTAGTGTGAAAAAAAAAAGAAATGCACTTTTAGTCACAATTAATATATATGATGATTCAAAATTAAGTGAACAAACTGAAGAATCTATTGACAAGATTTTGATCTCCATTACACCAGTTTTACATTCTAAAAAATCCAGATTAATCCTGGGTTTCTTTGTTTTTTTGTTTTGTTTTTTTACAAAGTCACAATATACAGACTGGAAAACTGAAGATTTGACAACTTTTTCAATTGTAGATGACCTACCCTATTCTTCTATTTCTAAACTGACTCTAGCTTTAATTTGATCTCGCATTTTCAGGTTAAATTTTAGGATAATAAACTTTTCCCCTTACTATGAGTGAATAACTACATATAAAAACTTTGAATGGCTACTCCCCTTTCAAGATCCCACAGAAGAATCAAATAAGGCCCAAAGGGCTACATGCACTTAAACTATTAAAATAAAATGACACTGAAAAAATGTGAGTTGACATTTTGATGTCATCCACAAACATACTGAAAGTATGAAAATACGGTCTCAACTATAGGTTGACACCATGTACAAGTCAGGCCTCATTTTCATGGTTCTGTTGGAGGAAAAAATGGTAGATTTAGACTTAGAACAGACTTAGATCAGAACAAGCAAGTAAATACTCTACAGAAGAATTAAACAAACAACAATCCATTGCATGGATACCAATTACTTCCACCATGCTTTGCTATAGAGTAGCTAAATCATACATTAATATGTAAAATCCAAAACCTGAAAGCAATGCCAAATCTACTTAAAAAAAGGAATCTGCACTGGAAAAGGTCACACACAGTAGCAAAGGAAAGAAGAAACTGAAACCAAAGACGTAAAGGTGCCTGGAAGCTATTAATAGATAAAATAGAAATTCAGATCTCACTACAGCCAAGAAACAATCCAGTGGTTTGGTACAACATCAGAAAGTAGGGGTGCACCGATAGAGATTTTGGGGGCTGATACCAATAGCCAGTTTTTAAGGAGGTATATCAGCTGATACCATCTGATTTCTGTTGTGGTAGAAGGGGAGGGAAGGAGCATGGGTGGGGCAGATCAAGGCCCCTGCAGTGAGGGAGGGAGTGGGGCAGGGGCAAGGGGTGGGGCCAGTGCTGCCCAGCTGGGGCGGGATGGGGCAGGGCATAGGACGGAGCTGTGGCTCATCTCCGTGGCGCAGGGAGGGGACTGGCAGATTCTGCCACTGTGTGCACCCTGGGAGGGTGGAGGCAGGGGCGTGTGCCCCCAAATCTACATGAGGGGTTGGGTGGGATGCCACTGTGGGTTGGGATTGGGGCTGCGCTGGGCTCTTCCCAGTGTGCAGGGGCTATGCTCAGGGCTGTGGGGCTGTGCTTGGGGTAGTGCTCCCGGTGCATGGGGACTGGGCCGCTTCTGGCATGTGGGGGCTACAGCCACCCCAAATGTTGCTGTAGTCCCCCTGTACCCTGCTCCCACCACCACCACCACCCACCCTAAGCACAGCCTTGAGTGCAGCCCCCTCACGCTGGGAGTGCAACACTGAGCACAGTCCTGTAGCCCTGAATGCAGCCCTCATGCACCAGGTAGAACCCAGTGCAGCCCTGGCCCCAGCCTGCAGCAGCGTCTCCCCCCCCCGCATGCAGATCTGGGGGCACAAGCCTCCTCCCCATGCCCTCCCAGGGTACACACAATGGCAGGAGCTGCCCCACCACCCCCCCCCCGCAGATGAGCCATGGCTCCGTCTGGCACCCCACCCCACCCCAGCTGGGAAGTGCCTGCCCCATCTCCTGTCCCACTCCCTCCTTCACCATGGTGGGTATTGATCTCCATCTGTTGCTGGATACATCCAGTAGATGCTGGATACATCTGCTGGGATGTATCCAGCAGATAAGCTCTGCTGGATACATCCCAGCAGAGCTTATCTGCTTCATTTGGTAATGTATGTTTATAGCCACACTGAACACTTCTGAAATCTCACCCATAGCAGTTATCCAAGCAATGGGAGATATACATTCATGATTCTAGATTGCTGTCTTCTACCAAAAACAAAACAAAGAAATTAACTAA
Organism: Alligator sinensis; assembly: GCF_000455745.1. Taxonomy (NCBI): domain Eukaryota; kingdom Metazoa; phylum Chordata; order Crocodylia; family Alligatoridae; genus Alligator; species Alligator sinensis. Next base: position 1,682,911 of record NW_005842069.1, on the reverse strand, counting down.
GCAATACAAAAATTGTATATATAATTTTATCAACTTCACAACATACAGGGTTGGTGCATTTACACATTAAATTAATGTGAATGAATAAACTCTTGGCTCAGTTCACACCAGAGCATATTGCTCCCAGGCACTGCATCTTCATTTGCAACCAGGACTGCGGCATGTGGAGATGGGGTGGAGCAGCCTTGGATGGCAAGGGGCCCCAGAAGTCAGACTGCCAGCTTAGGGATGCTTTGACCCAGTTCACCATGCTGTGGTGGGGCTAGCTGGGGCATAAGGCTGCTCTATCATCAAATGAAGCACCCTCATTCCCCAGCCAGCCCTGTCAGCACCTACATGTGTGTTGCTTCGCAATAAAAACTCCACCACAGGACATCTACAGGCAACCTTAAGTCCTGCTTTGTGGTCCATTGTGCTACATTCAGAAGCACCTCAGTCTTGAAAGACTGAAGTAGTCTGTCATCTACCTTACCCCCAAACTCTACTGCCATTTTTCCAACTAAACTCACACTTGAAACTGAAGTTTGTGGGCCCTGCTGTGATGTGCCATCTGGTATTCTTTTGCCTATCTTGCCAGAAGAGCTCAATTTGGTAGGCATTCTGAAAGCAAACCTAGTAGATTGGCCTCCACACAAAATGGAGTTTGTCTACTGCTTTCTTTGAAAAGGTGGGAGTGGTAGGTTTTGAGCACACATGCAGAATGTGAGGACTGTAGGGTCAAGCCCATCTTCTTTTTGAGGGGGTTTATACTTACTATCTCCCACCTCCAAGAAATATGCCCTAACTATCAGGCCATAGACTTTTAGGAGGAAGACTTTCCAACCCTCCTTCTGAAGTTGTTCTATTTTACATAGAATACTTAAATATGAATTATATCAGAGTTAAGAAGCATGAGCATTTCTCTGTATAACAATCAGGGTATGCACTTTGGTATAAGTTGTTTTGGGTTGAAGTCCCTGTTCCAAGGAGCATTTCAGTATTTTCTCCAGCTACTATTTAAAGAAAAATACATAAACAGATACTCCAGAATAATTGCTTGAATTCACTCCTTTGGTGATACTTGGTTTCTAGACTATTAGCAGAGAGTAAACATAAAAGGGAATACACAGTCAAAATCAATTCCTGTACAATTTCAAACATATACCGAAGATGATTTTCTACATCTTTGCTTTATTTTTCTCCTCTATTTATGAAGAGCAACACAAGACTCTCAAACTGTTGTTCTCATAGTTTTCACAGCCTTGTGCTGGCTTCCATAGTGCAAAAGATGAAAACAGTCTTGTTTATTGAATTTGGTACAATCACATAAGCAAAGCAAAAAAAACCAGAATAAAAACATTTCTTCCCCCTGTCAATATACATATCCACACTGACAAACATTCAGTAAGAAAAAAAGCAGAAGTCAGAAGCATCCATGATGCTAGCATATAAAAAAGAGTTTTGCTAACATCTTTTAACAGGGACAATCTATTCTGAACAATTATTGAAATTCATAGCCTCCCCCAGTACTCTAGGAAAACAGAGTAGCAAATGGTTTAAACCTCTCTGGGTACAAACAGAAGGAATAGTTGATAAAAAATAAAGCAAAAGTTCTGAACTGCCCAGCTCCCTCACTACTAACATACTTTGCTAATTAGCATTCATTGTTCATGTGTTTCATAGCACTTCCTCTGCACACTGTTCAGACAGCTCTTAATGAATCCTGCAGTCTGCACTGATCCACTATGGCCTCCTTTGTATTCCAGAAAATGCTAAAAGAAAGAAAATTACAACAGAGCAAAATGTACAGTGTGTTAGGATGAGATAAGTTACCTTCAGAACTGTAATTCAATTATTTCTAATAGTCTTTGCCAGTATAGTTGTGTAGGCTTCAAAGCATGCTTGTGTGAGCGAAGATGACTTTTTTTTTTTCAAGTGTCAGCAGGGGTAGTTGTGGATAAATGAGCTGATCTGAACTACTTGCTATAAATGAAACTAGTACTTAAGCTGGGATATGCATGGAAAACTGAAATCTTCCTCTCTCTACCCATCCTACTTAAATTAATTGATGGGGTTGCGGGGGGGGGGGGGGGGTTGGTTTATTTTTTGGTCTCATCATATTGTATTGGGAGAGAAACATAAAATAAAGCAATGGCAAGACTTGCTGAGTTTCATTTCCCTTTTGTCCCTTTCTTTATAAGCTGTCTACAGGGAAGTATCATCTGAAGAATAATGCATCTAAACTTAAAGTGATCAATTTTTAAGTGCAAAGACTATTTGTTCCTTTTAAAAATATATTTTATTTGTTGTATTATATATGTATTATTATATTGTATAATATATATTTTGACTTTTTATTTTAGCAGTAATTTATCTGGAAGTTTAATAAAATAAAATAAAATAAAATAAAAAGGACTCTAGTTTCCAAAGTGTTATCTTAAATTGTATATATTCTGGTCAATTTAAAGAAAAGAAGGAAGAAATGTAAAATCTAAATATAGCAGAACCTCAATATTTAAAAACTGGGAAACTCACAGGGAATGAACTAAAAGCTGTTAGTAAGAAACAGAGGGTGATTTAACTTTCACGGAAATAAAATGCATTTGCCATGCATCCAGTAGACAGGTTGATTGTTTAGTAAAAGTATGGAGGAGTAGAGGAAGAAAGTTTTATTCCTTCCACAATGGCTGTAGAACTGCTCCTCAAAGACTACTCCACTTCCATAGCTGGTACTCCCCAACATCACAGAAGAAAAAGAATGTGTCATAAGACAGCAATTTTTTTTTCTCTGCACAAAGTTTTATAGGGAAGTAATATGGGCCAGAGCTCCATGTGCTTGGCCCATATCTCCTCCACTCCCCCACTGTGTCTGACCCCTGGATTACAGGGCCACAATCATTTCACTTCTAAATATATCTCTATAGTAGCAAAATATTTGGATGTTTTCTTAAATAAACAGATTCATAAAGCTAAATATATTTCATAAAGCTAAATAAATATTCATAAAGCTAATATTCAGAGAGATAAGTGCACATAAACCTAAAAATCTTTATACCATGCTAAATGCACTTTATGCTTTATTTTTACAATAGTAGTTGGTTTTTAATTGTATAGATGTTGTCTGAATAAAATGTAACTTCATATACTGCATTCTCTGCTCTTACATTTTCTGAGAAGTAAGGAAAGAAAGTTAGGTTTTTAACAATTATGAAGTACATGGTTTAGCAGATTAAGGATTAACAAAATCCCAGTGTACTTAGTTTTGTATTTCACCATCATAAAGTTTTCAGGGATAGCTAGTATTCACATAAATTGTTTTGATTTTTTTTTCAAATTCATGATAATAATTTTCTCCCAGTTAAAGATGTACTAAATACTTAACAAGCCTAAAAGTGGGTGCTGAAAGGTGACATTAAAATCCCATATTTTCATGCTTGAGTATACACTACAGATTTATTATATGGTTTTCACATTTTGAACAGCCTGTACATTATTTAACCAACAACACTCCATGGCCCATATCCTGTCCTGTTTTACATGCTTTGTACTGCTCTTAAAAACCAAGATAAGGAAATACTAGTGTAACTAGCCATTCAGGTATTCTCCCAGCAGAGGAAGAACTCCAGCATATCATAGAGACTAGGTAAGAGTTATATTTTGGAGAAACAAATGTGGCTAATTTGCTGCTGAACTCCAACAATTCCTTGTTGTGATAACTGTTGCATGGGGGCCATTGGTTACATTTGTAAATGCCTGCAATTCAGAACACCAGAGACAACCTAGATAACAGGGAAGATTTGAGTATCTATCCTTGTTACCCATGGTAACAAGACACCTGAGGTGGTGCCTGTTACTTAAGGGGAGAAGACTCACTTGCACCCAAGCCATGGTAGGAAAAGCGAGATGATGCAGGGAGCCAAGAGCCCAGGTGCTCCCAATGAAGCCCTGCCCTGGGACACACCAGGGAAACATGTGGGGATCAGGCTGGCTAGACTGGCTTCCAGGGGAAGAGCTGGGGGACAAAAGGGGGAAGGGGGCTGAAAGGAACCCCCCCAGAGAGTGGACTGGTAGCACAACAGGGATGATGCAGACTGGTTTAGCAGACCCCTGCGAAGATGGTTGTCTGAAGCCCCACCACAACATAGTGATCACGGGTACTTGCCAGGGGCCAGGAGGTGGTGGAGACTTCCATGCTGAAGAGGGATGCAGCAGCTAGGGTGAGGAGACCCGGAGCGGGGCCCCATCCTCAGAGAGAGAAGCTGGGAGGAGCTGGTTTGCGAGGCAACAGAAGGGAGGGTGATCCTCCTCCATTACAAAGGTGGCCTGGAAAGGCTTAGGGCCAAAAGCAGGTTGAAGGGATCATGTGGGTATCCCCACTGAAGGGTACAGGGTGGCACTGGCACCCTGAAGAAACAAGGGCCAGCCAGCAATGCCATCACAGGCCAGAGGGCCACTTATCAGGGACAATGGAGAGGCTGTGAAGGTACCCTGAAGGGGAGAGTTGCTGGAGGAGTGTCAGTCAATTGCAGGTTGCCTCAGTTGGATGCTTAAAGGAACCACCAGGGAAAGACAGTACCAGGACCAAGCCTGGGGAGAGGAAGAGGGATAGTCCCAAAGGGGGCATGTGTGCCCAGAACATCGCAGGTGTGGTAATGTCAGGGTGTAGGGGTTGGAGGAGCCCTGTGAACCAAGGGGTTAGATCAGCCCTGTCTGGTCATGAGCTGATGCATAGCAGGAATTTCACCTCCCAACTAGTTTTCCTTCTATTTTATTTACCTTCCATCAAGGCATGGCAGGAAAGTGAAGAAGGAACACATCTACCAGCCAGAGGGTGACTGCAACATCAGGGGTAGCCGCACAACACCTTACACCCATAAAATAATTGCCTGACAGAAGGCAAACTGGTAAAAGTCTTTTTTTGTTTGTTTTGTTTTTATATTTCTCCTGGAGCAAAAGTGGAGGAATGTAATACTTTTCTTACATAGATTAGCTACAAGTGTACATGCCCAGTATACTACAGTTTATTATTCCTAAACTTAATTTCTTGAGATGCACAAGCTCCAGTTCTGTGTTCATTTATATCAGTGTAAAAACAGAAAACCTTTGTAGCCCTACAGTAGTCCTGTAGTACAGTAGCAGAAGAAACTTGTTATGCTGATTAATAAAAAGGGCAAAATTTGGCATTCTAGACTTATTTTTCAAAAGTTTATTTAAGAAACATTCCTGATGGACACTCTCCTCTATGAGCACATTTGTCAAATACATCTCAGAAACATTTTCATGTTTTAAAATGTAAAATGTGTTTCTATGCTGCAGTGTATCACTCTGCAAGCAACACCACTATCAACAATAAACACTTATGTTTTTTATTCAAAGTAGTCCATCACACAAAGTAAAAATAGACTGCATAATCCCATTTCTTAACAATTAATGTAAGGTATGTACATTTATTCTTCACTAATTAGTTAATTTTCTGTATATATTGTTTCTTTCAAGAAACCTCTATCTACTTATAAATGATACATAATCAATTTCTAGGTATATGGTTTTGGACATTTCAACTTCTTTGCTTTGATGCACAACAATTTGTCAAAAACAATTTCTATGCATACTTTGTGTTATGTTTCAGCTTTGAGGACGCTGATTTTATTGAAAACCAGGTTACAACAAGTACTTCCACCCCATACATAATTCATCCATGTAACATTTTAATTCATTTTGTATTTTAATGTGTTCCCCTATCTGTACAGTAATATAGCACTACAGAATTTTCCAGACAGATCCTGGCCCATCACCTTTGGGCTGCTTGAGGGACTTTGATGTTTTCCTACATGGAAATTTGATTATTACTTTCCTAGAGGAATCCTCTTCTCTCATAAAGCCAAAATAGGCACCATTCAGTGTAGATCTTTCATTAGAAAAAAGGTTTGGTAGTCTTGTAATCCCAGGATAATAGGCCCTCAGAGGCTATTACAAGCAAACAGAATTGAAATGAGTCATAGGCAGAACTAGTATGTACCTAGACTCATTTTGTTCTCCAATCAGGAGGGATGACTAGTGGTTTGGTGCTAATGTCTATGCTATGTTCATGCCTCTGTCTATGCTAAATCAACTTGTGCTCCAACACAGATGAGAATATAGTCCCTGATATTTACATAAACTATACTATTATTTTAGGCTGCATACAAGCAGTCAAATGAACTGGTTTATGTTGGCAGGGGGGACAGATCCATCTCAGACAACTGCATTTGGATCTGGGGTCTACAGTGGCTTCAGGAAGCTTGGGCAACAGTGCAGGGCACAGGGTGTGTGATGTCTGGGGGTCTGGAGAATGCTGATGGGTCTAGAGATCAACAGCCCAGGTCTGTGGTAAGGGGCTTTTCCATCCCCAGGGCTGACAAGCAGAGAGGTTTTCTCTGTGCTCATTTGGAAAAGTAGAGTGCAACCAAGTCACAGACTATGTCACTGGAGTCAGAGAAGTAACAGAGCCCTGTATACTGGGATGTCAGAGCAAAATGTGGAGGCTCCTATTGATTGGCTAGTGTACAAGCATTTATTCCTCTGGTAGAAAATACTGGAAATGACTTCTACAATGTCAGACCAGGCAGAAATTTCTACTGGACCCATCATTTTTGGTTCAGTAGAAATTTCCTGCATACTTATAAATTTAAGCTTTCTGCCAGTGGAACTCCAATTCTACCGGTAAAAATGTAATGCTTGTACATACTCTTAAAAATGATCACCATCAAAATACAAGCGAGTCTCTTAATGTAAAATGGGTAAGTTGACTGAGCATTTGTGAGGCCTGGATAATTTTCAAATACAGTTTATTTGTTATTAATACCTCTTTAGGGTATTGTCCTGAGGAGTGTTGATCATCCACAACACTGCTGAGTTCAATGGACTTTCAAAGAGTTCTATTTCTCTATGCCTCTCAGCATCAGTTCTTAAAAACCCAGGCCTCTAATATGTGATAGTGATGAGAATTTTACTTTTTACTTTGACAGGAGTATAATGTGGCATGTTTCCTAGGTTTCTTAAGAGAGATATAGGCCAAATTTAAAATGTATATAGCAATTAGACCACCAGACTGTGGCTAAATAGTCCTGGAAGTTACACAAAAACCTACAAAAGTAAACAAAACCAACTGCTGAGACTGAGAACTTGTCACTAATCACCAGGGATCTGGGTTTTCTGTTTCCCATGGAAAAATGTGGATTTTCCCCTTTAAAGGAGAAAGTCACAGGTTTTACTCTTTAAAGGAGAAAAAAACAGGCAAATCACATGTTTCCCTTGCAGGCTGATAGAGTTACAGCCTTCAAGGGGATGCTTGGGGATGGAGGGAGTGGGAAGAGGGTGAACAGAGGGCAGGGGGTGCCACATGCATGTGCACAGGTACACACATGTGCCTGCAATACAGCCAGGCAGCGTGGTGGAGAGCAGCTCCCTGCAGGTAAGTTTAAGAGGGGACATAGGTGACACATGGGACGCAGGGGGCCATAGGGGATGTGGTGGGGGGTATGGAGCAAACGTCCTCCCAGATTCCTGCACCCACAGCAGGGCAAAGGGCTGCAGCCTGGTCAGACTAATACTGAGAAGAAGCTGCCTCTGTGGCTCAACAGGTGGGACCTGGAATGGGAGGGTGGAATGGGGGAGGGGGAATCTCGGTGCCGCCACCACCACCACCACCAGGAGTACCGCACCACCATGACCAAGGTGAGGTGCCCCTACCCATCCAGAAGCAGTGGGGCTGAGGCAAAAGGGAGCACTGTGGCACTATGGCAGCCCAGGTGAAGCATCTCTTTCGCACCTAGCAGCATTGTCACCTGGGAGCCCCACGCCACTATGGCTGCAAGACTGAGGTGCTGTGGTGGCAGTGGCATGGAGTTTTGCCGCCATCATTGCTGCCAGGTGGGAAGGGAATGCTTCACCTTGGTGGCCATAATGGCATGGTGCTCCCTCCCGCATTGGGTCTTTCCCACTCGGCCAGAGAGGCAGCTTCTGCCTAGTGCCAGTCTGGCCAGGCTGCAACCCCATGCCCTGCTGTGGGTGCAGAAATCTGGGGGGGGCATATGCCCTCTCATGCCCCTCTCTGATATGTTTCCTACAGTATTGCCTATGCCAACACACCCCCTGCCCCACACACATCCCCTCTTCTTCACACACTGGGGGGGGGCTGGATCATAGGGGCAGGGGCAGTGGGTCAGGAATGAGGGGCACCACCAGCAGAGATGGGGGGGTTGGGGAACTCTGGGTTGGGAGTGAGGGGCAACAGCATGAGCCACGGCAGTACAATAACATATCAGGGCTGGTCAGCACTACAAAGCAGGAGTGGGGGAAGGACACCCACAACTGGATCCATGCGCTGGTGAGCAAAGGGGGTAGGGGGAGCTCTGATTTCCCATAATAAAAAAACCAAACTCAAACACCAAAATATATAGATATTTAGAATATATTTCATTATAATAATTGAGGCAGGCTTGGAAGGCTTCAAAATTGCTTTAAAATTGTAAATATGGCAATAAAACACTGTGTTCACCTGATACCTATATATTTAGTGGTGTTTCATTTTAATCATGGACAAACACAGATTTGGGGGTTTTATAAATAAGAGAATCATGGGGGGTTTATCAGAGAATGCTGGATTTTTTTAACAGAGAAACCAGGATCCCTGCAATTAATCTATTACTTGCATCTATTTTTAAAAAGGTCATGGCATATCATGCTTGATAAAAATGATTACCTTTCTTCCTACCTTATAGTATCATTTTATTCTAGGGTCACATTTGCTCAAATACCTTTAAAAATATATGTCAGGAATAATATTTTAAAATCCTATTCTAAGATTTACTGCTGTCTCACATTAAGATAATGTGGAATAACTCCTACATAAAGCTTTGGGAGTTTACCCTATTATAACATTTCCTAAATAGATCATTAATGCATAAGTATGTCATCAGATGAATGTTTTATAAATGCATGGTTATATTACATTTTGCCACATTATACCTTCACCTATTAAAAAATACCATTCTCAGTATCATACTCTTATCAGGTAAAAAATAGTTTTATAATTTGTTTATACTGTTTGTCCTAATGTGAGCTTTCTTATGTTATTTTTATTTACTTTTGTATATTCATTAAATGCCATTATTCCCATGGTTAAATATTCATACTTTTAAACTCTCAGAATGTAGGCCATAACACCATGTACTTCATATTTACACAGATGAAGGAGGAAAGCATCTGAACATTTTCACCTACCATGAACATCCAAGTTGGCTTATGATGAACATCTAGTTGCAAAACTAAAGCACAAAAACTTCTCTGGCCCTTGGAGTGTGTTCTAGTAGCTATATGCCCTCATGGTAAGAATGTATAACTTTTTTCAAATTCAAATTTTTTAGGCTTCAACTAGTTACATATTTTTCTGACTTTGTGCCTCATTCTGCCATCAGTATTTGTACTGGAGCATTATGTTATTCTGAGTCACACTGACATCAAGACAATATTTGAGATTAGTTTCTAGTCTACTTTATCACCAATTCTGTTTTTATCTATTTTCATTTAAATTAATAGGACATGAAAAATTATGACAAACCTCTTCATTGAATTATGTTATCATTTAAAGAATAATACATGGAAATGTGAAATTGAAGTATTGCTTTTAAAGTGACATAGTCTGAGTACTATTTTCCTATAAAAAAGTTCATTTATATTTTTTGAATATTGATGACTAGTGACTTTGAATTATGATAATTACTACTTCAGCCCCCACTTCCTTCTTAAAAATGGAAGTTTTTCTTCATTAAAGGCCAATCATTATCATTACTAGTTTTCATGAACTAGGGAAGTTCCTATAAGATTAGAATGAGCACAACTTAATGCTTTGTTGAATTGATTCAAACAGAAAATTTTGGGGCCACTTCAAAAAGTGAAACACTCTGATTCAGATTAAATTTCCCCAAAATTAAATGTCTCTTAGAAAAATCAAAAAAAGAAAAAAAAGGGTAAATCAAAATTCTCTTGTCAAAAAAATCATACTTTCTGAAACAATATTTTCCCAGTGTAAAAGCATGTTGACAACAATTTTCTGACCAACATTATTACTGAACAAGAAACCTAAAGTAAAGGCATCATTTTGAAGCTAGATGCTTCCATTAGTGTTACCCAGCAATGATTCTCAATCAGGGTGCTGCAGCCTGAAATTTTGTAAGGGTGCTGAAAGATTCAACAAATATTAGCACAGCTAGGTGTTCAAACATCTACACATGATTCACAAGATACACCCAGATATTTCAGAGGTATCCATAGTATCAAAAAACATTCTGACATTTTGTGGTCTTTCTAAGTATTTTGCAACAGAAAATTGCTCCATGATTTTTTCCAGTCAAGAAATGGGTGAAAGCTAAGAGGTGGCATTTGTTGAGAGATGCTTTGAGTCTGACATGGGATGCCTTGGTCTAAACACATCGCAAACCACTCCTCTACAAGCACACAAGCTGTTGTCCTATCAAAGGAGATATCATTTCAAAGACGATAGAAATCTACCAACTAAGCAAAAATACAAAATCTCCAATAAGATACTCTTTTTCAAGTTGAACAAGATCTAAGGAAACATGGGAGAAAAAAACAGAACATGAAATAAGAATAAAAAAGGGAAAGTCATTCCAGAGGTGGCCAATTATTTGCTGCTGTACTTGAAAGATTCTAACTCCACCCAGACAGGGGAAACAGTTGTGAAATATCTGCATAACAGGTTTTGTTAGACTACCTGCTGATCCTGCATTGATTCTGGTCCCTGCTCTTATTGTCATTGACCATTTTTCTAATATCTGTGTCTGTCTCCTGACCCCCACACTGTGCCTGACCCTGGCCTATTCTCAGCTCCTCTTCCTACTGTTTCTTATGGCTCCTGTCTCTGGTTCCTCTATCCATTGGGAATCACTGCCCTACTCTGTTTTAGTGTCTGACAGATTTGAGTGTTGGACTAATGAAGGGCCAACTCTCATTCCACTGACTTCAACTGTCATTCCAAGTCCATTAAGTCATAAAAATGACCAATGATCAGCAAAGTTTCTGTTTGAAAAATGTAGAATGATTTCATAGCTGGTTTCTATCACACCTTGATATGAACATGTGGTATGTCATACATAGGTTGATAGTGTTTTGTCAGGTCCTTCAGCATACCAGTGTAGAATTCCCCACCCCACCCCTTATTTCTGCAAGGGGACTCTGTGACTCATACTTAGCTCTGCTGCCCAAGAGCACAAATATGTCATGACTCAGTGACCCCCCCCCCCCGCCCTTTTTTTCATCTGTGACTCATACTTACCCTTGCGGCCCAAGAGCCCAAATATGTCATGACTCAGGGCCCCCCCCCCCCCGTCCTTTTCTTCAACCATCCTGCAAAGATTCTTTAAGAGGTACATTAGCACCTCTTTATGAAAGCCAAAGAGGACATCTTTTTGTTTTTTTGGAAACAAATACTCAAGTGACATACTTTAGTTATCTGACACAGGGAGAAATGGGGGAGAAAATTTGTTTAGAAACCTGTGGGCAAGACTAGCACATACACACAATCACCTCATAAGTTTCAGGAGAATTCAACCTCTGGTGCTTCTGCTTCCTCCATCCCCACATTTGCACAGGTCTCCCCAGGTCTGCACAAGGGTTGGGGAGCAGGTCTTTTTCCTTACATTGCCAGGGGCCTTATTCAGCCAAGAGCCACAGACTGGGTAAGTAGGCTTGGAAGAACCTTTGAGAACACAACTCATAAGTAATATTCAAATACTGGAATGAGTGGGTCCACCTACTTCCTACCTCTTGAATCATTCGCTTTAAATGTACAGTCCCAGTGCTTTAAAAAAAATGATTCAATATAATTATTTCTTCACAAAGCTACCAAATTACTACCTTTCTTTGAGTCCAGTCTTAGGGAAAAATAACTAAGGAGGAGAGGAAATGACAATAAAGAGGATTCTAAATAAGTAGAATACAATGTTATATATATATAAATCAGGAGACTCTAGTCCCATTTTACCAGATAATGTGCACAAAAAGTAAAAGGCGTTTCTGCCCATAAGAACACTCAAAATCAGCGCAGGAACCAAAGATTAGGGGGGAGGTGGGGAAAGAAGTATTGCCCTCATTTTCCTGATAAACTGAGGCAGAGACAGATTAAGTGATTTACTCAGGATCACACTAGGAGCTTATAGTACAGCTGGGAATGACCTTCATTCATTTCATTCTCATAACTTAGTTAAAATATCATGTTTCTCTATTGTACATTACTTGTCAACTGTTTCACAAATGATGCATTATTTTTTACTTTAAATCAAATAATGATACGCAAGCAGCTACAATGTACTAATTATCCCAGTGGACAGACTTATATTTCAAATACATTGTGACCATGAAATTGTTAGCTTCATTGGGTTCCTCTTATTTCCATGGATTTATGTGAATTTGATCAAAGTTCCAAGCATGTTTTCTGTTATGTATTTACAAGATATTTAAGAATGCTCCAGCAGCCGGTCTCATAATGAAAAACAATGAACTAATAATTAATACATAACTATTGACATATTTGAAAAAAAATACTTGTAGAAATATGTTTACGTTTTCTTCTCCAAGTCTACCCACAGTGACAGAATGTTTTTCTTTTCTCTATCAGATGTATGATGGTATTTCACCAGGAAAATTGTGAAAATCTAAAAAACAATGTTGTAGGGTGACTTAAGGAGTGTGAAGGTCATCACGATTTTAGAGCAGGTTAAACAGAACAAGTGGCCATTAAAAACATGGTTAGGAAAAAACTAACAAAGCATAGCTCTTGAGCACCACTATCAGGCTATCTGTGGAATACAATCTGTTACACTAATCATGAGAAACACTATCCATCCTTCTTCCTGTTTATTATTTTTATAGCAGTAATAACTAACCAACACCAGTCAAGGATCCAGGATCTACTGTGCTGAATATACAAATTAAAAATGGCCCTTGCCTTGGACAGTTTGTAATCTAACTATTCAGCTTCTATGGTTTAAAAGTGATACAGGAAAAAGAAATAAGGTTGTAGAAAAATATAAGAAACTGCAAAAGAAATTTAAAAGAACAAAATAATTACACAAAAAGCCATACTATCATAAGGTTCAAATCAGGAACTTTGGCAACTCCAGGCCAGAGCACCACAAGGCTTAATGCGACTGACAGCTCAGCCCAGCTCCCACTCTTCCCCCACCATGAAGTCCCCAGTGGGGGGCCAAAGGACCTGGAGTTACCAATGAAAACCACAAAACCTCACTGGAGGTATATAAAACCCTCCCACTTTTTGCAGGGTTTTTTTTTAATCAAAAGTAGCAGTATTTGTTCAGATGTTTAGGACCCTCCTGCTCCTACTCAGTGAAATTTTGTTACTGACCTGGTTTCACAGGTTTCAGTTGCTATTCTGGACTGATACTTGTTTTTCCCCTTGGTTTTCAGTCTATTGAACCCCCAACTTAATGTGAGCCACTAAGGCTGACTACCTTTGCCTTGGTCAGCCCTCATACAAAGTTCTGATTGTAGGTGATTAAATTAACAAAATACGTAAAAAAAAACCTGTTAGTTGATGTGTAGGTAGGAGTTCACAAATGTGTTTTTCTCAAACAGTCTTGAGAATCTCCATCAAAGATATGAAGAGGTTGTCATGGAGGATTCACCCACATTCACTGAAACAGAAAGATAATATTTTCAGAATGCCTCTCAGATAACATTTTGAATAAGTGACATGGAACACTAACAATATATCCACAATATGTCTCTTGGGGCATATATAAGATGAGATTTTAATACTCAGATTATGTATTAAGTTTCTGTGGTCGTAACACACTTTTTTTAATTGACTGCCAAAACTGCAAGTTTAGTGAATATAATGGCATCATCTTTGAAGGCTTATAAGTAGCTCAGGGATTTTCCTGATCTCATATTACATTCCAACTTTAGTAAAATTAGCACTCAGACAACTTTTTCTTAAAAACAATTATCAAAAATTGCCCTAGAGATTTTTGCCCATTGGTTTAAGAGGCAGGAATGGGGAGCAGCAGTAGAATGTCAAATGTCAAACCACATCTCCCCCAGAGTTTCCCACCTCTATTTTTATGATTCACTTATAATAAAAAAAACCAGAGGAAAACAAATAGCATCTTATATAAAGCCTCCATACAGAAAAAGGCCATGCACTATACAAGCAACTATTATTATTGGAGGCTAAAACAATTAAAGATGTAATAAAAGACCACAGAAACCTACTGTCTGCCAGAATAATCAGAACTATCATCACCTAATCAATCTGATAGGTAATGTTCTTATTAACTTCCAATAATATTCAGCCAATAAAAAAATTAAATGAACATGTATTAGACCATTAAGAAACATTTTCATGATTATGTTTCTGGTATAACCTGTGTGTATTAAATATTTCGAGTAACACATAAACAAATTCTTAATTAATGAGGAAACATAAAAGTCCCAGGATTTATAAATACAGTGCAAAAACTGCAGTCAGGCTAATCCATTTGATCTTTTCTTTGTCCTTGATCAGTATGTGGGTGTCCTTAGATCTATAACACTACAACAGTATTGAGTAAAATGTTAGAAAGAACGCCACACCATGAAAAATAAAACACAGTAATAATTTATCATTATTTATTATATAGAAGTTTTATTTGATTTCTTCAAAAGCAGTATCATTTTAATAGAATACTCTTGAGACCAAAAAAACCTCCAAAACACCATAATCTGAAAACTGGATTTTGTTTAATGTAATTTGCTCCTTTTTCACATTGCACTTCTGCATGATGAATTGGAATCAGGATACATTCCTTTTTCTAAGAGTGGAAGCTTCTTGTACTCTATGCAAAAACAAACAAACAAACAAACAAAACTGCATTCTGGATTCATGGCGTGGTTATGCTCTGAAATGTCTTAACTGGATGTTCGTTTAACAATATAAAGAAGAAGGCATGTCTCATCCCTTCCCATCAGCTTCTCCAAGATCCCCTATGTAGCAGACATAGCTACTTGCTACAGAAAACTACAATATGCAGCAAGAGATGGATTATACTCAGTGCCTGACACATACATTTTGAAAAAAAGTACTTCTAACATGGTGGATGTGAAAAGGTAACGTAAAGAGCTGTTTTGTGAAAACTGCTTGTAGTACAAAAGATACTAAGTCCTATCAGTGGTGGATTTAAAGTTAGTGGGGCACTGTGCATAGCTTCATTTTCAGCCCCGCCTCCCTTGGGACTCAGCTAAGAAAAAGTATTTTCTCTCTTATCTCCTCCCCACACCATTTTCCATGCTTTTGTTTTTCATCCTCCTCCTATAATAGGAAGTAAATGAAAATAAAGTGAGGTACCTTGATTGTTTTTGTAGTCTAACTATTTTTCACAAATAACACACTGGCATGTGTCAACCGATGCATCCCGTGTAAAACTAAGGAAGTGATACTCCCACTGTACTCAGCACTGGTGAGACCACAGCTGGAGTACTGCATCCAGTTCTGGGTGCCGCACTTCAATAAGGATGTGAAAAAACTTGAGAGGGTCCAGAAAAGAGCCACCCGTATGATCAGGTACTTGCAAGGCACGCCATACAAGGAAAGGCTGAGGGACCTGGGCCTCTTTAGCTCAAAGAAGAAAAGGGTGAGAGGGGACTTGATAGTGGCTTAACACTATATCAAAGGAGTGCATCAGGAGCTCAGTGAACAACTGTTTACTACGGCATCCCCGGGGAAGACCAGGAGCAATGGATACAAACTCCTGAAAGGCCACTTCATAGTTAATACCAGGAAAAACTCCTTCACAGTCAGTATGTCCAGACTATGGAATAAACTCCCTCCAGGGGGGAGGAGGCTAGACCCAATTAACTGCAAGGTCCCTTCCAGCCCCTAACAATCTATGAATCTATGACCACTTGAAAATTGCTGAGGATCTCAGTGGACCACATAATGTTCTTCCAAATGTTGTTTATACCATTAGCTAACTATTGTAAAGTGCTTTGGATAACAGCATTTTATTAAAAAAAACAAACCTCAATAACCTTTTCTCAGTCCACCTGAATGGAATTCTTGGACGACAATTTGAGAACTTCTGGGCTAGATGAAAGCTTGTATTTGCATTATGCTACCATGAAAAATGTGTAAAAATAAAAAGTATAGATGATGTATCAATGGAAAAATAAAAGTTAACTTCCTCTGAAGAAACGTAATTGATTTGTAAATATATATATTTATTCAGAATGTATTTTTCTACACTTTTTCTTTTAAAAAGTGAAAAGAATGAATTGCACCATTGTGTCACAAATAACATTGACAGTCTCAACGATTATCTTCTCTTTCTCTTTTAAATTGATTTGATTGTCTCTAGTTTCATCAAAAAATAACTTCCTGCTTTTTTATGATTCTCAGCAGATATAGAAACCTATATTTTCTGTTAACATTACTGCCTCTGCTTCTACCAAGCTAGTCATTTTGAACTTCCATGACAAAACTTTTAACTGAGGCTAACAATTGTGCACCATTCAATACATTTATATCAACCTTTTGCATTGATTTGATGGCAGCATTAATTCTTTGAAGTAAACAGTTCCACAAAAGAGTAAACAGCAAGTTTTCAAACTTTTCTGCTAAGGATTTTTCTTCAGTTTTTGCACATGTTTTTTCAGAATTTGGTGTGGCTATGTCTAATAAGGTTATCTTTATATCATCATAGCTCATTTTCAAAGCCAAAACAGCATCTGCATGAGCACACCACCTGGTGTCACAAATTATTTTGACTGTCAAATGTTTTTTGTTTGGCTGCTCCAAGTGTAATTGTAGCATACCCCACTGATGCATGGAAACTGAAAAAAAGGGATACACATTTTGAACAAAGTAAAAAAAATGTGCAACTCCCTCATAAGAGTTGGCTGCAGCATTGCAGATTAAATTTAAGGAATAGCTGGAACATGGTATGAATAAAGCATAGGAGCTTGCATTCTTCAGTTTTGCCTGTAGACCTTAATATCTTCCGGCTATATTTGGGGCACTATCAAAGCTCTGCCCACAACAATTTTGATGGCCAAACCTAAATTTGCAATGATTTCCAAAACAGTTGTCTCTAGACATTCAGAAGTGCAGAATTTTAGCAGGACAAAACAAAGAAATCACTTTAATTTTAAGATATGTGACTGGCAATGGTGAAGTTGTAATGTTAATTGTTCTACATGACTCGCATCTGGTGTTGAATTGACTATTATGGAATAGTACTTGGCATCCTTTACTTCAATAACGATTGGTTTCTGAGCCGCTTTGCTATTATAGCAATGAACTCATCATAGGTTTGGTATGTTAAAAAGTTGGTGTTCCCTGAGCCACAATACTGATAATTTTTCAAATGTTCTTTGAGAAAATCATCAAATTCATGAAGATATTCAAGGCAGGTTGAAAAATTACCTTTTCGATTTGACAATGATTACTCATCATGTCGTGTTAGAGGCAGTGCCAAAGAGGAAACCAGTATGACTATGGAAACAACATGTCTCAGTACTTTCCTCCACTAAGAACAATCCTTTTCAAAGTGAGTCGATAACAGAATCAATTCTTCCAAATAATTTACACATTTGAACGAACTTACACATTGCATTAATATGAGCTTTGGAAGTTTCACAATCAGCAATATCTCTTGTAAAGTTTCTCCAGTTAGTCTGCCCATCAATGAATGTTTGTTTTCTTTTACTGTGGTCAGGAAATAATTTGCAAATATAAAACAGTAGACTGCCTTAGTGATTCCTGAAAAAAAATCAACCAAATTCTCATTTCTGTCATCCCGTTTTTTTTATCCTCAGAAAATGGGACTCATGAAGACCTCTACATTGCTTTCGTCCTCCAACCTCATATTCTTTTCTCAAAGTTTCACATTACCTACGTTTTTCACCTTATTTACTAAGAAATATTCTATCATATCCAGTGAAACAGATTTTGACCATAATGCAATGTCTTCAGGGTAGGTTTCTTCCCTCATTTAAAAAAAAATTAGCAATATTTTGTAGTTCCATTGTCACTTCAAAGTCCACTTGTTCAACTTTTGCAGTCATTGTGGTATCCCTACAACTCGGCAAGTGATCAGATAATTCAGATGTTTCCTCGCCAATAATTTTTGATGAATGTCCACTATTCAACATTGCAAGCCTTTTAAAATAAGATGACAAACTGTCTTTTTGCTTAGCTTCATCTTCTTGCCTCACCTTCATTTTTTTTTGCATTTTTGACTGCCAGACTCAGTGTTGCTTCATTATGGCTAAAAAAACTGACCCTGATTTTAGGCAGATTAAAAATGTCTGAAAGAGCAGGGGTGTAGCTACAGGTGGGCTGTGGACCACCCAATTCGGTTTAATGTAGTTAAGCCTGCATTTTTATCAGGCTCTGTAAAAACAGGATTTTGAACCATTGCATACTAGTGACAAATCATGGGCATTGTTTCAAAGTGTGGGTGTAGGTGCTGTTGTTCAACTGTATAATTGTTCAAGCAGACAGAATTTGATTGGCAAATGACGATTTCCCTTAGTTGCTCTTATGTTATTGCTGAGACAGGAAAAAATGGTGAAGCAAATTCTTTGCTAGACTACTTCAAAAAACCATGTTTAGAGCACAGTTTGCAGAAGAAGTTTGCAGAATCCATAAAACCTAGACCACTTTGCAACTTGCAATGCTTATTAAGTTCAGTCATTTGTTAGATTTGTCCTGCATTTTGGGGCCCCCTGTTGTTGGGGGCCCATGCCACCACACAGTCTGTGTCATGGTAAATCTGCCACTGAGTCCTATAAAATCTAGGAACAGTCACATATTTCCAACTAACATCTATGGGAATATTACCAGTGACAAATATTTACTTGCATATAGACACAAAACACTCATAAAAGTTCCTGTGTGCTGGGATATGAAACACCACTAGGCTGACACCCATAGTTTTGGTGCATTTCTCCACTGAATAAATGCTGTCCTTCTTTATTATTGGCAACCTTGGTACTTGTTTCTACTTTAACAATTGAGTGGCTATATTCTAGGGACAGGGACTATTCTGGGAATATGTAAATTCCCAGTAGGAACATGGGGGACCTGTACATGCAATGAGTTTCTGGAATTTCATACTAGGACAACCAAGCATTACGTCTTTCAGTCATAGAAGCTGTCACTGTAGTATCTCTTTTGAATAAGACTAAATATACTATAAAGTATATTGTTTTACACAATACAAAGGAATACATTTATAGCTCATCTCATGACTGATCAGCTATTTTGTGCTCTATGAATGTGTAACAACTGCTGCTGGGTTTGCAGCAGGGCTAAAGATCCCTGCAAGGCCAGTGTGGGAAAGTTGCAGCCACTGTCATTTGCAAAAGCATGTGCATGTTTTTGATTGGCTCCTGAGGCAGGTGAGGGGAGGGAACTCAGCCCTGGGACACAGTCAGGGTCATAGAGCGTAGAGGGGTCTGAAGGCAGGGGACCCCAGGACCCTGGAGCTGGGGCAGGGACCATGCCGAGCTTGCCGTTGTTGTGCTGTGATAGAAGCTGTGAACAGTGATGGGAGAAGACCTTTCTAGTAGCCTTTCTCCCTCTGAGGCAGAGGGACCCATAGAGAGGAAAAGTGTCCTAAGGGAGACTTACCTAGGAGAAAAGGGTGTCAGTCTAGGAAGGCTCTGGGGGGAGTTAGCTGAGAAAATAGCCTGGGGCTGTGTGGTTGATAAACCAAGGGTTGTTTCAGTTATTAGCACAAGAGGCTGTGTCTGGGAATTAGAGAAATGTGCTTTTGGGGAAGGGGAAAAGTGTGTGCTTCTTTTGCAGATACAACAGACAGCTGGACCAGAGGAAAACTTCTCTTCCCCATGCAGGATCTAGCAGAGAACACCTCACACCAGCCAAAATTATGTTGCCAATGTCAAGGAGAGCTGATGTTTTTGTTAATCTTGTGTGCTCCTGCCTCATAACATCTCAGGAATAAGTAGACCTATTTCAATACTAATGTGGCTTGCACATCTGGGGTATTACTAAAGGATGCCAAACTTAGGGACTTGTTACACCTTACACTGTGAGCCACCCAAATGATGATCGGTGTTAGTGTTAGCTCAAGTGTGGATCACTAACACTTCAGGCCAGCTGGGGCCTGGAGGATTGAAAGGTAAGAATCTTCCTCCCTGCCCCGCAAGCCATTCTGGGGTGCATCTACACATAAATTTAATAGTGCAGTAGACTAATTTGCTGCAGTGTAAAGCATCACAGTTTACACATGTGATGCTATTACACCACGGCAAACTAATTTTTGCCATTGTAAGCTAGTACTGTCAGGGACAGTACTATCTTATGGCAGCAAAAATAACTGCACCTAAACACACATGTAAATGCTGACCTGGGTGTAAATTTCACCTGGTCAGCAAAGGCAGCAGGGGAATCAGACTCCTGCCTGCTGCCTAGCCACATGTCTCTGTTCTTTAGGCACTCTTGTGCACCAGCCAGCCTCTCTACTGCCTGCAGGGTGCTAATTAAGGCAGAGCTTGGCGGAGGGCCTGAGATGGGAGGGGGCCTGAGATGAGAGCCCCCCCGGTAAGATTTAAAAATTATAACCAGGGAGGGGTCTCCAATATGATTGCTCCTTCACTTGTGTGTACTTGTTAATCAATAAACCAGTTTAACTTTTTTTGCAGACTCCTCCCCCTGCCCCCAAGAGTCAAAGTCTAATTGGAACCATCCCCTGGAGTCCGGGGCTGATCTCCTGAGCCTGCTGCCAGTCTGAAGCTGCTCTGCCCCAGCTCAAATTCCTGCTACCCTGAGCTCATGTGTAAATGCTGTGCCCAGGAGCAGTTAACTGCAACGCGAACTGTGTCAGAGTTTATCATGTTGCCTTAATGGCATATGTAGCTGTACCCATGGAAACTGGAATTTTAAGCCTCTAATTTTTTTCTTTTGTGCCACCCTCCCTGGCTGGAATGCATGCTCCATTTTCCATGATATAAGATGCAACTGAGTCATTTATTCCTCTGACATACAGTGCATCACAGTCAGATAGATCTGTATGGCATGGTGGAAGACACCGATGATTAGAAAGTTTCCCATAGACCACAGAAATTAATTTTAATGCAGTCAGTAAAACAGTTAAAATTTGGTATCAAGAATGTTGAAATATTTTATCTTGAATGAAATATTAAACCTCATGTTTCCATTTTTTTTCATTATTTCATGAAATATTGGGACATTTTCAATTTTTTGTCTCATTTAAGGACCAAAACTAATAATAAAATGTTCAATTTTCCTGCAGGAAATTCACATTCTGATTTGCATTCAGGCAGAATCTGATTCACACTGAAAAATGACTGACATTGAGACAAAGCAATTAATTTCACAGAAAGGGCATTTCATCCCTGTTTTGCTATCATTTTCCCTTCTGGAGTATTTCTATATAATCCAACCTGAACAAAAAATATTCTTAAAAATTCTCACCTCTCTGGGATTGCACATGAGACACTTAAGATTCATAGAATTCTCTTCTTTTTGGTATCCCTCCACCTACAAATATTTTTCAAAGAGATAAGATGCAGCATGTTTTTTCTAAGGGCACCTTCCTTTATATCACTAAAAAGGTCTGCAGTCATAGTGCTCATCTGAACCCTTCATTGCTCCTGAGTACTGAACAAGCCACAGCTGAACTAAATTGCCATTTCCACCTATCACTGGAAGAACCAATACTCCTTTCTTTTGCACATATGCCACAATTTAAAAAGCCATAATAAGGTTGCAAAACAAAAGGATACTGAAAATGTATAAGCCCACCATTCTGTTTTCTTTCCCAGGCCCTTAGGTAATAGTAGGTAACAGAGAAGATTATGAAGTTGTTTATTAAATTTCAATTCTTAATTTAAAAATATATTTAAAACAGGTAAGTTGTACTGTGTTGCTTGTTCTCTGCATTTTCTTTTCCCTAACTATTCTTCTCACTTTCCAACATTTAATGTTTGTTTCTAGCTCTAATAAGCATTCAATTCTGCATATTGTTCCCTCAAAAAGCTCTTCTTTCTTATTTCTGGAATATATTAAACTGTTACATTAGTTTTGGAGCAGCACAATGCTTTTAATTCTTTCACATTATGCACCAACTAATCAAATTGTTTCTTCAATCCATAAGAATTAATTAGAGAATATTAAAAATATCAATAATGAGAACTGTGGGGAAAAACAAAAATCAAGGATTATAATTCTGGATGGAAGTAAAGGAATCTATTCAATAGGGCTGTGCGAAACAGCACCATTCTGACTCAACTTCTGTTTTAACAATTCGATGGAACAGTGTTTCGTTTTGAGTTTCATTTATTTTCGAAAGCATGGTTCCATTTTGTTGAAACTGTTTTGCTGTTTTGACGCTGTTTCAATATTTCGCCGATAGTTTATTATGGGGTAACAAAATGCAGCAGGCAGGCAGATCAGGGGGTCACCTGCACCCACGGGAGTGCTGCGGGGACTGTGCCGGAGTCCTCTTGGGGGTGCAAGCCTCCAATCTGCCTGCCAGATGAGAGAAGATGGGTGCTGCTGCCTGGGCCCAATACCGGGAAGAATGGTGCTGCTGCCAGTCCCAGTTGGCAGCACCCAGCTCATCTCATCCAGCAAGCAGATTGGGGGCTTGCCTGCATCTCTGGGAGGGCTGCAGGGACTGTGACAGAGTTCTCCTAGGGGTGCGTGCCCCCAATCTGCCTCCAGATGACAGACCAGTGCTGGGTACAGCCTGCACTTGGCGCCAGGAAGTATGGTGCTGCCGCTGGCCCCAGGTGGCAGTACCCAGTTCCTGTCAGCCAGCAGGCAGATCAGGGTCATGGCACCCCTGGGAGGGCTGTGGAGGCTGTGCTGGAGTCCTCCCAGATGTACGTGCCCCCGATCTGCATGCCAGCTGACAGGAGGCAGGTAATGCTGCCTCTGGCCAGCGGCAGCACCGATCTTCCTGGCGCTCGGTGCAGGCTGTGCCCAGCACTGATCTGTCATCTGGCAGGCAGACTGGGGGCCCACACCCCCAGGTGGACTCCGGAACAGCCCCCGCAGCCCTCCCATGGGTGTGGGCAAGCCCCTGATCTACCTGCTGGATGACAGGACGTGGGTGCTGCCAGCTGGGACGGTGCTGAAACCAGTAAGTCTGGCTTTAAAACTCAAAACATTTTGAAACTTTTGAAGTGTTTCGAGTTCCCTTGTTTCATTTTGCAGCTGTTTTGAAGGCTTTCGTTTCATTTCAATTTTATTGTTTTGAGCTTGCTTCGAAACAACTTTGAAGTGAAACACCAGGCAAAATTTCACACAGTCCTACTATTCAATGTATTGTAGTAATGTTTTGCTTAGCATTGGTCTTCATTTTCCAATATAAGATGTTCTTGCATCAAAAGTAAAGAGGGGTGGTGGATGGCTCCCCCCCCCCACCCCCCCAAAAAATCTGCTGTTCATCTTGGTACCTTAATATTTATTAAGGTGAAATATTTACACATCAACTTTTGAAGATTACAGCCATATCTCACACACACACACACACACACACACACCTAGCCATGTATGTGAAATGTTTGTAATCTTCAAGGGTGATATCTAAATATGATAAAGCCAAATCTACAGATATTTTTAACAATCTTTTAACAATCGTGTTTTAATCAAGCTGATACATCTGCAAACATTATAAAGAATCACTCTTTGTCTTTTTTGTAGTACGAGTACACTACTCTTTATAAAAACATTTACTCCCATCTTTCACTCCATCGAAGTGTTATGGATTTTTTAATGAAATGAAAATGTTTCATAATGGGTGCCTACTCTTCACGAGGATTTATATACACATTAAGCTTCTTCTATCTCCTTCAATTTAGACAACACATACATTTTATTCCAAAGAACCTGAAATCACTTACTCCTTTATACATTCTATATAGCTAATAGAAAACAGTATCTCACTTTACCAATATTTCCCTTATATTTGAATAGTAGAGACTTATAGATGATAAATGTTGATTACAGCTATTGTAGGAATTGTTGAAGAAAAAAATGCAGCAGTCTGAGCACCTCTCAGAATGGAATATTGTAGTTTCTTTGTCCTAGCATTACTACTGATGGGTTTTTTTAGGGTGGAAAATTAAATTTAGCATCTCCATTTGAAAGCATAGATGGATTTTAATATATCCATGTTGGACCTTGATGAAGACATGCATGGCATCATCTTCATTCTTCTAAAAAATATCATGTAAATTTATTCTTTCAAATGTTCATTAACTAAAATTTTAATCTAAATTCAACAAATAATAAAAAACACAACTAAGATAGTTTCAGTAGCAAAATATCTACTAACACCATACTAGGGCTCATGTTTCTAGTGCCTCAGAACAAAGCCACTTCTGAAGCCATCTGAAGCAGCATTCAAGTCTTACTTGGAGGTTTCCAAGTAGTCTGACCCTGTTTAACTTATAAGATCAGAATAGATCACAAAGTACACTAATCTGTCCACTGACAATTTAAGAATGTATTTGTTTCTTTCTAGAGTGTTAATTTGAATAAAAAAGCCTATTTCCATCTGTCAATCTTTTAAATGGTATGAATTTTAATGAAGTACACATTTTTCATATGGATTTCTGTAGTTAATGAGGCTTAATACCTGCAATTACCCACTCTATCTCCTTTTCTTTAGGCATCAGACAATACTGTTTTATACAGGAGATTTTAAGAAATGTTTGACACCAATATTCAAAATAGGCTACGGTACACAGACTTATGCCACAATGTGATGACGGTGGTTGTCTGTATGTCTGTACATAGTCACCCGCCGGTACGGTGTCCCCTCCGCCCTCATCTCGCCTGCCACGACTTTGCTGATACATTCTTTCGGGGAGGGTCCTAGTGAAGATCTTCTCGGAGGGGTCCCTTCCCGACACGGCTGTACTCACTGTTACAGAGTGCGTTGTTCCACGGGGATCTGCCACCCCTACACCCCGTCCACTTGCCAACCAGTCCTGGGCTGGTAGTCCTCACTTCCTCGTCAGCCTGCCCTGCCACCCCACTTTTCCTTTTTTTTTTTTTTTTTTTAGAAGTAGAGTTCTTCTGGGACAGGGAGGCTTCTGGAGCTGCCTTCCCCTTCCCAACACCTTCTAGGAGCTTCTGCTCCTCTCCCTTGCTCTCTCTCTCCTAGCTCCCTGTCTACACAGGAGAGTACAGGTCTCTCCCTGCTCCCCATTAGCTGGGAGCTCAGGACTTTCCTCTTGCTGATGCCTGGCAGAGGATTGGAGGCGTACCCTGCCTCCCGTGCCGAGACGGCACAGCCTGACTTGTGCCTCTTCCCGGCAGGACCGTTAGAACGGCCGGCGTGCTGCCCGCTTGCTCGCGCTCTTTCTCCCGCTCCCTTCCCGCAGGTGCTGCTGGTGTTTGTAAACCTTCCCGCATTGTTTGCATGCCGGCCGCTGTGATTGGCCCAGCTGCTTCCCTCCCCGGGAACAGGTGTTTCAAAAACTACCGTAATGGTGGCTACCGCTGCATTTTTCAGAGGTAAGTCTTCCCCCCCAGGGTTCTGCCTCGGGGTTTTGTGCACCTCGAAGACCTCTCTCACCTCCTCTCGTGCTTGTGGAGGCACGCTGCCACCACACACAAAAACACTTTAAATGCTGAGACACTAGTAACTCCAGGTGCCCAGCACCCAATGGAGCTGGAAAACAGGTTTGCAAAGAGAATGAATTAGAACTGTCCTTTTTTCTGGGCATAGTAGGCTCCATTATTAGGGTAACTTTTGCTACTAGATGCTGATAGGTTTTAAGTAGTAGCAAAAGTGACCCTAATAATGGAGAAGGCAATGAAGATGGATGGACACAGAAGCTGTGGAATACACATTAGTTTGTACCATGGATCGGATGGTAGTTTTGTTTTGTTTTTTGCAGAAGATGTAATCATGAAAGAAAGAGGTCTAGAGATTTATCCAAAAATAATAGTAGAGTTCATATAGGGATTAAAGTTTACAACAGAAGAGAGAAAAAAAGGGATGCATAGTCACCTGAAGATTTTCAGTGACTTCTGAGTGAGAGGACTTGGACTTCAGACTAGTAGAAAAAGATGGTGATTCATGGCAGTATATGGAGCAAGAACAAAGCAGAAGAGAAGCCCTGAGATGAGTAGCAGGCTAAGGGAAGAGAAGTTCAGTTGAGCAACAGTTTTGATGCACTAAAGGATGTGGTAGAGAAACAGACTAATAAAAAAACCCAAACCAAACACAACAATAATTACAACAGCAAAAGGGAGTGGCAAGAAGGAAAAGAACAGTTAGTCCCAGGAGATGGCAAAAGAAATAGCCAAGAAACAGAGTATAACATAGAAAAAGCATGATGTTCAACAGATTTTATGAAAGATCAGGGAACAGGATAATCAGTAGACAAAGAAGAATGGAATGCAGATGACTTGAGATCCATACTAGTACTACAAATATGCAAGTCTATGTGCCTGGAGACTACTTTCTAGGAAGATTCAACAAGGCTATCGCCATATCAGACAGAGAGAACAGAAGAGCATCTACAATGATATGAGATATTGGCCTGAGGTTCAAAAAGTTAAAATAGTGAAAATTCCATTGACTAACCATGAAATGCTAGATTCTTGCTTCAATGATCTGGGTTCAACCACAATAAATTAAGAAAGAAGTTGAAAGAAGTAAAGGAAATCATTATGAAGAAACAGCAAAAGAATAAAGAACAACAGATGACTCAAGGATTGGTGTTATAATGTAGGATGTTCGGCTTTTGGGGACTAGACTCCATCCAAACACTTGGTACATTAATCTTCTAAGAAAGAGGCTAAAATAACCACAAAGAACTAATACAAACTTTAAACTATACCATTGGAATAGTTTGGGAAGTAATATCCATACTTAATTTGAATAAACAGGAAATCGGATAAAGAAAAACAGTTCAGTGAATAAAAGAAATTGTGGATCATCAATGAGAAACAAGCTCAATGTTTGCATAATACTGTCGAGAGCCTGGGAAACAAAATTAAGGGATCTGAACTACTGGTACAGGATGTGATATTATAGAGATAAAAGAAATACAGATAAATAGCAACCATGACTGTATTACAGGCATGGAAGATTATATACTCTTTTGGGAAGACAGAAATGAGGATAAAGGTAGTAGGGTAGACTTTGCCTGATGTGATCACAGGATCATATAAAAGTAGGGCTGGAAGGAACCTCACAAGGTCATCTACTCCTTCTGAGATAGAGATCTCAAGGCAAGATCATCCCTGTCTAAACTATCCCAACCAAGTGTTCACCCCAACTGCTCTAGAAAAAGTCAAGGAATGGAGATTCTACACCTTTCCTAGGTAGCCTGTTCCAAATGTTGAACAAACCTCATAGTCAGAAAGTTCTTCCTAATCTCCAATCTAAATTTCCTCTGCTACAGTTTGAGGCCCTTTCTTCTAATCTTGCCCCCTACAGACACAGAGAAAAAGGTATCTCCATCCTCTCTGTAATCATGCTTCAGGCATCTGAAGACTCTTATCAGTCTTCTATTCGCCAAAGTAAATAACCCTAGCTCCTTTAGATCTTCCTCAAAAGTCATGCTTTCTGGGCCTCTAATCATTTCTGTCACTCTGCTGGACTCTTACCAATCTGTCCACATATTTTTTGAAGTGGGATTATAGGGAACAATACTGCACATAGTACTCCAGATCAGGCCTCACCAGTGTCAGATAGAGCAGAAGAATCACCTCTCTTGAGGTCACTACCCAAGCTGTATTTTTGCATGTAATTATTTAATCTCAAGTGTAGGATTTTGCACTAGTCCTTGCTGGATTTCACCTGATCAATTTTAGATAATTTCTCCAGATTATACAGGTCATTTGAGACCCTATCCTTACACTAAAGAGTACCTTCTCCCATAGTTTAGTGTCATTTGCAAGTTTGCTAAGCAAGAACTCAATCCCATCATCCAAATTGTTAATTAAAATGTTAAACAATCCCGACCCATGACAGAGTCCTGAGGAACCCTATTTCCTTCCAACCAGACAGTGAAACATTGATGACTACTTGTTGGGCATGATAATCCTATCAGTTATATATCAACTTTACAGTACATTCAGCCAGCCTCTATTTTTCTTAGTTTATTAATGAGAATGTTGTGGAAGACAGTGTCAAAAGTCACACTTATTATACCTGAAGTCAAGGAATATAATATTCACTGCTTTCCCCACAATCCACAGAGCCCATCAGTTTAACATAGAAGGACATTAAGGTGGTCAGGCATGATAGGTTGTAAATAAATGAGAAGGCATTCATAAATAAATGGAATCTATTGAGATTTACCGTCTTTCCACAAAAGGATTTTAAACTGATTATACGAGGATGGGAGGCTGCTGGGAGTCCATATTATACCCCTAAGATTAGGTAGACAGCTCTTTAAAGTTATCCAGGAGAGAGAAACTACTGAAAATTGTGTCATTATGGGAGACTATAACTTCCCAAGACTGGAAAAGAAAATGCTGTTAATAGCAGTGCACCAATAGAGATTTTGGGGGCTGATACCGATAGCTGATATTTAGGGAGGCATATTGGCCGATACTGAACTGATATCCGATACAGCTGCCATCAGCTGTAAGCCCATTGTGGTGGAAGGGGAGGGAGAAGAGAAGGGGTGTGGGGGAGCAGATCAGTGACCCTGCGGTGAGGGAGGGGGGAGGGGCAGAGGGGCATGGGATGGAGGCTGGGGGCTGGGCTGGGCTTGGAGCAGGCTCTGGTGGCACTGGGAGGAGGCTGAAGCCCTCCCAAATTTTGTTGCAGCTCTGCTCCCAACCTTGCACCACCAACCAGCGCAGCCACAGCTTTTCCTGGAGCTTGGGCGGAGGCAGGGTGTTCATGGCTGCACCAGTTGCCAGGTGGTGGCACGGGGCTAGGATCAAAGCTGGGGAAAAAATTGGGGTGGAGGCAACCTCCCAGCATGACCAGAGCCTGCTCCAAGCCCAGCCCCCGGTGAGAAGAGCTCCACACAGTGCTGGTTC
The DNA here is from genome assembly GCF_000455745.1 of Alligator sinensis. NCBI lineage: Eukaryota > Metazoa > Chordata > Crocodylia > Alligatoridae > Alligator > Alligator sinensis. The sequence continues at coordinate 1,653,864 of NW_005842069.1, read as the reverse complement.
CAACTCCACCCCACAGGTGCAGCCAGCCTGCCCCACGCCGCACAGATTTGGGGGCACACGCTCCCCCTCCCGGGGTGCAAGCAGTGGTGGGAACCACCCCCCCATGAGCCGCACCTCCATCCTACCCTCCCACCCCTGCCCCCTCCCTTAGCACAGGGGGCATTGATCTGCTTCCCATGCCTCTTCCCTCCCCCACCCTCTTCCATCTTACCAGGTGGAGGCAGCTCTCCATGCTGCCACCTCTGCTCTATGCTGGCCAAATTATCAACCCCATCAGGCCGATATCTGATATAGACAATTTCCTTTATATTGGTACCAATCCAATATCAGACTAGTGTATTGGTGTACCTCTAGTTGTTAATAATAATATATCTTTAATTCCTGGATGCAATATTTGACAGATTTCTTTACCATATAGTCACGGAATGATGCAGAGGTGATGCTATTTAGCACTTGGTTTTGGTAATGAGGACATTATAGAAATGATGGGAGCAGAAAATAGCCCTAGTTAAAGTTATTATATATTGTTTCAGCTTATATCAAATCAAAGGTTACACAAAAGTAAGTCTATAACTAAGGTTTTATGATTTTAAGAGGGTAAAGTTTGAGAAATGAAATGAACTAGAACTTTAACTCAACTGCAGTCTTAAAGGACTTTAATGTGGAATGGAATCTCTTTGAGCTAACTTAGAACTTCTATCCCAGGTTGGGGGAGATGACAATTTGGACGGAAGGACTCCAGATAATAGAATAGCCACCTCCAAAATGATATTGGGACTAAGAAGAGATTATTGAAGAATGGAAAAAAGAAACAAAGAACTTTATTTGTTAGAGTTTAAGGATTGTAGCAACAAAATTAGAATGGCCAAAGTCAATCTGAACTAAATCTTGGAAGGGTAATGAAATCAAGCAACGAAAGGTTCTTTCACTAGAAAAATTAAAAATGAGGAAATAAATGAGACTGCTACCCTATGAGAATTGAAAGAGGTTAAACGTTGAGTAAATGTTACATCTGTCCTTAATACAGAACATGGAACATGAAGTAAAGACAGGATAGGTAATTGGAATGAATATAGAATAAGAATTCAAAGAGTTCAATGATTTTAAGTCACAGGGGCAGGATAATTTGCACCATAGAATCATGACGAAACTGCCGAACAAGAATGCAGGTTTGGTATCAAGGCTTTTAAATAAAAATGGTAAAGTAGGGAAGGTATCCTATAACTGTATGAAGAGCAAATCTAGTAGCTATATTGAATAAGGAAAAAGAGGGGCTCATGCATTACAGTGATTCAGGGCTTTTAGCAACATGAAGGAAAAAACAACTAAAGTCAAGGACATGAAAAATGGTGAAAAATGAAACTAGGGTTTCCCAAAAATAGTTGTGTCAGAATAGCATGATAACTTATTTTCTAGACAAAGGAAATGCAGTAGATCATGTATCTGAACTTCAATAACACATTTTAATTGGTGTTAAATTAGAATGTATTAGCTGAACTAGGGAATTTAGGGATTAGTATAAACATTGTTAGGTAAATAAGGAAACTGACTAA
>NW_005842069.1:1647196-1652301 GCF_000455745.1 Alligator sinensis | reverse complement strand
AAAGAGTGTTGAAGGATGAACTACCAAGTTGAAGAGAAGTTACTATATTCATGGGGTTCATCAAAGATAACAGGACTGAATTTATTTAAAATTTACATCAATGACCTTGGCACAAATAGCTATAGTGTGCAGATGCAATTTGCTGATAATATGAAATGGGAGGAATCATCAAAATAGAGGAGGATACAGGAAGAACTGGATGACCCTGAGGACTAGAAAGATGGATAAAATTGGATGAAATTAAATGGTAAGAAGTGCAAGGTCAAGCACTTAGGGACTAATAACAAAAAATTCTAGCATAAGCACATCAGTTTGAAATGACAAAGTAAGAAACTGCCTTTGGATGGCTATGAGCAATCATTATGATGCAGCTAGGAAAAAGGGCACATTCAATCTTAGGATATATCAGATGAAGTATTTTTAATACAGATAAGGAAGTAGTGAAGCCTTTGGAGTACAAGTCTTTCATCTGGAATACCATGTACAATCTTGGACAATTATATTTAAGAATGATAAACTCAGATGGAACAGGTACAGAGAAAAACTACTAGAACGAACAGAGAAATGGAAAGCTTATCGTATGAGATGAGAATAAAAGAGCTTGGCATATGTAGCCTAAGAAAATGGAGACTGTGAGGTTAGACAACTGCTTTCTGTAAAATCATCAGGAGGGCAAACACCAGGGCGGGAAAATAACTATTTAAGCTAATGGACAGTATTGGCACAAGAACAAACGAGTATAAACAAGCCAAGAATAAATGTATGCTGGCAATTATAAGGAGGTTTTTAACCATCAAAGGGATGACGTTTTGAAACAGCCTTGCAATAGAAGTACGCTTGGGGTACGTAACTAATTTTCAGATGAAATTTGATGATTTTATTAAAAGGATTATATGGCACGGTTACTTGCCATAGTAGGAGATAACAGGAAGCCCCTTCTCATGTCACACCTTTAATTTGCATAATTTATATTGAAAAGGGGACATAGGTGTTAAAGGGGAAGATCAACCAAATATAAAAAAGTAAAAAGGCAGAACAAGAAACTTAAAGTGATGTTATTTACTTGCCTAGAATTTTAATAGGCAAACTTGATGCAGTTGGTCAATGACAGCTGAAGCAAATTCAATTTGACAGAAACTGAAACTGGAAGTCCACAGTAACAAGCTGATCTTCTACTGTACCTGCTTTAAAATGGGTGACAGTTAGTACAAGGAAAATGTTTTGGCATTGGTAATCTATGAAAATAATATAATTATATGTGCTGGACTGGGAGGGCCGGCAGCATACAAAGAATGCACAACATGGTATTTGATTATCCAACACGCAAAATCTCATGATGCTAAAATGAGCCTCAAAACATTTGCAGGATATGCAGTGAGTTACATCTGCATACAATGATACTCATGTTCCCCATATATTTAAAAAGGAACTCTGGAAAGGAAACAAATATTCATGTTGCATTACCTACTGGCCCAATTAGCCAACTCAAAACCAACACATGGAAAAGATAATCTATCATGTATGAAGGAAGCAGAAAAGTACATCAAAATTCAGACCTCTCAGCTATCCAGATAATTATCACAGTTGGAGAAAATAATGGGATACTATTTTGATAGTTAATAACTTAGGATATTGTATTAGGATGGAGACATTCCTAGATATAATTGCATCAGGGAAGACATCTGGTCTGACAAACAGATGCACATCTCAGGGGCAGGAAGTTATATGCAAAGCATATGCTTCCCAAATGTTCAATGGAAAAAAGTATGCAAATAGACAGATAAGAGAATATACTTAAGTTGTTCTTGTGACAGGCTAAGTTCTTTATTGTGATATCTCTGTGTTAACTGTCCATGTGGCTATACCACTGTGCAACTCAGTTTACCTCCTTGGCACATGCACAGAGAATGAATGGTTAAGTGCCAGAGCTGACTACCTGAAGGAGGAGAAAAGGTGGAACTTTAGTATCAACAGTTTTGAATGGGTTTTGTTGACATATCAACAAGGGGAGCCACTCAACACCCAGGAGCCGTCCAGAGGAGATGCACATAACAGTGTGAGTGCATGCTGGGGGTGAAGTAGCCTGTCATCTCCTGCACAGAAGAGGCTGGGGACTGAGACATGTGGAGCAGCTCTGGGAAACTGGAATGACTGGAAAGGAAACAGCTGGAGTTCAGGGCCGTGCACGTCGGACTGGGAACAGAGGGAAGGGATGGAACACCTCTGGGCTGGCTGTCCTTTGCTCCAGGAAATATTTTATTAAAGATACTGTCTGTTGTGCTGCTTCAAGCTGAGGACTGCACTGTGTCACCTAACAGGAGGTAACGTCTCTGTCTCAGGGGTGGAGCTAGATGCTAGCTCCTTGAGTCAGCTATGGAGAACCAAGGAAAGTGAGATAACAAAAGGCCAGTGTCTCGGAGTGGGAAGGAGACTTAGCTCCCCTCACCCACCACAAGCCTAGGTTGGCTTTAAGGGGTACCCTCAGAGACCAAATGAGATCTCAGTGATCCTGAGCAAGCAGTCCTTGGGGGGCACTCCATGGCAAAGCCTACAAAGGAAATGTTTTTGAGAATCCATGAAGATTTGGAAACTTAGTCCCCTAGCCGGGAGAGCTAGGCAATGCAGGCTGACAGAATTTCCTGTAAGACTAGCTATCTGGGAGTCAGAAGCAGCAGCTCCATTTTTATGATAAGATGCAGGGTAAGATCAAATTTTTGTTCTCTTAGACAAAGATACAAGAATAAACAGGCGAAAAAGAACTCTTAACATATGGTCACTGATGTTTATGATTCCTCCATTTTTCTAATAAATCTTTCTCTCTATCATCATAAATTACTGTCAGTGCCTGGTAGGTTTCTCCTGTGGGTGAAGAGGGCATATGACTTCTGGACAGGCTACATAAAAGGTATGATTCTTTACATAGCAAAACTTCGTCTGTCAAGAGCTGACACTGTCTGAATGGTGTTGGCCACAGCCACATTTCAGCTTGGTCTCAGTGGTTAAGCAGCAAATGGCAGAGAGGCACCTGAGGCTGAAGGATGTGTGTAACTTCCTTGCACTGTAGGAGGGAACTTTTCAAAATGTGACCTGATCATGCCCGGTGCAGTGATGGGAAGATACTGTATCCATCTTGGGAAGGTCAGTGAGATCCTTTGGCATGCTCATTCAGGAGGTAGTGGTGGTTGGCAGACACATTGGATATACTACTGAGGTCCAGGGGAATAAACAGTATTGTAGCAATCAGGCTTGAGAGCTGTGTGGCAGAGGGGAGAACACTCTGTGAAGAAGGGTAGGGTCTGGTTGACTTTTGTTTTTATTAGTAGTCACTGAGGCAACATTAACACTAAGTAGCCCACACTAAGTGCTGTTAGTATATATATCTACTGAACCCAAAGGGACTGTGTGCTTAATATTGCAGAATCCTTACATCTGTTCTTTGCACTGCGCTCTTTATTATTCTGGAGGATAGCTTCACCCTCTGGATCAACACAGATCCCAGTCTTTCCTGCCCAAGCACACGGGGGCTGGACCTGATGATCTTGAGAAGTCCCTTCCAGCTCCTAATGAAGGACCGCCTGTGGGGATGCCAATTAACTAATTAATCCAGAGGGTTGTTAATCCCCTATGACCCATAGGTAGTCAGGTTCAGGGCGCTAAAGCAAGTTAATTTCCCTGAGCATTGATCTGCTGCCCAACCCCACTCAGAGTTAGAAGAAGTAGCTACACACTACAACACAGGTAGATTGAGCACTATAAGCTGTATTACACAATAAAACCTGCACAACAACTACCCGATGCAATATTCTTGTAACAGCCGAACCACAACACAATAAAATACACCTAATGGGTCAATAACCTGATGCACATCTGAAACTCAATGTCCCATGCAAAACAACCAATCAACTAAACATTACAATGAGCTTTGGTCACTGAACAGTTAACTGCTATGCAAGTTCACAGACAACCCAGAAACCACAGACGGCAGCAAGATCACCCTGGGCCTAGTCAGCATGAGAAGCCTTCTGACAGTCCCTCAGGATTTCTAGCTTTTCCCTGCTAACGTACTCAGCACCTCAAATAGGGAAAGGGTGATACTTTACCCAACTGTAGCTTCCCAACGACCAGGCCACAGCAAGGAACCTGTACTTGACAAACTCCCACACCTCAAGAGTCTGGACTCAGAACTGTCCAGCCAGAGAGAGAGTGAGCCCGAGCCTGAGCCCTCAGAGCTCATACTGGCTGCTCTGGACAGGACTTACAGCCTTCTAATCATGCCACCTGTCACTCACCCAATGGTCCAATCATTGTCCTTTTCACAATACCCAATCCAATTCAAACCTGGGCATTACTTAAAAGGACCAATCAATTCAAACTATTCATCTCAATATGAGCAACATTATCATAACTTCCTTATTAATTAATATATCAACACTGATAAATAGTTGCATTACCATTTTACACAGTGGATGCCCAGACCTTAAAAGTAGGTCAAGACTTCATCAAGTTTGAGAGTTCCAAACCCTCTAGAAACTTCTCACCTCTATTCATATGGTGCATGCGTCAACTTTCACTGTTCTGCACTAACATCTATGAATCTATCCCTCTATTATCCAATGCCTCTATTAAGCTCTTGGGAGAGTCAGTAAGATATTGCAAGCTGCATACTTAGTAATAGGTAGGGAATATTTAGCTCTCTAGTTGTTTTACATCATATAATCTTCTAGTTTTCTCATAATGTGTTTGAAGAAACCCCTGCATGAAGAGCAGAGGGCTGGACAGGAAACTGAACACTCTTAATTAAGGAGAGCAAAATATTAAATGCAACCTAAATAAAATATTTTTTTTCATCTTTTTTGAGAGAGTGGATCATGGATAGACTTTGAAGGTACAGAAAGCTTAGGCAGAAGAGAAGAGCATAGAAGAAGGACCTTTTAAAATTGAGAATTAGTTGAGGAAGAGAAGTCAATCACAGAAAGATATTCTGGATTTCTTACAGGATCCTGACTTAAACCTAAAGAATACTCAAAAATGATGAGAAAACTATGTTTAATGTTTATTTCTTGGATTGCCTAGATCTTTATATGCCTCGTGTTACATATGGGAAA
>NW_005842069.1:1612966-1647165 GCF_000455745.1 Alligator sinensis | reverse complement strand
GAAAGAGTGATTATTGCATCCTTTGTAAAGCCACTGAGTCTACCACTGTAATGAAAGAGGTGAATTTCATTCCAAGAAATCATATGCTTATGCAACTAGGAGATTTAGAGGGGTTAAGCATTGGACCTAGGTATCTAGGACAGATGGACAATGACATTCTACTTCAAAGAATGAGTAACAGAAAGTAGCCTAGAAAAGACCAAGAAAGAGTCTGTACTGTACCCTATTAAGTCATATAGCAGGAAACTGATAACACATACTGAGACCAGGATGGAGCATCTTCAGCAGTGTTCAGCAATGGATATTTACCAAGATAGTGACACTCTTATACTGCATTGCTGGAGACTATGTTAGGAGCTAGATGTAGAAATAGAGAGTTAACAGTGGGTGTGTCTACACCAGATGCTTTACTGTGCAGTAGACTAATCTAGAGAGGTGTCCCCACCTGGTGGGGACAGCCACATGGGGATCAGGAGGGTCCCCATCCCCATGTGGCCAGAGAGGTGTCCCTGCCCAGTGGGGATGCTGCCTGGTAGCCATGTGGCGATAAGACCCAATCTCCATGTGGCTGCCAAGCAGTGTCCCTGCCAGGTAGGGAACATCTCTTTCAACCTCATGGGAATTAGGAGGGTCCCAATCCCCATGTAATTGTCCCTGCCAGGTTGGGATGACTCTCCCAGTCAGGTGGGGATCAGGACCCCCCTGATCCCCATGTGGCTGTCCCTGCCTGGTGGGGATGCCTCTCTTGGCCATGTGGGAATCAGGACCCTCCCAATTCCCATGTGACTGCTTCTCCCAGCCACATGTGAATTAGGTCTGATTCCCATGTAGGCTCAGATGCAGCACTCTCAGCTGCCAAGACATCTCACCCCCTACCACGTGGAGATTGGGATCCTGGATGCTGCAATGGGGTCGAGCAGGGCAGGAGAGCAGGAACCTGGTCTCAAGTGGTCCAGTTGGGAGCACATTTGCTCCCAAGCTGGCACACATGTAGATCCTTTCCTGGGGACAATTTATTGCGCCTTTTTCATGCAATTAATAGCATGTGTAGATGTGCCCAGTGTTTTTTAGGACTTTGGGGAAAAAAATCATTGTTCCCTTAGATGGACACAACCTCTATCTTGTACTAGCATGATAGAACATATATCATTAAGAAGGTTATTGCATACACATTCCATTACAATTTCTAGGTATTGAATGACACATATTTTGCTCTTGTATATTTTTCTGGGTTATATGGGACAATCAGTCCTTCATACATTTTCAAAACACATCTTATACTGCATATTTATACATTACTGTTCAAACTGACAGTTATGAGCAAGAAAGAACTAGATCATGACTCATTTTCATTAGCAGTTCATTTAGCTGTACACTGTGGAAAACTATACTTAATTTTATATTTAAAATCAATATTTCATCCCATATAGAAAGCAGGAGCAATAACACTTGCAAAATCTGGTCAAGGGCAAAAGAGAGAAGTTTTGAAAGTAGTGAATATTTATGCTATCCAATGCACTTGTTTTTCTAGATCTGTGATTCTCAACCAGGGTGCCATGGCACCCTGCAGTACCTAGAGATTCTTTCAAGGGTTCTGTGTGGTGCCAAACAATGTTAGCAACATTAGGTTTAGTTAGTTAGTTAGGTTTAGTCACAACGTAAGACACAGCCAAGAGATTTCATATAAAAATCCATAGCTGTAGTCTTTCTGAGTTCTTTGCAACAGAAAAACTGTTTTATTCATTTTTTTTGAGTAAAAAAAAGGAATGAAACCTGACATCTGGCATTTTCCAAGTGGTGCCTTAAATCTATCCAGAGGTGCCATGAGTCTAAAAATGTTGATAAACACTGTTCTAGATACTTAAAATAAAATAAAAAAATGTTTCCCACATGCTAATTTTATTGCAGTAATACTAGTAAGGCTTGCTTACTTATTGCATCATTATCTGTCTGATTTTAACAAGAAAGGTTTTTGCTTGGTTTTATGGTTTGCTTGGTTTTATGGCCATTTTGTCAACATACAAAACTGTTATGTGAGGATTTCTGAACATGCCATAGATATATTTTAAACCCATTTTAAAATCTATGAAAAACGTGTTACTTTCCTTTCAATGCCTTTCAATTCCAAGTCATTATCTGAATTGTCCAACTTCAAGATTTAGCCTCCTCACTCAAAAATGACCCTAATAATGAAGCAAATATATTTTTTCCAATGTTTTAATAAGAACCTTCTGCAAAAATTATATCTTTTTGTCCATACTAATGTGCTAAAATAGTTGAAGGATGAAAGATTTAGGAATATATATTATACTGAAAGGGCTATAGGCATTTTAAAAAGTGGGATTAGACTTCAAAATGTTCCTGAAAAATTTAATAAATCTTCTGAAATCAACAATGAAAAAAAAAAAGCTTGGAAAACACCACATTTATGTGTTATCAAATGCATAAATACAAAATGGGGAAGACTGGGTTGAACGGCATTTCTGCAGGAAAAAAATAACCCTGGAATTTATAGTAAGTCATATATTGAATATGAGTCATGGCGTAGTGTTGCAATGAAAAAACCAACACACTACTAGAATTGGGACTATGTCAGAGTACCATATAAGACACGTTCTTTTTTTTACTTGAGTATAAGACTTACTTGGATATTAGACAAGGTGTCCCTGCCTCCCTACGCCCTCCCCATCAACATAGGGAAAAAAATCTCTTCATCTTGCACTCACATACAAGGAAACCACACTAAATACATTGTCTCATTAAAACTCCTGCCAAAAACAGCATGTGCTCAGTAATGAAAACTAACTCTGAAGTTGATTAAATACAGCCCACACTGAACCTAGCATTGGCCATATTGAGAAAACATATTGATGGGAACTATATCTATCTATCTATCTATCTATCTATACATATATATGTATGTATGTATGTATGCACGTACGTATTCTGGAAAAAATTTCCATATTCCAGGTTAAATTCATCAGATCAGTTCTGAATCCTTTAGACTGAGCAAAACTCAATCGTTCAAACCTCATATGTGGCGCTGCAACCAGCAAGCATCCTTCACCCAAAACTTTTCACCCTGTGCCTTCATATACTTCCAAATCCATTGGCAGGACCCATACGTACAGGGCCAAGTCCAGAGTCTTGGTGTTTGGATGCCACCAAGTCTCACTTGCCCTCAGCCAATGGTTGCAGGAGCAAGCTAGGGAGGAGTCCCCCATTTCCATAAAGTAGGCATGTAACCGAGATCCTTCAACTGGAAGCCGGCCAATGGGAAGCTAATTACAATTCTCTCATAGGGAGTCCTGCCCATTTGAACAGGGGTGCATCCTTCACTACATGCTGCCATGTAAATCCATTTCAGCTCGGGTATCAGACCAGTGGAACCTACCACAATAATAGGTTAGTGAAGCCCATCTAAATGAGATATATGACAGTGTGCATTTTGTGCAGTACCCCTCAGTACTGACCCTTTTTCAAATCTTAGTGAACTACTACAATGAATACATTTCAACTTCCCTTTCACTCTCACAGCTGAGCTGTGCCTTTCTTTCCCATTTCCAGTGATTCCTGTTTCTTCACCAGCCTTAAATATCTTGTAAACATCACCAAATGGGTCACCAAACAGTTCACCCAGAACCCTTCTGTTGCCCCTTCCCTTAACCTGTCACATGTGATTAGTGTGGTCCTGCCCCCCATGGAGTGCAGTCAGACCAGACTGCCTGACACCTTATCTACATATCAATTTTTGGAGGATCCTAGAACTTATGACAAGAACACCCAGTTCCAGACACGACTGGGGGATAATTAGCATATGGATTCCCTTGTTGTGGGTATCTGGAGCACATACACACACCAAGCAGTGCTTGAAATTCTGGCTTGAAATTCTATTTATTCTGCTGGGGCACAGCCCAGTGACCTATATGGTAAATCATGAGCCTTTTAGCTTTGGCCTATAACATGCATAGTTTGTACTATGTATAAGTAGGTAAAAATGCTGCTTAAAACTGTTTATGAAGTACCTATGCTAAAATTTCAAAAACATTCAAAAAAGGTAAAATGCATCAATTTGGGATGAACTAACTTACTACAGGCATGCTTATTTCAAAGTCAGTGATCTACATGAGATACTTCAAGTGCAGTAGATTAATTCTACTTCACATTAGTGTGGCGGGCAAAACATTAGTGTGGCGGGCAAAACCCACGTTAATGTGCTAATGCACAGCAGATTTAGTCTACTGTGCATTAGCATCACCAAAAAAGTGTGTGCCAAGGCTAATAGACAGTAGTGCTGCTTACAGTGCATTAAGGGGCTGCAGGGGAAGAAGTTGGGGGGACAGAGGTCAAAGGGCCACCTAACCTACCCCCCTAGATATATTTTTCCTGCTATGGAAGGGGAAACTAATTCAAGGTAAACCTCCAATAATTAGATTCTACAGCTGGAAAATTATAACAAATTTAAATTTTCCATATATAGAATCTAATTATTGGGGGTTGCCTTATATTGTAGTTTTTTCATTTTACTCTGCAATGGTAAGTTCTCAGTTGGAATACTGGGTGCCTATATATGTGCATTGAGGCTGCTCCAATGCACTATAATTACAGCGTGTTGGAGCAGACTCAATTAATTACCATGTTCAAGCAGACTCCAACATCACGTGTATAAGCATTCCCATACAGAAAAATGGTGGTGGGGGCACTTTAGCTAAAGCTTGTTCGATAAGCTTTAGTTAAAGCACCCCGGTGGCCATTTTTCAGTGCAGGGACCCTGATACACGTGACGCTCCAGGCGCTTTAATTAGAGTGGCTCTCGGAACCACTCTAGTTAAAGTGCCCCTACCCCCCCACCTCTCAGAGGACATTTATAAACACACACTGTGTCTAATGGTGGGCACTGTATTTCAAGCAAGATGTGAACCAATTGGAGATAGTCCAGAGGAAAAGAACAAAAAAAGGATTAAAGGCCTAGAAAATATTGCCTATGAGAAAAGATTGAAAGAACTGGCTTTCTTTAGTAAAGAAAAGCACAGACTGAGAAGAAACATGATAACATCTTTCAAATGTGTAAAAGGTTAACTGTAAAAAGAAGGTTATACATTTTTCTCCTTCTTACTGGAAACAGGACAAAAGGTAACAGGCTTATATTAAAACAAGAGAAATTGTAGTGTTATATTAGTAAAATCTTTTAAAGTGTCAGGGTACTCAGGCACTGCAGTAGATTATTTAGGGAGGTTTTTAAAAGCAGGTTAGACAAATGTCTGGGAGAAATCATGTCAGCAGGGAGATAGATTAGATAACTTTTGCGATCCCTTTGATTCCTTCTGGGAAAGGGCTTTTCTGTATTTTCTGGCTCTTGTCACATGACATGGATCAAGGTACAAATGTATGACAGACCTCAGTCACACGAAAGGGACAGTTTTATTTCATTGTAGATATCGATCCTTGTAGATATTGATCCTTGTGCTGAGGACTGATTGAACATTCTATATTAAACAAGCATCAGATTTAAATTAAAAAAAAACAAACCCACTAAATAATCCTGAGACCAGAACTCTGCACATCCAGCCCTAAGCCCAGCTACTTAGCTATGGTCTCACTCCTTCTGGGTTGCTCTTCTTCTGGTCACATGAATCTTGCACTGCAGGCTGCACAGGATCTCAGAAGTTCAGCATGTATAAAGTAGGGTTACTATATTTCCGTTTCAAAGAAAAGGACACCTGTCAGTGGGGAGGGGGTATATGATTGTGGGAGGGATTCAGTAATGTGCCGGTGCCCTGCCCCCTGGTTCTCACTCCGAAGCCGCAGCACCCAGCCCTGCTGCTGTCACTCACTCCCAGCACACAGTACCCCACCTCCCAGACCATGCTGGTGCCCCTCACTCCTGATCTGCAGCCCCCTAGCCCTCCTGTGCTCCCGACCCACAATCCCCAGTCCTTCTGGTGCCCCTTACTCCCAAGCCACACCCCCCCAGTCCTGCCACTGCCCTTTACTCTTGACCCACAGTCCCTTACCCCCCCAGCCCTGCCAATGTTCCTCACTGCCAACCTGCAGCCTCTTAGCCCTACCAGTGCCCCATTCCCAACCTGCAGCCCTCTGCCCCCCAGCCCTGCTGCTGCCCCTCACTCCTGACCCACAGTCTCCTGCCCCCGCACTGCCCTGCTGCCCACACAGCTCCCTGCTGTCCCAAAGAAGCCCCCCACCCCTTCCCCTGCTAGAAGGGCAGGCACCTCCCCCACCCGCCTGCCCTGCTGCAACCCCAACACTGGCAGGCATTCACATGCACACGCACACACACAGCCCCTCAGCTGTGGCCCTGCACCCCCCACAGACTTGCCTACCTGCAGCTGCTAGGGCCCATGAGCAGATGCACCTGATGGCCTTGGCCCCCGCCTCCCCACCACTCCCCTCAGCCCCAAGCTGAGGCAAGCCAGTAAGTGCCAGGAAAGCAGAGACAAAGAAAAATCCCAGACATTTGCTGATATTTAAAAAAAACTGCCTGGAAGGAGATGAGAGGGCCCAAGAAGAGGACATGTCCAGGAAAACCTGGATGTATGGTAACCCTAGTATAGTGCCTGTCTGATGCCTATTGTTCAGGCTCTGAGCCAGAGGGGTGATGGGGGAAGTGGACTTGACAGCCCTAAGGCTTTGGACGTACTTCCTTAGGAAGTACTGTAGTCACTATGTTTACTCAAAGCATGCCTATTGGACTGGATCCATCAGTAGACTTAGCCAATGCTCCACTTAATACACGGACCCCAACAGAACTTAAGTGAAAATGAGGTGCTTAGACAGGGGCAGTTCTGGGATCATGCAGAAGGCAGGCATGCATTTGCCTATGTACTGCTTGAGTCAAAAGGAAAATGCTGACAGAGCTTAGTGAGCAGACTTCTTAGCATCTTGGGTTTTATTTTATTTTATTTTAACTTTTGTATAGCAAGTTTGGATATAGGTAGTAAGTCTGCCTAAATCCTGCTTTAGCAAAACTGATTCAGAATTCTTAGTCATAATTCAGTGCCTTCCACATAAATGTTTCTGTTAGACATATAATTAATCTATATATCTAAATAATTAGATATATAATTAATCCATCTATCTGTAGCAAACTAAGTAAACTTAAAATCCTATTGACTTCTTACTTGCAGATGATGCATATTTGTTTTGATTTACTACTACAATGAAACAGAAACTTCTCTATTGGTTAAAAGAGCAGTAATTAGATAGATCCCTTCTGTTTTTGCCCTGTGGCAATATATTTGCTAAATGGCACAGCAAGTGATTATTTCTAAGGACAATTAAAATAGGCACTTCAACTAAATTATGTATTTCATACATCTGTGTCTGGAAGCCTTTAGAAAAAATGATTTCTACAGAAAAATCCCTTATTTTTTATCTGTAAAATTAAATCACAGAACCTCAGCTGCATTGCTGTTTATTCACGTGGATAAATGCAAAGAATTTGATATAAAGTTTAAACAGGGTAATAGAGAAAATGTTGAAAAATAATAGACCTATCACACATTTATTAAGAACTGAAAAACATGAGACTATCATGTGAAAAAAAAAGATGATAAAATGCTGAAATACAGATTGGACCAAATAAAAAAGAAAAATAAGGGAATCTTGGTTGTACAAGTTTTAAATTATTATTCTGTTAGCCGGGATCTGTTCCCTTACAGGTTAAAAAAAAAAAAAATAGCCACTAATTTCAGCATGATAGATTGAACTCAAATGGAAATTTGTAACATGTGCAATATTATGGACAATATAAAATGAAGATAATTTCCCACGCTACTTGTTAGCATTTTATCCTATAAATAATATCCAGTATAGTTTGTGTTTTTTCATTCCAAAATATTATTTCAAGAAAGAAAACAAAGACCACAATTTTAGGATAGTTGACCCTTTTCAAGAAAACAATATTAAAACTATTTTTTTCACAGATTTTGATGAAGGACTGAAGCCTTCTTAATGCTTATATTGCTACATATATTCATTTATTTTTTTTAAAAAAATGAAGACTTGTTACCTTTAAAAATACCAGGCAGTCAGTTTTTCAAGTTATTACAAGCAAATTTAGTTTGTTTTATAAATCGAACTATGTATTGATTCAACAGCAGGTAACATACACACACACACACACACACACACACACACCCCAAGCTAAATATTCCATACCTGTGACTGATACTTCAAAAAGTTATTTCAAGTGGCCTTAGTCCTTAGTTACCTACAATTAAAAAATCTTGTATTTTTTTTCCATAGTTCCCTTCAATCCCCCAACTTGGCCCCAACTTTGAAGGAATTCAATTTCAGTTCACCAGAGTATTGCACCCTATCAACTATTTCAGCTATGATGTATCCAGTGGGAGAAATAGGTGATTCTGCTGGAAACCAAAGACCAAATTGTGCCCAATGATACACGGCACTAAGAGAATACTCTATTTCTGGATCACACCCAGCCCATGTAGAAAGTGGTATTAGCTGCCATAAGGAAAGAATGTGTCATTTCCATATTATTATTTTAACTTGTTCTAGACTTCAGCAACAACCCTCCATCATAGGGTTCATAATCACCATTGGATAAAACAGGAGGTGGGAAGTTAAGATCCAGGAAAATGTACATTGCTTTCCCATTAGTAAGAAAACACCTCCAAACTAACACTCCTCCTCCTGCATCCTGGAAATCATGAGAGAGACCTGTTAGTGTGTTTCTACTTGTTACATTGGCCATAAGTTGCCAGAAGGAAAAGAAAAGTTCATGTCCTAGACTGAAACATTGGCCTAAATAAAATTCTAAATTCTAAACCAGAGATTTATCTAGTTGCTTCATTTTCTGTGACACAGGGCAATCCGATGCCATATTCACCAACTCTCAAGGAAGACAGTGGATCCCAGGTCAACTAGTACCTGACAGGATCATGATCATAGATTTTACTACCTTTAAGGAGTCACCTTTACAAAATGGGTCAACAATCAGTATCAAAGTATATCTGTGGCTCTGTACACACATTCAAATAATATGGGATAATTCTCCCAGGTTTGTTTTTCTGGTAGAAAAAAGTTTACACAGAGCTGTGTGTATAGACAATTGAATGCTGAAGTACTGAATAGTGGACAGCTTGCAGTACTGACACTGAGGTCTTGGAGCCCAGGGAGCCCTGTGCACACATTTCAGCATGATCTGCAGGCTCCCTTAGTCTGGCTGGTGACAGATGGCAGTAGTGCACCGGGCAGCTCTAACTGGCTGACCAAGACTACCCGTGATCAGCCTGTGTTTCCCTGAAGCACAGTGTGGGCATTGTGAAGGGAGCATATCCTGCTCCCTTCTGGAGCAGCAGAGTCCAGCAAGTTACACAAGGTCTCCCTGGTGAGGAAGTGGGGGCGATCCTGGTGGACTATGTTCTCTTCTGGGAGAAGCCACAGCATGTACAGAAACTCTCCTAGGAGTGACCCTGTTTGTTTTCAGGTTATTTTTCTACTAGAACGGCCATTTTTGCTCTGGGATAAAAAGCCTGAACATGTATACACTCATGGTTTCTCCTGGGAAAGCAGTGACTCTCCCAGGAGAATCTGAATACCTGTACAAGGCATATGTTTTGATTAAGCTATCCTCATAGCTGGAAACATGCATCCAGAAATATAGATCTGAATTTCCTTTTTTACATTTTACCAAATGGTGACCTGAGGATACATGGAACATAAATGAAATAAAGGTCCCCGTCTTTTCATTACTAATCTCTACGTGGTTAAATGAAATTTTCTGAGACTTTGAAAAACTGTTAAGTTTAACTGGCATGTCTTTCTTCTTGCATTTAAAAATCACCATATATTTTTTAACTGTCTTTTCTCTTTCATTGTTAAAGATTTCATTTAGCATCTTTCTGGATGGAAGTTTCCATTAACAGGCAAATGAAAGAAATTATTTTTTCAAGGCAGAGTCCATTTACATAACAAGGGCCTAGGAAACTCCTTAGCATATGGAGAGTAAGGATCACAGAATTTAAAAATAAAATAATGGACGCAAAAATAATTGAGAAACGTGGCACAAGAAAGCTATCACTAGAATTGCCTTGATATTCAGAGGTCATGAGACGTCAAATTATGTTGACTTCAGTGGGAGCCAATGGCACTCAGCTCCTCTGAAAATCAGGTCAATTTTAAACATGATGTGACATTAGTACCAGTATGACTTGCTCTATTCAATTTTAGAAACCACATGCTATACATTTTGTGTAGGAAAGCATAATGAATATTAGCCTCCCTAACCATCCAAGGACCATCTGGAAATTGAGACCATCACTCCAATTTTGCTTATCTGCTGGATGCTTTTTCTTTATGTAAACCTGCAGCTGCTCCAAAAATTTGAGGCAGCAGCCTAGTCAGCACATTGAAATTCCCCAGAGAACTTCACCTAGCCTATTCCTTGAGACAGGTTTTATTTTAAAATCTATGGAGAGTGCTGGCTGGCAGAAAAGTCTATGTTATCACAGAATGTCCCTTTAAAAATATCATAGTCTGTGCTTTCGCTACAGACCTAATGATAGACAACCTCACTGACCTTTCTAGTATGAACAGTATTGATTGCTAGCTGTCCAAGCTTGTTTTTGACAAGGCCTGCAACCCAGTAACAGTCATCATGAAATTACAGCACTTATTCTGCTCATTCTGCTCTCTGCATCCACCTTTTAACATAAACCCTGAAACAATGGGATCACAGATTATTTCAGAGCATAGTCCATCAGTACTTATTGGAGTACAGGTTGTTAAAAGCAAGTTCCTCCTGAATATTACAAATCTTTCACATTAGTATTCTAAAGCAAAAAAATAAATTGTAAAGCAAAAAGCAGCAAACAAAATATATTGATCTCTCTCCATGTGCAGGTTAGGGGTTAATGCAAAGCATTCTTCATTTAGCATCCTGTCTTCAAATCTTGCCTACTGTATGTTAGAATGAAAATGTTTTTATGCTTTCAGCAAATTCCCTACAGAGTGCTTATTTAAATTAAAAAACCATCATTCACAGCTGGTACTACTAAAAGTCAGTGCTAACGAGAGGCCCAAGACTGGGACAGAATGGGATTTGTGTATAATTAGAACCATGTAAGAAAGTTTATATAATGTCAGGCTGTCCGCTGTCTCTCATCAAGGCTAACAGTCTCACTTTCATGAAGTCTAAGTGCACTCAATTAAAAAATAGCAGCTTTGGTATTTGTAGTGACATTTATTAGTTTTTACGCCAGAAAGAAGGTAGTGAGACCAGGGATATAGCTCTCCAGTCCTGACAATGAGATGGCTATGGATTCTGTTTACAAAAATTAAACATCACAATAATCCATAAAAGTATGAATCCTGATTCAAACTCTTTCCATACACATACATGCAGACACAAACAAGCATTGAATTTGACTATCCCATTCTCCCTTGCCAATTGATCTTTATTTCCCAATAAACTTCACTGGGAAGTAATTGTAACAAGGATTAATATAAAAGGTCTGTGCTGAGACCAAGCTGATGGTACAGGTTTCCCCCACCAACCATGGTTTTGAGTATCCATAGTTTTGCACCCCCAGCCCCACCAGAGGGGGCTCCCAGATGCCAGGGCAAATGAACCTGGGTCTGCAGTCCCCTGCTCCCTCTCCCCCCTGCTGCCAGCTGTGGGCTTGGGCAGGGCAGATCAGGGGGTAGAGGGGATCTGCGCCCCCCAGATCTCTATGCAGGTCAGGCACAGGTTGTGGGTGTGGGTTCCCACCCTGCTTCACTTCTCTGGGGCCTCTGCCACCCGGTGGGCACGACCCAGCATGACTAGGGACAGTGGGGCCATGTGAGGATCTCGCCGCTGCTCGCCCCCCCTGCCCTGGCAACACACCTCCTGAGCCTGCCGCTGCTTTGAGGGATGCAGCCCTGCACCGCTGCCCCTGCTGTAGCCCCATGTGCAGGAGCTGCATCGCCAAAGCAGTGCAAGTCAAGCAGCGGTGGGTGAGGAGATCCCCATGCAGCTCCTCAGCTCTCAGATGCACTGGGTCTCAGGGGAGGGAAGCCCCCACTCCCCCAGACAAGCCACCCATGGCCCCGTCCTGCTCCTCACTGGGGCCCTGCAACTGCTCATTGCAGCTCCAAGCACTGCCCAGCTGGACAGTAGCCCCAGCCTTGCCCAGCTCCCTCCCTACTGGGGCCTCAATCCCCTCCTCCCCCACCCACTTACCTGCTGGAGCTGCTTTGCAGGCTGCCTGGGGCCGCGTACATGTACTGTCTCACTGCCTTCCTTCTGTTGCCTCTTAGCTCCCTGAAGGCTGGAATTCATATTCAAGTCCCTAACCCCATGTTTCCCATAAACCTTTTATATTACCAACCATGGTTTTGCCAATCACAGGAACTTGGCAACCTGTACCTGCAAAGAAGCTACATTTGGCAGTGATCTCACCTGAGACAATAAGTTTTATAAGGTTAAATTTGCTCTGTATTTAGATGAGGAAAACCTTTAGGAAAACCTGCATGTAGTCTTGGTAATTCACTATGTGTGTCTCTTTCATCTAGGTAAGAATTTGAAATAATGGGCATTCATGTTATTAGGAAAAAAAAAAAAATTGCTGGCAAGCGTAGTGATCAATTGGTTCGATAAATACATACATAAATGAATGAGAAAAGCCAAACAACAAAATTTAATTGTAGAGCAAATCCTTATTTGGACCAAACTTAGCAGATCCTTTAATTGTGAAGCAAACTTAGCAGACACTTTGGCCATGTCCAGATGTACAGAGGTGTATGCTTGCAGCAGCACAAATTTGTCTCTGCACATTGTGCCTTAGCGCACACACATGCACATGCACTATGCTGGAGGACACATTGTCACTTTGGGCAAACTGCCCTTGCCTGGCTCTTCCCAGCTCCCAGCATGCTGGAACAGCAGAAGCACAAATGGAGCAGTAGAGATGCTTTGGCCAGTAGCAAGAGCATCTCACTGGGGGACCAAGCCTCCATTGTTCTGGTGCACACTATTTTTGCATGCTCTGTGCAGGAGTTTTTTTCCCCCGGGGCTTTTTTTTTTTTTTGCTACTGGAAAATCCTGGTAGAAAATTTTGACATTTCTCAATTTCCAACCTCTGTAGTCTAAGTAAGGGAGTATCTCCAAACCACAATCTCTATCACTTAGAGTTGGAAAGCAGTCAATTGACTGGAGCAATATTGTCAGTTGACCAGTCAACTGACTGCATATTTTTTCTATCGCAATTTTACAAAAAAAACCTTACATTTGTTTTAGCTTTCTTGAAAGAAATATGTTTTTTAAAATTATTTTTGGACACATTTTTAATGGTAAATTTGTGCTTTTTCTGTGTATTATTTGTACCTATTGGCAATTTTTTACAATTTTTGGCTGATATTTGACCAGTCAATTGACCAAATCTTATTAGACTGTTCAAATACCCAACCCTGCTAATATGACAGTAAGGATTATCACCTTTCAATGACACATTAAGGGCTTGTCTGGAGAAATGTCTTATTGAGTACATCTAACTGAGATGCTTTACTGCACATTAGACTAATCTCATGCACAGTAAAGCATCACCATCTACAAGTGTATGGGATTTACTGAACAACAAATTAGGCTAATGAACCATTTGCTAGTACCAGGAAATACAGATACTAGATTAACAGTGCATTAGCTAATGCACAGTAGTACATGTGTAGACACTGATGAGGAACAATTTCCTTCTGGTCAGTCCAACACAGTGTGGTGGGGAGCTCTGCCAGCTGCAGAGACAGCTATCTCTCCACCACATGGGCATCAGGACTTCTCCCAATCGCCACATGGTCAGGAGAGCTGTCCTGGCAGCCAGGACTGCTGCATCCTGGTGATATGGGGATCAGGTCAGGACCTGATCCCCACATGGCTGGGAAAGCCATCCCCACTTGTCGGGGATGCTACCTGCCAGCCACAAGGAGATCAGTAGGCTCTGTTAGGCACATGGGGATTGGGAGGGTCCCAATCCCCACAAGGTTGGCAGACAGCATTCCTGCCAAGTGGAGATGGCTATACTGGCCATGTGGGGATTGGGGCTGGCCCCGTGCCTCCTGCCAGCTTCGGGGCTGGCACCCAGGGGAACCTGGATTTCCCCCTGGATACAGCTGGGTTTGATTGGGCTGCTCCAGTCAGGCAATTTATTCATGACAGGGCCGCATGTGTAGACATGCACCCTGGGGTACTTTAATGATCCTGAATTTTCTATGAAGAATTGCACATGTAGACATACCCACTTTGTATTATACTAAGTTATTGAGTACTCAAAAGACCTATATCAACATAATGCAATTCTTTAGTATATAGCAACTGGCAAAAACCGAACAAAACAAAGCAAAACAAAAGAAACAACAAAAACTCTACAATTTGTACTCTTATTTGAGGCACTAGCAATTTACCTCACAATAAATTCCTACCAAATAATATCTGTATGCTGTGTACCATTTTGGAGATCCTGCAGCTGCCTTCCTACACTGCTTCAGACCCCTCCCAGACTGTTCAGTTTGTTTATTTCTATTCCCTCTACAGCTCTGGGGTCAGGGTAACCAGATGTCACCTCATTGTTTAAGTGCTGATGTATAACCAGGGTTAGTCCATTTGTAACTGCATGCACCTGAAGGCAACATAACTAGCATTTATTCCAGTCCTGTGACAAGCCTTATCCAATTCTCATATAGAGATCAGTGATCTCCTTTGGGGATAGGAAGAATTCAGAAAACTTAGTAACATGGACATTTTTAGAATATCACTAAAGGAGTGGCCAAGCACTGTTACAACTTGATGCTCCGCAGCACTGTATAAAAATGAAGAATATAGAAATGAATTACAAAGAAACAAATAGGAAAAAAAACAAACCTTCTGCATTACTGAAGCCATCCATCCAATATTTTGAACAGCTGGACTGATTTTGGCACATGGCACCAGCACTTAGGCCTTGTACACAAAGTTGGGACCAAGATTGTTACTATGGATAAAGTTATATGTAAAAGCCAGAATATTTTTGGAACACATCAACTGACGCCCTTAAGAAGGACTTTCACACCTGGGCCCCATTTCTAGCTAGAGTTCTACCCTGAAAACATTTCAACTGCCAGTACCACAGAGGAGGAAAGAATAAACCCTAACACTAACCCTAACCCTCCTCCTCCCTCATTTGCTATGTGCCACACAAAGAGGCTGTACACAGAGGCAGGATGTCCACTACTGTGCTACATAAGGATTTCTTGCTAACAACAGATAAATATGATCTGATTTATTTCAACTAGTGCTATATGATTAAACACCCACAGCCACTGGGGCTTGGGAGGAAAGACAGAGAAAAGAGAAACACTATAAAAAGTTTAACTCTGGTACTCCCTTACTTAAAAGCTTTATTAAAGTCTAATGGAATAAAAAACATTACACCCTTATTCTGGTGTAATAGCATTTTGTCCCATGACATCAGCAGGACTATTCACTCCATAAAGTACTACTTTGTATGAGGAAAACTAGGCCTACAAAGGGAAGGAAAGGGTATTGAATTTGGTTTGCCAGATACATTTCCTGATACCATAAAATCATAGAAAGTTTGGGTTGGAAGGGACCTCAGGACGTCATCTAGTCCAACCCTGTGCTCAAACCAGGACCATCCCCAACTAGATCATTCCAGCCAAAGCTTTGCCTAACCAGGTTTTGAAAACCTCCAAGGATGGAGCTTCCACCACCTCTCTGGGTAACCTGTTCCAGTGTTTTACTACTCTTCTAGTTGTTACAACCCAGTGATTTTGGTGCCTCGGCACTATGGAATTTCTTGGCCACATGAGAGCTCCTTTGCACGGCAGAGTGTTCTGCTGCAATTGAGAACCCGCATGTAGGAGAGAGTTCCCGCCAATTTGCAGTTTCCTTTGCAGGATGCATTTCTTCTTGGCAGCACAGAAATGCACGGTGCAAAGAGTTCCCTCTATTCGAATGTAAATTTGTGCCCCGCTATTGGCCAGTGCTAAATTATTCATACGTGGCGGCTAGTAATTGGCTCGCTGGTCGTTTAAAATTCCGCGCGACTTCCGCCCAAGTCGAAGAGCTTTGAGCACGCTGCAGAGTGCCTCTGAAGTTATCTGACTTGCGGCTGCCGATCGATAGACTGATCACCTATCGATCTTTCTTCCCATCGCCGAGCGCAATCCCAGACGTACCCCTTTCCCCACCGACTTCGAATTGCGGACGGATTAACTGGCTTGGGCCCCGCCAGCTGGAACAACTTGCATGGTTGTTCAGACGACCGGACCACCTGCATCGTGATTGCAAGCAGCGTGAGTAAAGTTTTTTGCAACCAATAAGTTGTGTCTGCCTCTCCATTCACCAGCCCGCCCTAACGTACGACCAATTTCTAACGCAACTCGAGTCGGATCTGGCTGTCCGAGACACTAGTGAGAAAATACTTCCTAATATCTAACCTAAATTTCCCTTGCTGAAACTTCAGACTGATGCTCCTTATTCTGTCATCTGCCATCATCCTCTTTTGAACCCCACTTCAGGTAGTTGAAGGCTACTATTAAGTCTCTCCTCATTCTTCTTTTCTCTAGACTAAATAAGGCCAGTTCCTTCAACCTCTCCTCATATGTCATGTCCCCCAGCCCCCTCACCATTCTTGTTGCCCTCCATTGGACACTCTCTAATTTGTCCACATCCTTTCTGTAGTGGGGGGCCCAAAATTGAACACAGTAATCCAGATGTGGCATCACCAGTTCTGAATAAACGGGAATAATCATTTCCCTTGACCTACTGGCAACACACCTACCATTGAAACTCAGTATGCCCTTAGCCTTTTTGGTAACAAGGGCACACCAATGGTCCATATTCTGCTTATTGTCCCCTATAACCGCCAGTTCCTTTTCTGCAGAGCTACTGCCCAGCCAGTCAGCCCCCAGCCTGTACTGGTGCATGGATTCTACTGTCCTATGTGCAGGACTTTGCACTTGTCTGTGTTGAACCTCATGCTATTTCTTTTGGCGCTTTCCTCAAATTTGTCGAGGTGTCTCTGAATCCTAGCTCTACCCTTCAGTGTATCTACTACTCCCCATAGCTTGGTGTCATCTGAAAGTTGCTGAGGTTGCACTCTATGCCATCTTCCAGGTTGTTGATGAAGACATTGAACAAAACCAGACCCAGAACTGACCCCTGGGGCACTCCATTTGATACCAGCTGCCAACTCAACATCGAACCACTGCAGGCACAGCTGGTGAACTCAGACTGATGGGGCGGGTGGAGCATAACATGGGAGTAGGGAGGGAGAGGGTTTGCAGACAGCTGGGAGTGGGTGGGGAGGGGGAGAGAGGTGTTGCAGCTGGCCAGGCACTCTGGCCAGAAGCAGGGAGGCTGCAAAATCCCCACCCCCCCACACTCCTGTGTGCTGCTCCACCCACCCCACCAGTCTGAGTTCACCAGCCATGCCTGAGCCATTGATTACTACTCTCTGAGCACAATGCTCCAGCCAGGTTTCTATTCACCTTGCAATCCATTCATCAAACTCACACTTTCTTAGCTTGCCTGCAAGAATGTTGTGGCAGACCATATCAAAAACCTTGCTAAAATCAAAGTACACCACATCCACCAGTCAGTTTTAAAGAAAATAGGTAACCTACAAGAACAAAAGTGATCCCTGGGCCTTGGCTGTGGTGAACACTATAGAGATAAATAATGGTCATAAAAATAATCAATACCAAAAAAGGAACTGCATTAAGAAACTGTAGAACAGAGATCTGGAGCGAAAACACAGAAATGGACTGGAGCAATAAATGAAGAAAAATTATACCTTGAAGAAAAAAAACACAGCCTTATGGTCACACAGTTTAGAAGAGACAGAACACAAGAGTCAGCAGCTTGTAAAAAATAGATCACCATTAATCTTAGGTGCCTGAGATATATTTTTAATTTTATGAAAAAAATAAAGTATCAAGTGTTCCCAGTCTGCTTGATGCACACTGTCCCACTCCCAAAGAGAAGAAGATCTTAAATAATATTTACTTTGTTTGAATTGGAATTGGTTATATTGCTTGTACCCTCACTCCTTTAAGGGAAAAAAAATCATAGTATCAGGTAAAATATTATTGGAGCCTCATATATCTCCTTTCTGGCAGTGGCATCACTAGAAATTGTGTATTGCCTAGGTGGCTAACTCCATGGGTGGTTGCTGAGGTACCACGCAGAAGAAAGACTGGAAATGCCTCAATGAAAATAATGTATAGCGGATTGTTCAAAGGACTCAAGTATAGTTTATCTTCCTCGTTTGCTGCTTTCCTCACCCATTCATTTTCAGAGTTGTTGCTGCTACCCTTGTAATGCAGCCTTGCATAAAAATGGCTGCATCCAAGGAAAACCAACTGCAAAGGTGAGCCCTTGCATAACCCATCAAACTCCAATGTGTGCATTTTACCTCTAATGCAGCTCTTTCATTAAATAATATGACCAACAAAGCTAGTACTATGTACATTTCAGTGTGTTCAAGCAGCATCCTATTTTTTCCTCTATCTTTGGGTCATTTCTCTCTCTCATTCTCTCTTGAAAGAAAAGAAAATTATATTTAAAGGACTAATAATGAAAAACTCTGTGTGCGTGTGTGTGTGTGTGTGTGTGTAATGTAAATAGAATACCACAATGAGTCAAGGAATGCAAAAAATAAGGTTGTCATAGTAACGAAAAAGCAGTCCTATTGCACATATATAATATTTTCAAGTATTAGTTGGGTTATTCAATGTATGGTTAAATATTCAGACTGCAAAGTTAGTTTACATCTAAAATACAATGCCAAAACATGATTAAGTGTTTTATAGCCTGTCATGCCAGAGGAAGAATAAGGAACTCAATATTGCTGAACACTTCATCATGTCACTGCCCCATTCATGTACTTTTATCTATCTTAAGAGCCCCCCCCCAAAATGGGAAGGCTATGAATCAGTCAAGTGTGTTGGTTATTCATTCATACTGCATGATTCTGCATGACAGATTTTCCTAACATGTGAAATGGGGCATAGAAGCTGTCATATTAGCTTAGGTAAGGGATAGCTAAAGGAAGGAGAGAGAAATAGTCAAGAAAAAAAGAAAAAAAAAACACAATTGCAATCCTGCTTTCCCACATTTTTTCCCCAGTACAAACCTTGTAAAGCTTCATGCAGGTGACTCTATCAATACCAGCTTATTCTGGTGAGGTGAAGTCATTTTGGTCCCTGCCTCCACAAACCAGGCCTTTCTCTGTCTCTGTTTCCTCAGCTGACTTGCTTTCCATGCCCTGATGTCAATTCAGTGAGCAGATTTCTGTGATAAAGGGCCTTGCTCATAGGGGTGCAGCATTTCTCACAAGTGCATCAAGGATCCTCCTCTGAATCTCACTAATGGGGTTTCTTTGGCTTCTTGATGGCCTGCTCACCCCTTTGGATTTGCTATCAGTCCTTTTAGGGTTCTCCAGCCTATTACCCTCGACTCAGTTTCTTCTGGGCCCTTGCCAGCAATGGTCTTTCCTTAGACTCCTTTATGATTATCGTATTCCCAGCCTTCCTTCTAGCCCAGTAGATTTTAGGCCTGTTTCTCTCCACTCTGGCATTGCCCAAGTCTCCACTCAGTGTTTGCATCCTGGGCCCAGTCCTAACCTTCACAAGCTCTACTCCGCTCTGCTGCAGGAGAGCATCCAGGCTTTACTACCACGCTCTGGGGGGCATGCTGAAGGAGATAGGGGCACAGGTGGTATTCTCTTCTGTCCTACCAGTGAGTGGACGTGAAAGACAACACAAGACCTGCATCAGAGAGGTCAACTTGCAGCTTTGAGAACGGTGTCTCGAAGTGGACTTCGGCTTCCTAGACAATGACCCAAACATCAGGACGAGAGACATGCTTGGGTGGGATGGGCTTCACCATTTCCCTAAAGGTAAGCATGTGTTCTCTTCTAGGTTGGCTGATCTCCTCTGGTGGGCTTTAAAACTAGGCTCACTGGAGGAAGGGGAAAACGAGGGGGGAGGAAGCCTTGGACCACTAAACCAAGCATCACCCACAAGAACAGCCCTGCTTAGATTGACAATGAGTGGAACAAATACCCAGGTATGCAACAGGGGCCCAGGTAGTACTGAAATTAGGGGGCCAGTAGATGCATCTTCAGGAGGCCTCAAATGCCTCTACACTAATGCTCATAGTATGGGCAACAAGCAGGAGGAACTCCCCCTCCTGGTAGCTAACACCAACCCAGACATAGTGGGGCTCACCAAAACGTGGTGGGACCCAACACATGATTGGGTGGTGAATATCAAGGGCTATAGGCTGTACAGGAGGGACAGGACAGGGAGGAAAGGCGGGGGTGTGGGGCGCTACGTCAGGGAGAAATACACACCTTCAACAAGTGGCACTAGGTCAGAGGACGGGAACACTGAAGTGCTCTGAGTTAGAATAAAAGGAAGTCGAGGGGAAAAGGACTTAATGGTGGGGGTCTACTACAGACCACTCAACCAAGGGGAAGAGCTAGACCAGGAATTCTTAAGTCAGCTCAGGGAGGTAGTTAGGTCAAAGGAAGTGGTCATCATGGGCGACCTGAACTTTCCAGAGATCTGCTAGGAAGAGCAGTCAGCCAGGTCTGACTGCTCATGTAGGTTAGCCGAGATACAGGACCTCCATCTAACCCCAGAGGTGCACAGCCCCAACAGGATCTGGTCCTGGCCATAGGTGATAATCTGGTGAGGGCTCTGCGGGTGCTCGACCACCTGGGCGACAGTTATCATCGCCTGCTGGAATTTACCGTCCAGCACAAGGTGGCAAAGGCCTGCAGCAAGGCAGCAGCCCAGGACTTCAAGAGGGCAGATTTCAATGAGGTAAGGAGAATAGTCAGGGAGGCACTGAGGTCCTGGAGGGGAGAGGAGTCGGGTGTCCAGGAAAAAGGTCGTTCCTTAAGGAGATGATCCTCCAAGCCCAAAGGGAGGTAATCCCAACAAGGATCAAAGGGGGCAAGAGGGCACAAAAGCCCCCATGGCTCACCAAAAGCATACGGGAATGTCTCCTAGCTAAAAAGGAGGTGTACACCCAATGGAAGGGTAGGACCATCACCAGGGAGGACTATACCACGGTTGCTCGGGGCTGGAGGGGGGCAGTCAGGAACGCCAAGGCGGAGATGGAACTGGGACTAGCTACCCGGATCAAGGACCACAAGAAGTCCTTTTTTAAAAACATAGGGGGTAAAAAGAAGGTACCAGGTAATGTGGAGCCCCTGCAGGACACGCTAGGAAATCCGGTCATCACACCAGACAGCAAAACTAACCTATTTAATGATTTCTTTGCTTCCATTTTTCTGAGCAGGAACTGTGTCACCCCCACCACCAGGACCCCGGTAGGTCCCAGGGGAGGCACAACCAGGCCTAGGGTCAGTGAGGATCTAGTCAGGGAAGATCTGGAGGGACTGGACGTATTTAAATCAGCAGGCCTTGATGATCTCCACCCCAGAGCGCTGAGGGAATTAGCAGAGGTCATAGCGGGACCCCTGGCACAGCTTTACGAGCACTCATGGTGCTCTGGTGTGGTGCCAGAGGACTGGAAAAAAGCCAATATGGTTCCTATTTTCAAAAAAGGGAGGAAGGAGGACCCAGGAAACTATAGGCCAGTTAGTCTTACCTCAGTCCTGGGTAAGCTTTTTGAGAAAATTATCCTGGCGCATGTCCACGAGGGGCCAGCAGGGGAGACTATACTTAGGGGCAACCAACATGGGTTCATTCGAGGCAGGTCCTGTCAGACCACCCTGGTGGCCTTCTATGACCAGGTCACCAAATCCCTGGATGCAGGTGTCGCGGTGGATATAGTCTTTCTGGACTTTAGGAAGGCCTTCGGACTTCAGGAAGGCCTTCGACACGGTCTCTCACCCCATTCTCATTAAAAAACTAGGAGACTGTGGCATCAATACCTACACAGTCAAATGGGTCACTAACGGGCTGGAGGGCCGCACCCAGAGAGTGGTGGTGGATGGGTCATTTTTGACCTGGAGGGATGTGGGCAGTGGGGTTCTGCAGGGCTCGCTTCTTGGGCCCCCACTGTTCAACATCTTCATCAGTGACTTGGATGAGGGTGTAAAAAGCACCCTGCTCAAATTCACAGACGACGCTAAGATGGGGGGAGAAGTGGGCATGCCAGAAGGTAGGAATAGGCTGCAATCAGACCTAGACAGTTTACAGGGGTGGGCAGATGAGGACAGGATGGGCTTCAACACTGACAAGTGCAAGGTACTGCAGCTGGGGAGGAAGAACCAGCAGCATACCTACAGGCTGGGGGACTCCCTTCTTGTCAGTGCAGAGGCAGAAAAGGATCTTGGAATCATTATTGATGCCAAAATGAACATGGGCCGACAGTGCGGGAACGCGGTCAGGAAGACCAACCACACCTTGTCATGCATCCACAGATGCATCTCAAGCAGGTCCAAGGAGGTGATCCTCCCCCTCTATGCAACACTGGTCAGGCCGCAGTTGGAGTACTGTGTGCACTTCTGGGCACTGCACTTCAGGAGGGATGTGGACAACAGGGAGAGGGTCCAGAGGAGGGCCATCCAAATGATCAGAGGTCAGCAGGGCAGGCCCTACAAAGAGAGGTTAAGGGACCTGAACCTGTTCAGCCTCCACAAGAGAAGGCTGAGGGGGGATCTAGTGGCTGTTTACAAACTGGTCAGGGGGGACCAGCAGGCATTGGCAGAGTCTCTGTTTCCCTGAACACTACCAGGAGTGATTAGAAATAATGGTCACAAGCTGGCAGAGGGTAGATTTTGGCTAGATATCAGAAGGCACAACTTCACTGTCAGGGAGGCTAGGATCTGAAACCAACTTCTAAGAGAAGTGGTGCTGTCTCCTACCCTGGGTGTCTTTAAAAGGAGGCTGGATGAATACCTTGCCGGGGTCGTTTGACCCCAGTACTCTTTCCTGCCATGGTAGGGGGTCGGACTTGATTATCTGCTTAGTTCCCTTCTGACCCTACCAACTATGAAACTACTGCTGGGGTCCTTCCCTTATCTTCCTGTAAGACTAGGGCATCCCAGTCTTTTGTCCCACTTAACAGGTCCTTCCTCCTTTTCCCCCAGAGGGGGCCGTGTCACAATGCATTTCTCAGTCATCTGTTTCAAAATGATCAACATTCCCTCCCTGCTCTCACAGCGCACCAAATCCTGGAAACATTAACAGACAGATGTCTGCAAACAGACAGAGATCAAGTCCTCACCTTAGTAGTCTGTGACTTTATGGCTGCCTGATGTAGTACTATAGTGCAGTCTGCACAAACCTCATATTGATTATAACCTGAGGCTAGGCTGATATAGACTGTAGCCACCATTGCTGCCCTTATTGAGCCATGTCTGCATAAGAATTTCAGAAAAATAATCCAATGGGTATCACCATCACTTACTTGCAGTGAGGAAAACTCCAGCATAGAGAAATTTCTGGAACATTTCCAGAAATAAGCTACGAGCAATCTCAGGAAGAATCATGGCTCACTCACTCAGCCTGGTGTCCCCTGCTATTGTGTTTAGCAGTAAACTAGTTAAAATTGCTCTTCCAAAGAATTAATCGACACAGTGGGAAATGGCAGAAGTTGCCAGACACCTACCTAAACAAAGACTCACAGAACCAATCTAACCTCCAAATTTTATCACTGCTGTCACCAGTGAGATTTTTCAGAACTGTCCTCAAGTCAATCCAGTTTAGGCAATTGTACAGGAACTATATACTGGATTTCTTCTCATTTCTTGGTGGTATTCAATATTCCATCTTTAATCTAAAAATATCTGAAAGGCTTAGGTCCTGGCTACATGAGAGATTGTTTCACCTTACACGTCAATGTATGATTTTGAAAGCAACTAAGGGGATCCTTATTTGAAATGTCAAGTTTTAGACACTGCAAAGCATTCCTGGTTGAAGGCCTTTAACCTTGATCTTACTCTTCAAGCTTGCATGTCATAGCCTGAGACACCTGAACTTTAACATAAGACCCAATTCAGTTCCTTTTTTCAAGCATTCCCAAGGCTGTGGGTAATGGCAATGCAGAATCTTAATGAGATACATCTTGACAATATTTTGAAATATGATGCAGAGATGCAGAAAACTTGTTCTTATCAGCATCCATAGAGAGGTTATAGAGGGTAGAGGGTAAAATGCTATGAGTACACAGACACAGAAGGCACAAAAACAATTTCTAGACAAACAGATAGGAGGAGGAAGGGAAAGGGGAAAAGAAAGAAATGTTGTGAAATAACTTGGAGCTAGTCCATTGCAATAAAATAAATGGGAAGGCAGTGAAGTTATTGGGTGGTTAAGTTAGTCTAGAAATGATTCCCAGTTGCTGAAAACCATTTACAACATATAGTTAACACTGAGCAAGGTGAAGTAAAAGGCAGAAAAAGATCAATTTCATTTCACTTCCAGAAAATGAAGTAACATTTCAAATTGCCAGAAAACACTTGTTGTTAATTGCCTCTATTGATTGCTCCAGTTCTGTTGTTGCACTCCAGATCTCCTCCTGATATTCTATTGCACTGTAAAATGAGACATTCTTTGATTCATGCATTCTTAAATTGAAACTGAAACCAAAACTTCCAACCATTATACCCCTGTGTATACACCACAGCTGAGCTCCTCTTAGCCCAGCATTATTTAACTTCCTTTCACCATTTTAACTCTAACAAATGTTGCTATTTCCTTTTAACATAACCTGTCAATGAAAAGAAAAAGGAACACATTGTTAATCTTTCTTTTCTTCTTTCCACAAGGGTAGTTTATCCTTAAGACTGCTGCTTACAGGAAAACAAACTGACATTAGGTAATGTCATTTATTTAAGAATGTTATGCTTCGATGCAGAAGTGCTTTGAATTTTTGTAAAATTTCATTTCTCACTACAGATTTGTCTGAGCTAGAAAACTGTGATACAGTTTCCTTACTTGATTTCTAAGAATGAGGTAGACTCAGCGATGTCAAAGTTACTATATGGTCAAAGAGTGCCAGTGTATTTTCATGTCAGGAGAAAAAGGTGAGGGAGATGGAGAGAGACTGAAGAAATGAAAACAGCTTTTCCAAACATCTTAGAGCAGTGGTGCTAAACCTTTTTTTGTCTAGCAGGCCCGATGGAGAGTGCCCAGTCCATCTGTGGGCTGGATCTCTCTGGTAATCACAATCACATGCCTGGGGCAGGTGCAGGTACAGCAGGGCTCCATCCATCTGCATGGGGACAGCAGCCCAGACCTGATCCAGCCTTACAGTGAAAGGGGACTTGGCCTGGCCCTAAACTGGCCCTGTGGAGGGGGTGAGGTATAGCAGGCACAGCCTGGCCATACAGGGGGAAAGGGGCACAGCCCAACCCTGATCCAATTGTGTAGAAGTGGGGCATGGACCAGTCCCGATCCAGCTTCACAGGGGGAAGTGGGTGTGGCCTGGTCTTGATCTGGCCACGTGGAGGAAGGTGCACCCAGGCTGTCCTGCAGCTTCTCTCTACTGCCACTACTGCCCTGCTGGGTGGCCTGGAAGCAGTGCTAGTGGTGGTGGCAGAGAGAAGCCACATGGTAACCTGGACATGGTCTCTGGGCAGCCACAGCAAGAAGGACACAACAGTGGCAAGGTGGAGGTAGCCACTTTCCCCCATGCTCAGCAGCAGCTTCTGCCTAGCTGTCACCACTACTTATTGTAGGTAAACCAGTGCAGAGTAGGCACAGGACAGGACAGGCTATGCCAGGGCCAGGGCTGTGCATACAGGTCTGGCTGGTCCAGAGCTGGTCCACTCCAATCAGAACAGGTCTGGAGTGGGTGCAGGGCTGTGCACCCAGTTCACCACAAGTCTCCATGGGGATAGGGCTGGCAGCAGTGGCAGTCAGATGGAGCCACCACTGCTTGATCTGTCTATAACTGAGCCATCCCAGCCCTGCTGGGCAGTGGGATATGCCACAGGTTGGACAGTGCCTGGGCCAGCCAGGACCTGCCATGGGCCAGATAAAGTCCTGTGGGCTGGATCCAACCTGGGAGCTATATTTTTCCTATCGCTGATATATACATGCCACATTTTACAGTCAATTGTCATCTCCATGTAAAGGAAAGGAGATGTCAGCAAGGCATTTCCCATGATAATGCGTTCACTCTATACATTGCTTTTTCTCTCTCAGATTACCCTGAAATAGCCAAAACGTTCTAAACTTCAGTACATACTGAATGTTTGTTTTGTTTGTTTGTTTGTTTGTTTATACAGATTAATGCTGTTTGGGAGGGTGATGGCCTGGGATGAGACTGACCCCACTGATATCAATAGATGTTTTTACCTTATCAGGGCAGGGTGTTATCCTCAGAGTTTTGGCAAGGCTGGGCTTTGCATATCTGTGATTGAATTTGCTGGCTAATTGAGTTAATTTACTCTCCTGCGGGAGAAGATTTTCCTGCTGCTGTGAAATGATTCCAGTTGGATTGAAGTTTAACTAATTATCAGCATACCTAGAGATGGGCATAAGCTTTAAAAAATTAAAGCTGAATAAATAATCATATGCAGTTATGCATTATGAAACCATCTTTAATCTTACATACTCTGTACCAGAAATTAAGTTTATATTTTTAAGGTAAAGTTGTTTTTTTTTTAAATGGACATCTAAGAATTCAAATGGACTAAATATGAAGCAGAAATCCCGTTGACTTTGGTTAGAACCAGTAAATATCTGACACTTCACAAAAGCAGGCCATATATCTAGGTAACTAAACATGGAGCCTAACTTTAGATTTCCAAATTTCAAAAAAAGAAAAGAAAAAAGCCAAGAGAAAACTCAGCTTTCCAGCTCTTCTACCCCCCCCTAGTTCAAAAAAAAGTAATTAAGCAGATAGTTAAGTATGGTTTGCTCCAGTGGGGGTTAAGTGTTTGTTTAAATGAATTGCTGAATTAGGGCTTCTTTTTATACGGCATTTCAATGCACATCTGTTCCCACACATCTGTCAAATGTTATATACATGTATTGCCTGACAAATCATAACATGCTGCCACCTGTGTTAAAAATATCACAGGATACTTTCACACCACAGAGAAGTTGCTGTTTCAACAAGCAACTTCTTTGTGGCTGATCCACCATTTTTATCCAGGGGTAAACCTTTATGTTCAGATTTGCTGTGTGATACTCCCATATAACATGCAATAAATGTGACATCTGCCAAGAGCCAGATATGGCACATTGCCCCTTAATGCCCTGAAATTTAAGTCAGGATGGAATTTGCATGTGAAATTCCGTGTTACTCAATGGAACTCATTCCATAGGGTGGATGAAATTTTAACATTGTAGTACTGTAGTTAGCAAGTTTGCTTTAGTAATAAACATTCCAGCTATCTTGTACCTGAGGGTTTTTTTAATTCTCTGCTGATATGAAAGAAAGTGACATCTCTACATTTGCCATTCCAGAACAGAGGAGGAAACTGATGAAGTACTTCCAGTATGACTGAATATATATATTTAGGATTTCAAAATACCAGAAATGAGAGAACTAGCTTCTTGTTGTGACATATTTATGAGAACACCACTTGCCTACAAAGGAAACCACAATTGTCAAGGTAGTCAGTGCCAACCTGAGTTTTAAATTTAGTCATCTAAATCCAATGTTCTGTAAGTGAAATGCTCTATAATAAATGTATGTTTTGCTAGTAGCAATGAACTTCAAAGCTGGTTCATTTTATACTGGCATTTTAAAAAAAACCCAAAAAGCAAACCTGTACTTCCATTAAATATATATATATATATATATATATATATAATTCATGCTTCATGAACAAGCATTAATAGAATGCAGCACAATATTTTTAGTGAAGACACATCAGTTACCAGAACACAAAAACATTTACCAAAAGATATGCTACATCTTCAAAAGAAACGTAAGTGTAAAACAGAAGTTTCCCCTCTGTTCTTGCTGCACTGCAAATTTCCTTAAATGCTGTTCTGTAATGGGGATGGACAAGGTTAAATTTCACATTAAACATTAATGAAAGATTTAGCTCCTGATAAAATATTTCTTGATTCTCTAACAAATTTATACTGTGCCCCTGAGGTTCTATGGCACATTTAAACTAAAATTAGCACTAATTGCTTTGTGTGCATGTCTGCATATCTAGATTCATATATTCATATTCTTCCAGACGGCAGTATATTAAGTACTGTTAGTAAATTAATTGTGGTCCTGATCCAGGTCCCACTGAAGTAAATCCATTGTTTTCACTAGAAGTTAGGCTGAGACCTGTAATTTTAGAATAGACTTGTTACAAGAATAATGAATGACAATTTATTATGAAGAACTACATATTCCTAAATCCTTCTGCTCTGTTCAGTGGTACAGCCTGTGGGGTATTGCTACAATACTGTTCCGTAAAGACCTAAGTATTTAGATTCCAAAAGCCACTATCATTTCAAAACCCAGGAATTACAGCTATGCTGTGGTTTGACAGCTCTCTTTACTATTCATATTGTGATAATTGTGGACAGTAGAGACTCTAAGTCTGGAGCATAAGAAAGTACAAGCATCTGGCAAGTCATTTTCTGACAAGACCCTTTGCCTGTCAAGCTCCTGTAGAGCTCCCTGTGTCCCCTTAAATATTCTAAATGATTTGTCCTTTAGGGCACACAACAAAGCTCAGCGTTTAAACCAGGCTTTTGGGAGAAGATGAGGAAGAAATTATGAGGAGTGGCAGAACATTTTTGGTATCTGTGTTCTGCCTGAATGCTGTTGGCTACTGAGGACTGGTGAAACTCATGGATTCCGTTTATAATAATATTTTATTTTTAAGCTACATATAGGCACTTCTACCTGCTGGCTGACTCAGAATAAATAAATAAATAAATAAATATAGTGAGACACACACATATACACTTTATAAAAATGCTCTTTACTGTTCAACTATAAATAATAGGGAAAAGTCATGCTGCAAAAGTCTGAGGGTATGGACAGATGTAACATTCGAAGTGCTCCAAGTGCCTTGGAAGCACTCCAAAAAGTGAGAATATGGACATATGCAGCCAATGAAGAACTTCAGCTAGGGCTGTTCTGTTTCAATAATGACTTGGAAAAGAAATGAACTGTGAAGTGTTTCATGTTAGGAGTGCTTCCTACAGCAGAGTAATAGGGAGTTGGTAAGTCCTCTGGCATATGGTATCATGGTGCTTCCCTTCTCAGATAACCTCCCCACACCAGCCTGAGAGAAGCCACTCTGACTTAAATCATCATCCATAATTTGCTGGACACCCAGTCTGAGAACATGGGTTTTCCTGTAGCAGAACAGCCTCAGGGACCCTTTGGAGCATGTAAATAGTGGCCTGCACCACCATCCTCTGCTGCATCTTTTAGGTGGCCAACAAATTGGAGATAGGCAGAGGTAATTGATCTTCTTGCTATCTGGTCAAAGGGAACATCCAGTACTCATAGAAGCCGAGTCGTTGCAAACAGGCCGTCTATGAAAAGGATCCTTAAGGGCACAACTGCAATTAGTAGTAGTGCCACATTATAGCCAAACCACTAAAGGCATGATATATAAAAAGGCCTATAATGTTAATTCAGTCTTGGGTGCTCGGTGGGTGACTTGTGGAGCTGTCATAGACAACTCATTAGTGTTCTATTTCTGTTAAATTTGGGAGTCATTGGAATCCTCAGAGCTTCAATGACTCAGTGAACACTGGCCAGGAGGAGCAGGAGGACCTTCCTTTTCTCTCCCCCTGCTGTGGGCATGAAGTAGGCACAAGAGAATAGAATAACTTTGGGGGGTCCTTCCTCTTGTTCAGAAGCACCAATCACAAAGCTTGGCAGCCACCTGAAAGATTTGATAGAACTAACATCAACAGACTAGTACCTCCCAACTGACCATGCCCTCAACTTCACACCCAACAGTTTTCTTGTCCTCACAGCCAACTCTCTCTTCCACATTCTGGCTCAGCACTTCATTTTCTCCTACTGACAATTATCTCAAAACACATGGCTGTGGGGACACGCATGCCAGTAATAACAAGGTCTCTCTCTTTCTCCCAGTACCCAAGACCCAGCTGCTAGAGAACGTAGGCAGAATCGATGGCCGCCAAACAACCTGGGAAGTTTCATTTCTTCAGAACATTGAGAGCACCTACAGCTTCCTCCCGCATCTGTTTGGCATCATTATGCTGCCAATAGTGGTTCCACACTGTAACAGGGACAAGGGACATGGGCAATCCTGACCCTAACAAAGGATACATAGTTTTAGATGTGGAAAAATGGAGAGAGATCATATTTGTTTTGTCACACTCAAAAGAGGATTTCCAGTCAGAAACCACTGGTTAGGGGGCCTTCCAGACAGGAATAGACATGCCCAATGATTTTGAGAAAGTGACAGGGAACTACAGACCAGGCAGCCTCACCTCAGTCACTGGAAAAGTCATGGAGTAGGTCCTCAAGGAACTGATTTCTAAGCACTTGGAAGAGAAGGAAATAATCAGAAAAGGTCAGCATGATCAGTGGAGGTAGTATACCTAGACTTTAGCAAGGCTTTGGAATGGTCTCCCATAGCATTCTTTTAAGCAAGCTATGGAAGTATGGGTTGGATGAATGAACTGTAAGGTGGATAGAAAACTGGCTATCAAGTGAAGTGACGCAGGGGTTGGTCCTGGGGCTGGTTTTGTTCAATATCTTCATCAACGACTTGGAAGATGGCACAGAGTGCAAGTTTGCAGATGACACCAAGCTGGGGGAAGTAGTAGAGATGCTCAATGGGAGGGTTAGGATTCAGAGAGACCAAGACAAATTCAAGGATTGGGCCAAAAGAAATCTCATGAAGTTCAATAAGGACAAATGCAAAGTCCTGCACTTAGGATGGAACAATCTCATGAACATGTACAAGCTGGGGACTGACTGGCTAGGCAGCAGCTCTGCAGAAAAGGACCTGATGGTTACAGTGGACAATAAGCTGAATATGAGCCAACAGTGTGCCCTTGTTGCCAAGAAGGCTAAGAGCATAGTGTGCTGCATTGGTAGGAGTGTTGCCAGCCGATCAAGGAAAGTGATTATTCCCCTCTAATCAGCACTGGTGAGGCCACATATGGAGTACTTTGTCCAGTTTTGGGCCCCCCATTACAGAAAGGATGTGGACAAATTGCGATAAGTCCAGTGGGGGGGATGGGATGGGACAAAAATGAAAAGGAGGCTGGGGCACTAATCATTCTGAGGAGAGGCTGAGGGAACTGGGCTTATTTAGTCTGGTGAAGAGAAGACCAAGAAGGAATTTAATAGCAGCCTTCAACTACATGAAGGGTGGTACAAAGAGGATGGATCTAGATCAGGGGTTCTCAGATTTTATGCCGCGGCCTGGCAAACCACAGCCCAGCAGTCGCAGCTGATTGTGGCCAGAATTTCTGGCCAGCAGACAGGTAATTATACCCCCACTCAGGATGGGGGGGAGGGGAGGAGGGGGCAAACCGTGCATTGCCACAGACCCTGCAGAAGGAGCCACAGCCTCGCTGCCCATCTATGGGGTGCCGTGGTTTGCCGACATATGGCCAGCAACCAACCCACCCAGTATCAGCCCGTGGCCCAGGAAGAGCTTAATTAAAGTTTAAGATGTAGTGAGGCCTTGTATAAAGTAAGGCCTAGTAAATTTAGCAAAGCCTTGAAGTAGTAAGGTCCTGTGGTGTAGTTAAAATTAACCTGATCAAAAGAATGCAAGGCTTGTACTGCTACTGGTCAGTCTAAGGACAGTTGAAGTAAAAGGAATCTGAGTGGCTGTAAGTTATCAGCACAGTTCAGAAGTTATAAATTGGCTAAAACATCCAGAAATCATTCAGAAGGAACATACAGCTCTGTGAAAAGGATTAATTAGCTGTTGACCTGGATCAGTGGGCCCATGGATCGAGGAGCCAAAGGACTGAATACCAGGGTCCTTCCCAGTTCCTCTCGGACAGTGCTGATCAGGGACGCGTGACTTCGCT
The DNA here is from genome assembly GCF_000455745.1 of Alligator sinensis. Classification (NCBI taxonomy): domain Eukaryota; kingdom Metazoa; phylum Chordata; order Crocodylia; family Alligatoridae; genus Alligator; species Alligator sinensis. The sequence goes on along the minus strand of NW_005842069.1, from coordinate 1,615,218 downwards.
GAGTTTGCGGAAAGAAAAGCTTGTCATACATCAGGCATCAGGGGGGACTGCTGATAAATTGCCGACGCAAATTATTCGTGTCTGTCATTGTTTGTCTTGTTACTATGAGTAGTTGTGTTTTTGTTAAGTCAATAAACCTTTCTTACCTTTCTACCCCCGACCACACTCTCAATCCCGAACCCTCCGCAGAGGGCGGCTGGGACATAAATTGGCATCATGAACAGGATTGAGAGACTCTGGTCCGGAGAGAAAGGTTGGAATGGAGGGAGTTGTGTGGGCCCCACTGATGGCTTTGCTTAAGGAAGTGACAGGGATGGAGAATCCCGGGTGGAATAAGGATAAGTTGAGACCCGCCTGGAGTGACCCGGGAACTGTACCCAAATCATTGGACTGGGTTTGCTGCTGCTGCCCAGGGTAAGCCCACGAAGGAGTGCCTGTCATGGCTACTGGCCACATGCCTGCGGTTAGGGGCCAAAGAGCTCCAAGAAAAGGTCACCCAGCTGAGTAAGGAGTTAGAAGACATCAGAGATTCCAACAGCCTGGCATGCGAGGCTGTGCAAGCTACACAGAGCCACTTGAAAACATTAGAACAGAGGGAAGAAAAAATAATTGCATGCGTGGCTGCTTCCCTCGAGAAGAGGGTGCAGTTAGCACAGGCTGTGGAGCCATCCTTCCACAAGTGTCTGCATAGAGATAAGCCAGAAGTTGAGCTCTGGGAAGATCAAAGGGAGGAGATTGATGGAGAGGAGATTGATGACAAACCTGGTGTTGAACCACCCCCGTATGTCCCTGCCCAGAAGGAGGAACCTGACAAGGCCTTCCCCGCTGAGAGGGAGGAACTCAGCCAAGTTTTTCCCATGATGATAACTCGTTCAGGGGCACAAGGAGGGAATCCCTGAACAGAGCTGCATTCCTTTACCCGTGCTGAGATTAAAAATATACAAAAGCAGCATGAATACAAGCCAGGAGAGCCAGTAATAGACTGGCTAAATACAATGTATAGTGAAGGGGCATTTGCAATTTCAGCAAGTAGAGCCAAAGCCAAACAAATCATTTTGCGTCCTGAGCTCCAGTTAAATCAGTTTGCAGGAGGTGATGAAAATGTTACTTTTTTTTCTGCTGCGTTCCAAGCCACTGCAGCCAGTTATGGTAATATGGAAGAAGAGCTTAACCCTGCCTCTCAGGCATGGGCCAATTTAGATGAGGCTGTCCACAGCTTGTATCATTAACACTAACTGAAATAATTTGTTCAGCAGTTTGGACTCGCACACGAGATGCAGAAGTCATGATAGCACTGTTGTGGAGGAGGTTTTGTCAATGAGCACCAAGAGAGTGCACCTCAGCCCTGCTGGCTTTGGAGTCAGAGGCGGTGAGTCACCTGGTAAGAGATGTGATTCAGCAATTAGTGCATCTTTTACCCATTTTGCAGAAGCCAAGGCTTACCAAGCCAATGAAAACTGCCAAGGCCATGGCAGTGGCCTCAGCGAAAGATAACCCCCCTGATCCTCCTGAATTGTTGAGAAAAGCTGGGAAAGGCTGGACCAAGACGCCACAAGCAAAAACATGGAAAGACATGTTAGCTGCCTGTTCCAATAAAGTGCAAATTGATAGACTGCCCACCAATGTCTTGCAAGGGCTGTGGGCTAAACACTATACCAAAAGGGCAAGACCAAAAGTGGAGCCTTCTGCACCACCAACAGCATCACCAGAGGGATTATTTGCCCTGAGGGCAAAACTGTCAACATTTTCCCAGGCATATGCGCGGCTGCCAGCCTTTACCACCCCCGATCACATGGCCTAGGGAGTCCAGCTGGCCCAACCCAGCCGGACATACCTTAAGTCCGGCCGGCCCTGAAAACCTTCCCCCCAGGGTACTCAAGGAGCTGGTGAGCATCATAGCCCAGCCTCTAGCACGGATCTTTGAAAACTCTTGGCGCTCTGGTGTAGTGCCCGAAGACTGGAAGAAGGCCAATGTGGTGCCTATCTTCAAGAAAGGGAGGAAAGTGGATCCGGCTAACTATAGGCCCATCAGCCTGACTTCTATCCCAGGGAAGATCTTAGAAAAGTTTATTAAAGAGGCCATCCTTAATGGACTGGCCGACGCCAACATCTTAAGGGATAGCCAGCACGGGTTTGTTGCGGGTAGGTCTTGCTTGACCAATCTCATTTCCTTCTACGACCAGGTGACCTATCACCTGGACAAGGGAGAAGAGATTGATGTCATATATCCTGACTTCAAAAAAGCCTTCGAT
>NW_005842069.1:1609804-1612482 GCF_000455745.1 Alligator sinensis | reverse complement strand
CTGGTTTGCATCCATAGATGCTTCTCAAGCAAATCCCGGGACGTCATTCTCCCCCTGTACTCGGCCTTAGTGAGGCCGCAGCTGGAGTACTGTGTCCAGTTTTGGGCTCCACAATTCAAAAAGGATGTGGAGAAGCTTGAGAGAGTCCAGAGAAGAGCCACGCGCATGATCAGAGGTCAGGGAAGCAGACCCTACGATGACAGGCTGAGCGCCCTGGGGCTCTTTAGCCTGAAAAAGTGCAGGCTCAGGGGTGATCTGCTGGCCACCTACAAGTTTATCAGGGGTGACCACCAGCATCTGGGGGAACGTTTGTTCACCAGAGCGCCCCAAGGGATGACGAGGTCGAATGGTCACAAACTACTTCAAGACCGTTTCAGGCTGGACATAAGGAAGAATTTCTTTACTGTCCGAGCCCCCAAGGTCTGGAACAGCCTGCCACCGGAGGTGGTTCAAGCGCCTTCATTGAACACCTTCAAGATGAAACTGGATGCTTATCTTGCTGGGATCCTATGACCCCAGCTGACTTCCTGCCCTTTGGGCCGGGGGCTGGACTCGATGATCTTCCGAGGTCCCTTCCAGCCCTGATGTCTATGAAGTCTATGAAACCCCCAAAGAAAGGGGCCACAATGGGGGCAGTAGCAAACTGGGGACCAGTATGTAAAGTTAATATTGGTCCCTTAATTTGGATACCTGCATAGATTCAAAGAGGTAAAAGTGAAAAGTCAATTGATTTGCTATTACACCCAGGTGCCCAGATTTGCATTTTAGATTCTGCAGATTGGAAGGGGGAGAAAGGAACCCCTTATCAAGTAATTGGAGTAGGAGGCACCAGATGACCAGTACATCTGGTTTGAGCAACCTTTGCATTACCTAATGGCTGTAAGGTAACAGTGGCAGCAGTAATGCTTAAAGGGAGAACAAACTTATTGGGACTTAATGTACTAAGAAGATAGAGGTTTTCCCTTGAGAAAAAAAGTTGGCAGTTTGAGTTACTGAGGCTAACCTATAACATGCTATGGAGGCAAATAAATTGTTAAATAGGCTGTCCTATTTAATGATTTCTTTGCTTCCATGTTCCTGAGCAGGGATCAGATCAGCCCGTCCGCCATGACCCCCTCAAGCCCCGGGGGAGATACACCCAGGCCTAGGGTCAGTGAGGATCTAGTCAGGGAACTTCTGGAGAGCCTGGACATATTTAAATTAGCTGGTTTGGATGAGCTCCATCCCAAAGCACTGAGGGAATAAGTAGAGGTCATTGCAGGACCCCTGGCATGGCTTTACGAACACTCGTGGTGCTCTGGTATGGTGACAGAGGACTGGAAAAGGGCCAATGTGGTTCCCATTTTCAAAAAAGGGAGGAAGGAGGACCCAGGAAACTATAGGCCAGTTTGTCTTACCATGATCCTGGGTAAGCTTTTTGAGAGAATTATCCTGGCGCATGTCCACAAGGGGCCAGCAGGTTATGCTCAGGGACTACCAACATAGGTTCATTAGAGGAAGGTCCTGTCAGACCACCCTGGTGGCCTTCCATAACCAGGTCACAAAATCCTTACACGCAGGGGTAGCAGTGGACGTAGTCTTCCTGAACTTTAGGAAGGCCTTCGACACCATTTCCTGCCCCATTCTTAATAAAAAACTAGGGGACTGTGGCGTCAACACCTACAGAGTCAAATGGGTCGCTAACTGGCTGGAGGGCCGCCCCCAGAAACTGGTGGTGGATGTGTCATTTTTAACCTGGAGGGATGTGGGCAGTGGGGTCCCCCAGGGCTCGGTCCTCGGACCTGCGCTGTTCAACATCTTCATCAGTGACTTGGATGAGAGGGTAAAAAGCACCCTATTCAAATTTGCTGACGACACTAAGATGTGGTGGAATGTGGGCATGCTAGAAGGGAGGAACAGGCTGTAATTGGACCTGGACAGGTTACAGGGGTGGGCAGATGAGAACAGGATGGGTTTGAACACTGAGAAGTGCAAGGTGCTGCACCTGGGGAGGAAGAATCAGCAACATACCTACAGGCTGGGGGACTCCGTTCTTGTCAGTGCAGAGACAGAAAAGGATCTTGGAATCATTATTGATGCCAAAATGAACATGGGTCGACAGTGTGGGGACGCAGTCAGGAAGGCCAAACACACCTTGTCATACATCCACAGATGCATCTCAGGCAGATCCAAGGAGGTGATCCTCCCACTCCATGCGGCACTGGTTAGGCCGCAGTTGGAGTACTGCATCCAGTTCTGGGTGCCACACTTCAGGAGGGATGTGGACAACATGGAGAGGGTCCAGAGGAGGGCCATCCGAATGATCAGAGGTCAGCAGGGCAGGCCCTACAAGGAGAGGTTAAGGGACCTGAACCTGTTCAGCCTCCAAAAGAGAAGGCTGAGGGGGGATCTAGTGGCCTGTTACAAACTAGGCAGAGGGGACCAGCAGGCATTGGGGGAGTCCCTGTTCCCCCAAGCACTACCAGGAGTGACTAGAAATAATGGTCACAAGCTGGCAGAGGGTAGATTCAGATTAGACATCAGGACGTGATACTTCACAGTCAGGGTGGCTAGGATCTGGAACCAACTTCCAAGTAAAGTGGTGCTGGCTCCTACCCAGGGGGTCTTTAAGAGGAGGTTAGATGGACACTTTGCTGGGGTCGTTTGACCCCAGTACTTTTTCCTGCCATGGCAGGGGG
>NW_005842069.1:1586123-1609093 GCF_000455745.1 Alligator sinensis | reverse complement strand
AGAGCACACACCAACTGCTGAAACTTCCTAAGCCTGACAAAGGGTTTTTGAACCCAAAAGCTTGCTTAATATTATTTTCCAACTATCTGGGTTAGCCTAATAAATGATATCAGATTCACCCAAGGAACCTTGTCTGCCAATGCCTCACCAGAAACCTAAGGAAACATCTATAACAGCTGTAACTCGATGGAGCATGATCCCACTAACCCTGCCTCCCATGAAAGGAGTATACAAACCCCAGTATCGAAGGCCACCCAAGGTCATCCAACCTATCCAGTGTATTATAAGCCAACAATTAGAAGACGGGACTATTATCCAAACCCACTCACCGTATAACAATCCAGTGTGGCCAGTGCGTAAGCCAAATAGAGAGTGGCAGCTGACTATTGACTTTCGAGCTTTAAATGCTAATACTGACCCCTTGACGGCTGCCGTCCCCCATCACTACCAGCCTTGACAGAAAACATCTAGTGCTATAAGCCTGCATGGATGGGATCCATTAATATCAAAGACATGTTGCAACAGTACGTGTTTGTAGCCATAGAAGTTATCATGAAGATAACGTTTGCCCGCACCTCAGCGAAAACTACAGCCCAAGACACTTGTGCAGCACTAGAAACTCTGCTAGCTGTGTATCCACCACCCATAGAACTACAGAACAATAATAGCCCTCACTTCCGCAATCATCTTGTATATGACTGGACCACAAAACATAGCACGTTATGGACGTATCACATCCCATACCATCCGCAGTCTAATGGATTGGTAGAATGAGCCAATGACATCCTAAAATGCAATTTGTGGTTGGCCGCTGGCCCGGGTCTTAAGGACTGGGACTTGCACCTGGATCAAGCTATCAATTGGGCCAATAACCGACCCCATCCAGGAAGTAGCCCTATGCAACAGGCCTTTGGATTGGGTGGTCCCCGTGAGCCGGCAGTAGAGCGACCTAGGGGTGGTGACCCGAGAAAGCTCCAGGCAGGAGATCGGGTGGTAGTGAAGCATACTCAGGGAGATAAATGGGAGCGGACACTATTAGCAAAAGGTATGCATAACACATGGTGGGTATTTAAGTCAGATTCATCTAATAGGAGCCAAGCTCCTTGTTCCTACAGATTGGATCTGTCCACAAATGCAGCCATAACCATTCCTAATTGAGCCTGCCACTGAAGACGAATCCTGCTTTGTCACCAGTCTAAATTGACTGGCACCATAAAATGGTGGACTGTTATAACTGTACTCTTTTTATTAATGCCTTATTGCGTTTCCTGAGTAGGGCATGCCTAATATCCTTCTTATTACCCAGATATTAATGAACTTGCTTCTGAAGACCTCAAGGAGTGGCCTGACCCTGGACCGCATCCCCCAGAAATGTGCTCAGATGACCTTCACGTGGTCCAGCCGCAGGATCCATACTGGAAGAAACCCGCCACCCCGGAGCAAGTGAAGTCCTGGTCTCTGAGTAGAAGAAACAAGATAGTGGACTGGCATGGTGGTAACTGTCAGTGCACCTGTGATACCAGTTATTATCTTGGGTACATTCCCTCCCTGAAGAATGGAATGGCTAACTGTGGGAGGGGAGGTAATTGTTGCAGCTCTGCTCGTTTAGGAGTTTGTTGTTACATACTTCCTGAGGGGAACCCCATTGAGCTCAACGGCCCTGAGTCTGAGCCCCCTATTGTGCATTCTGCATCTGTTCAGCCTCTCGAGCCACTGCGTTTATGGGAGAATCTGTCCCCTCCCATTCCTATGGCTGACACTCTCCAATGGTGGTGTGAAGCCCACCAAGTGGGAGAACGCATTACAATTTGGAACAAAGTTATTACATAGTTTGTGAATCATACCTATATAGAGGTATGGTGGAATGGTACCCACTTTAATACAACTAGAAAGAGGCTGTATCCACAAGTCTCCACCAGTTATCCCCATCCTTTTATACCAGTAGGGTTCCTAAAGCAAATTAGTGCTATGATTTTGCCAGGGCAGCGTCATTTGATTAACCCGATACAGCATCATCCCCATGAGCAATAGTGGGAACTCTTTTGCTCTCTGGGAGGTGAAACATGGTTACAGGCTCCCAAAGAGGAAAAGATCAGTGTGATCTGTGAGAGAACAGAGTGTTCACTATTATCTCTGGCCATTCCCCCACATGAGGCTCTGACACCGCCCATGTATAACTCCACACCCTGGTGGAGGTCACAGGTTAAAATCCACCCCTATTCCCTGATGTAGCGCGTGTAGTTTTTGCATCCGAACTGTAGCTATCATAGCGCTTCAGCAAGCAAGGGGTAGAGTGTGACAGCTGAAAATTATGTCTGTGTGATAAAGGTGCTTTCTGAAGGCTCTATGAAGATTAGACCAAGTGTTTTTCTGTATTGTTTAGATATTAAGCTATATGTTGTTGCTAAGAGCCTAATTAAAGTTTAAGATATAGTAAGGCCTCGTATAAAGTAAGGCCTAGTAAATTTAGCAAAGCCTTGAAGTAGTAAGGTCCTGTGGTGTAGTTAAAATTAACCTGATCAAAAGAATGCAAGGCTTGTACTGCTATTGGTCAGTCTAAGGACAGTTGAAGTAAAAGGAATCTGAGTGGCTGGAAGTTATCAGCACAGTTCAGAAGTTATAAATTGGCTGAAATATCCAGAAATTACTCAGAAGGAAGATACAGTTCTGTGAAAAGGATTAATTAGCTGTTGACCTGGATCAGTGGGCCTGTGGCTCTTGAGGAGCTCAAGGATTGAATACCAGGGTTCTTCCCAGTACCTCTCAGACAGTGCTGATTGGGACGCCTGACTTTGCTGAGCTTTGTGGAAAGAAAAACTTGTCATACATCAGGCATCAGAGGGGACTGCTGATAAGTTGCCAATGTGAATTATTCTTGTCTGTCATTGTTTGTCTTGTTACTACACATAGTTGTGTTTTTGTTAAGTCAATAAACCTTTCTTACCTTTCTACTCCCCACCTCCGATCACACTCTTAATCAATCCCGAACCCTCTGCTGGTGACTGGGACAGGTGGGGATAACCTGAGCCTAGGCCAAGAAGGTGTCATGGGCTACTGGAGGGCCAGGATGGAATTTCACTAAGGCTATTGAAACAATCTGGTAAGGTTACCATATGCCAAGCCAAAAAGAATGCCAAGACCACTAGTGAGGCAGTGGGCATGGCAAGGCAGATTATGTTGATGATGATGGGTACCCTCTGTAGGGAGATACCCAGGAGATTCTCAAAGCCACACACAGGAGTAGAAAGTATTCACCGTGGTCACCTGGGTCCTTCCTCCACAGCCACAGGTTTAAACTCCCCTCGTCATGGGCCAGTTGGACTCTAAATAGAGCAAAGGTTTCCTTGCAGCAGCCTCCACTAGTGGAACACCCCAGTCAAGAATACCCTCTTCAGCTTGGACCAGGGTCAGTTTTCCTGCTCAGCCCTACCCCCTTCCTGGTCATCAGTAAATCAGGACTACTAGCATTACTGGCTTTGGCCTTCAACCAAAGTCATGACTTCTAGCAGCACCCTCCATTAAGCTGTTATCAGGATCAGGGATACCACCCTCAGTTCCATAGAACTATCACACAGCCAAGGGCTAGATTCCAAGACATTTTGGAACATCTACCCCAGTGAGCCTTACCCACCCCATCAATTGATAATGCCCCTGTACAACACCTTTCCAGGATTACACCCAATGTCTCACTGCATCCAGGTTCTGACCTATACTACCTGGGGTTCAACCCCCACCCTTTCCCACTCCCAACACACTCCCAGGCACACTTTCCATTACAGGCCTTCCATTTTAAAAATTTCACTTGCCTTTGTGACAGCTATGAGATCAGAGCGAAGGTAAACTAACGTGCGCACAATCCTAATCATACTCCAGACATGCTTTTCCTGAGCCTTCTTCTGTGCCCTCTCACCTTGCTAGAAGGAGCTCCAACCCACATCCCTACTCAGGCTCAAATTCCAGGACCTTAACTTTATTGAAGACTTGGGATCTGGAGCAACTCCCTCCACTTCATAGATTATGGAAAAGTTCTTGTCTGGGGAGTGGTAGTGGCTTGTGACTCAGGTCTCCAGATAGCTATGTTCTTCTTCATAGTGAGGGATGTCCTCTCACTCACTGAGGAAACTTAAGCAATTTGGCCAGCTCAGTGAAATCTCCATTAAGGTGGCACAGTTTGTGCCAACCTTCTGTCATCACAGATTTTTCACCCCATCTGCCCAGAACTATGCAGTCCCACGTGTCAGTGCTCATTTCTCTTGCCAAGCATGTAGCAGAGTCCTCTGACCCCTGCTACTTAGAAAATGAGGGTATCTTTAGAGAGCTACAATGTAGTATAATCAACTGAGCAAGGGCCAGCTGTAAAGAAGCAAGCAGCATAAGGGAAGAGACAGCTAGAGCTGCTGAGCTACAGATAGATATCTGAGGCAAGATGCCCTGCAAAAAGTCAGAGACAGTCCTTCAAGTAGACAGGTAGCTAAGGAAAATAGATGACAGCTGGGTAGACTGCAGTACAACAGGGCTATTTAAATGAGCTGAGCAGAAACTGAGTCAGTCAGAGGTCAGGAGACCAGAAAGGGGTAGATCAACATACTTAAAGCCTAACTCCAGAGTTAGGGGAGCAATCTGGTCCATAGCTCCGGAGAGGAAAGAATTCCTGAGGACTCAGAATGCAAAGGCATGGGATCCAGTCACCCCAGGTATCTAGGGAACCTGGAAGGAGCTAGAAGGCAGAGGTGTTAAAGCTGCTAGACCAGGGGCAGGCAATTATTTTGGGTGGAGGGCCACATGGGTAGCCCCACCCCTTGACACGTGCCCTGCCCCCGGTCACCATATTGGGACCAATGTCCCAATGTCCCAGGGCCAGCACTGGTGGGGCCCAAAGTGGGTTGCAGGCTGGCAGGGGTCTGTGGAGTTGGGCTGGGCTGCACCAGCAGGGAGAGGGGGGAGCTGGCTTGAATCCATAGAGCCCCTGCCTGCTGGGACCCTGATCTCCTACCACCCTGCTCTGGGTCCCACTGGCACTGGCCCTGGGAGACCAGTGCAGGCCCCGTGCTCCCGCTGGCTTCCTGCCCACTCACTCCCAGTGCACCCCAGCCCCGCAGTACAGGCAGGGGGCAGCGCAAAGCCCCGATCCCCTGCTTGCCAGCAGGGAAGAAGCTTGCCATGATGGGCAGTGTTGGCTGCTTCTACTGTCCACCCAGAGCTCATGTACTGGGCAGCTCAGAGGCAGCGGTGGCAAACACTGTTGAGCATGGCAAGCAGGGGGGCCACAATTGCTGCTGTCACCACACGCATCCCCGACTGGTGAGCCCAGAGCCAGAATGGGGCCCAAGCTGGTAGTGGGGCTGGGTTACCAGGTGGTGCTGAGTGTGGGGGGTGAAAGTGGCCTGGGGAAAAGCACAGGGAAAAGCTGAGTGCGGGTGGGAGGGAAGAAAAGCAGCCCCTCCCCTGTCCTGTGGCCAGCGCTCCCTGCTGCAGCTGCTAGCAGCGTATGGGGCTTTCCGGAGCAGGCACAGGCAGCCCCATGTGGGCTACGAGCAACTGCAGTGTGGGGTCCTGGCCACAGGGTGGGTGAGGGGCCACCTTCCCCCCACCCACGCTCAGCTTTTCCCTGGGCCACTTTTCCCCAGGCTCCTTCCCTGCCCCAGGTCCTCCCCTGACCTCCCCCACACCCTTCCCCCTTATCTGCAGTTCCAGCATGAGGCAGCCATGTGCTCCCAGGCCAGAAGCCCTGGCTGGGGCTTCTGGCTGGTGGGGTGGGGCTGGGTGGGCCCTGTTGTTGTGCGAGCCCGCTGGGCTTCCCCTTGGTCCTACTGCCCTTGGTTCCTGTCATTTTTTACAGGAACCAAGGGCAGATAAATATACATTTCTGAATTTTTTAGGGGCCCTGAAGGCTGGAAAGAATGGTTTCATGGGCTGGATCTGGCCCCCGGGCCATATTTCTCCTACCCCTGTGCGAGACACGCAGGAGACTGGAGATTTGGGTGTTGCTGATATGGTAGTTTTGGAGGCCATAGGTGAGGTACCTGCCTGATTCCATGTCATAAGAGGCTGAGGCCAAGATACTATCCTGCTATTGTCTTGGACCCAGTGGCCTAAGTGGACCAGAGCCGAGAGTTTCACAGGTTGAGGGTAACAGCCCGGAAGACCTCAGGGACTCAGAGGGCTGAGATCAGGATAGGGCTACAGGACCTGTTGCAAAACTTAGAATAAGCTCTGAGAGACATGGGCATGGGTGGCTGGAGCCTGTGATTAAAGCCTTGAAAGCAATTAAGGGCCTGGAAGGCCACGTTTGGGGCCAACAGGGCCCAAGGAAAGAAAGATGGAGTCAGTAGGCTGGTAGAATGCATTCCAGAGGGGCTCAGAACCCCACCTGAGAGACAGACTATTAAGGGGCACCATGGCCAGATACTGAGGACTAATCCTGATACATACAGTAGCACTAGTACACAGCCTGCAGGTAATCCCATAGAAGGCTGTCCTCATCCTCAAGTATGTTGCAGTTGACAGTGCAGAGCAGTTAGCACCTCCTGAGAAGGTGCTTCTCCAGTGTTTTGGTCTTTGTTCTGCTATGGTATTGCACACCAGGTGGCAGGTGAACTGGAAGGAATGCAAAGCATTTCCCAGTAGACTGTAATTTGCTACCTTGAAAAAGGGAGGAAGGACAATACCTCCCGGTGTTATTCAACCATGGAATAAAGAGAAGGGATAGTAGATGTCCAGTCCTCATGTCCTGGGGTGACAATGATGCTCCTGTAACTAAGAAGCTGTCTGAAGATGAAATTGACCAAACTTGCTATGAGAGCAAGCACCAAGGAGAAGCGAAGTGGGGCAAACATGCTACAAGCTCTCTCTCCTCCATTCAAAAGCCCCCAGATATTTGAGCCAAACTGGAATCTTTGCTCCCTAGCTGCAGAACTTTGCCACAGCATGGACTCAGGGTTTTGGGGTTTTTTTGAGGAAATTCCAGCTGCAAAGGGCCTATATACTTGTAGAGTGCTGTCACACACAAAATTTGTAGCACTTCATACTGGAGCAGGATTCAAAGCATTTCAAAAGAACATTTGTTAATGTTCTCCTAGAAAACTAATTCTACAGAAAGAGGTAAACAAAAACATCCAGCCACTTGCTCACTTATAAAAACAAGAATACATTAAAAAAAAGCTTAATCAGAGAATCATAGAAACATTGGGCTGGAAGGGACTTCATCAGGTCATCTGGTCATGGTAGGGTTGTCCTTCCCTAATAAAACCCTTGTCTTCATTAGGGAGCATCTTGTAAGTATTAAAAACAGAAAAATACCTACAGAGTTCTAGTTTTAAATAATCAGGACATGTCTAGAATTATATAGTTTATAGAACAACATGGTGACTTCCTACATATTACACAAAATGGGTCTGATTCAAACTATACCAAAATTTTCCATATAGATTTCACTGGCTTAGACCAGGCCATATGTTGCTATTATTATTACTACTTCTACTATCATCACCACCTTGTAAATTACACAAACTAATAAACAAAAACTATCTGGCATTGGAAGTTAAATACTTATACTCAGCTCATGGCTGTACTTGCAGCAAAGACAAAGCTTTCATTAAATCATGGAGAGAGAAAAAGTAAACATTAAGAGGCAGTATGTCTGTCCAACTGATATCTACAACAAATCTACTTCCACAATCATCTGCTTTCTCATCAAACCTTAATCTCCTTGACAGTAGGGAGCTGCCCCACACCAGCTATCATCGCCTTGTAATGTATATACTTCAGTAGAATAAGCCAATTTAAGCATTGTGTATTGTAATGTTAACTATAATTTCTCTGTTAACAAGAACAAGACTAGAATGATGTAGGTGGCGACAAAGAGAAGATTTTGTTCTACAGAAACCTTACAGCAATTGATAAAAGAGAAAAAGAGATCCCATTTCCATTCTCTATATTCTTATATTTCATCTTCCAAATTAGTAATAAGGACTTCCCCACGTATCTCTGAACTATATAATCATGAAGCTTCTGCCCTCCTTTAAAAAACTATCTATTCCAAGTTGACTAGGTATCTGGGAGCCCCAAATTCAGTGAATAAACCAGTTGCTTTAATATGAGACAGATAAACCCTACTAATAATCTTGTCCATTTTGTGCATATAAACTGTTCAGCCAATAATACGTTTCCAGATGACCCTAAGGTCTGGTAGTCAGAGCACACTAAGAGATAAGATATCTGGGTGACAGTCTGTATTTTGTGAATTACTTAAATAATTGTTCAGTGTGAACAGCCACAACATTGTGAACAACCCACTCATGCACACAATATCCTATACACTGTACCTCATAGTGGTTAGGACACACTGAGTAACCAGAGGTGTGGGTTGAAGTCTCCCTAGGAAAAAAATCCCCTATATTTATAGGTAGATCTAGAATTTTGAAAAGGGTTGGGGGAGGGTGCAGATGGTGAGATGCATTTGGATCATCACATATAAAACAAACACACATTTTCCCCCCAGCTAAAAATAAACTAAAAGCTTTACTATTACACTAGAGCTGTATTATTCAGATTGAAGCAAAAAAAATAAAAAGCTTAATTGGAATGAGATAAAAACAGTCTTCAGGGCTATGAAACTCTCGGGAGCAGGTAACAGACAGTAGAATTACAGAACAAAGGAAAGCTTGACTGGTGGAACATCAAGATCATTAAAAGAAAAGAGGAATGTTGCTGATGGCTAGAAAATTATATTTAGAGATTTGCTTTTAGGAGTTAGTTGGCTTGTAGATAGAGTAAATACTACATTACAATAGTGGTCTAGGGGAACAGAGAGAGTTAATTATTTTGGAAGCACTACCCTTTTGGAAGTACTAAATGATGGAGCAGTAACAGCCAGTACTGCACGGTGTGCATCACTCAGTTATTTTTAGGCACTATGTCGCTGTAGCTATGTGCTATAACAGGGAAGCGCATTGCTATGGCAATGTAGCTGTGGTGTCACAGGTTTTGCCTGTGGATGATACATTGCTGTAGCACATTGCTACAGTGATGAAGCATCATGTGTACATGCTTCACTGCATCAAACAAACAGGCACATACATCCTGGGAAATTGAAAACATACAAACAGTGTTCCATAACAAAGATAAGGGACCTGTAGAATTGGCATAAGATCACAGTGACCAGCTGCAAAGCCCCTGGAATCTCCAGTGCTGGTGGACTGACCAAATTAGAAGGCCAGGGATGCCCAAATTAAGACACCAGTAAATGACCAAATTAAGATGTATGCATGTGATACATTTAAGAAATAAAGGGATATGCTGATAGGACAGAATGTAGACAATATGATGACCACAGGAAGACCAATCAATGGTAACCAGAAATGAAGAAACATCAGGGTAGAAAGAATACTAAAGGAGGGATTTTCAGAGAATGGGGCGGAGGGGGAGAGGATTTCGAAGTCAACATGGGCAGAGGGCACCCCGCCAGCACATCTTACCCACGCTGTTGGCAAATATGACACACAACTTGTTTCAGGAAGGCAGAATGAAGAAAAAGATTTTTCCAGGGTTTGGTCCCATGGATCAGAGACAGAGACTACTTTATAGCTTCACTTGTTTTCCCCTTACTGCTCAACCAAAACTTAATAAGCCAGTAGGGAGCACAGCCACTGGCAGCCATTCCAGTGTTCCCATGCCTCCATTCCAGTACAGAAGTCAGCTTCCTCACTTAAGATATGCACCCCAATTTCAGATTATTAACTTTTGATGAAGAGGTACATGTGGTATTCAAATAAAAATGGTAAATACAGTTGTCCAGGCTGAAATGACTTCTTCCCACTTTGGCATGTTAAATGGAAAAATCATTTTGGCTTGACTGACCAGAAATGTTTGGTTTAGATTTTTAAGGACAAAGTCTAGACTAAAAAAAAAATCAGGAATGTGCGCAGCCCTAATTATGACTTGTACTGAGTAAAGTAGCAGGATTGGGCTTCTGTCAATAGAGCTAGATGAATAATTTATAATAAATTATTTATTAAACAAATATTTGCTTCTCTGTTTGTCTACAGGCAGATTGTGGTTTTCTCAAATGTGCTCATTGCTTGAATTATTTGTTGTATAATTTCTGCAAGTAATCCCATTACTGAAGCCTATTCTTGAACACTTATTGCAAGTATTTTATATTCAAGCTGTTTTGTCTGGACATATTAGCCACCTGGGAGGTTTCTGTTCCTTGAATGGATGAGAATAACTCTTAGAATCATGTTCCCAGAATGAATACTCACATCATACCATGTGAAATTCACTTACGGGAAATATTCTGCAACACTTGCCTGTATTCACTGCTTGAGAGCTATTCCTTCTAATGAGTAATGGACTGTTTGTGGTATATAACAATATTTGGGGATTAGATGGACTGCACAATAAAGTCATTTTGGTTTGGGTTGTTTTTTGGAGAACAGGGTTTTGGGTACATGTTGTATTCAGCTTTTATTTATTTATTTGTGTATAATTCTTAAATACCTCTATTTACCGTTTGACTTGTTTTAAGAATTAATTTCACATGACCTGGTTGTTCAAAGTAACTTGTGGAAAAAAACTCTTCCAAATTGATGTTTTGTTATTTTTTTCTGCTGCCTGAAACTTAAAAATACCTTTGCAATAAACTTAGTTTTAGATGCAAACTGTCAATAATTGATTTAGCTACCTCAGCACTAGGTTGTAAATACTTCATATCTAAAACACTGTTTGACTTAAAAAAAAAAAAAAAAAAAAAGTAAAGAAAGGAGAATACAAATATTAGATTTCAGTGAATAATTTTAAATGAATAATTTACTCAGGAAATTGTAATTCTTTTTGCTTAAAATTGTGTGCAAATAGATTATAAAATGTTCAGGTGTATTCAGCATTGAAAATTATATTATCTGGATTTTTGAGTGACTAGATTTTCAGCCTGCATGTCACTTACAAACTTCAAATATGCAGTATTTGTCCTAAGGTTGATTCTTTGCCCTTTTCCACATGTCTCAATCAATTGCCTTTGCATCTGGATTTCATGATGTGGATTGAAGCTGGGTAGTTAATATATGTATAAAATCGCTGTCAGTGTCTATTTGAGCTAAAAATGCATAACATGCTAATCAAAGCAAGAACATATGAATTTTGGTGGGAAGCAAACATGAAAGGGTTGGGTACAGTAATCAAACTTCACTTTCAAATTCAAATGAGCATTCAATAATATTGTTGCAGGAGGATATTCATGCTGTTCCTGCATAGATCTTCCATGGTCATTTGGACAATTTATAATCCAACGCTAATTTTAACATCAGTTGAAAGTTATTGCATATTCCACACATTTGCTGTAAAACTTTTTATGAAGAAATATTTATGGAAGTACTGATTTTCTAGTTTTCTTGCTTTTATCATCAGTGCTGTAAGTAATTTTGTAAGATATTCCTTCCAAACTACTTTAAACATACAGAAAACCAAATTTAGTACATTGGGTCCTTGATAGACATTAAAGTAAAGGCACAATCCCAACAACTGCCACATGGCTGACGTGGCAGGAGGCACAATTGTGAGATCCTGCAACAGATGCCATTGCTTCATGTTGCTGGTACAAGGGGAAACTTATCTGCAGCAAGTTGCAAATTTGGCTCCCAGCTGTGTGAGCACACCATGTGCTCCCACATCTGGCAGCCCCATCAGCTGATTCAAGTGCCTTGGAGCTCCCAGCCAGGGAAGCCCCAATTAGCTGAGGCACCTCCTAATCTCTGGAGCACACAGGAGACATGACAGGCTCTCATGTGTTCTGGAGGCTGGCCACTGGCATTATGTTCAATTAAAGGTATAATAAGAACCAGCCACAAAGTTATTACATATATGGCTTATTCCTCATTTTACCATGCTATAGATTTGAATGTGTGAACAGGTCACTAGTTAAGCCACGGTTAACTGGTTAATCATGTCTTAAATGTAATGTCTGTCAGGGACCTTAGAAATATACTGGATGCTAAAAGAATTAATCTTTTTTTATTTCCCAAACCTTTATTTTATCCAAAGGAAAAGACTCAAGGATAACAAATGATTCATAGTGAGGCTGTGGAATAGACTGCCTAGGGAATTTGTGGACTGGAGGTGTTCAAGAAGAGGTTGGACAGCCACTGATCAGGAATGATTTAAGCGTAGCTATACCTGTTTTATACCATGGGTATTTCCAAGGCTTCTGAGCTTTGCTAGTTGCTCCCGCCCTCTCCCTCGACACATTTTTTCTGCTACATGTGTCAGGGTGTTTTTAAGTTTCCCCAGAGGCATTGGGTATTGACTATGGCTAATGCTGGGGACTTCAAATGGGGTGTGCTATCTCTCCTGCTAGGAGCAAAACTAGAGGTTCCTGCCTGGAGGGATCTTGCCCCCTCCACTCAGGGTCAAACTGATCACCATATTTGGGGTCAGGAAGGAATTTTACCCCATGGTTAGATTACTGCAGACTGTGGGGGGCCTTTCCTCTACCTGGGACCTTCTGATCATATATTGACAAGAGTTTTAGAGAAGACAGACATTGGCTGGTGTGGGTTCTCCGCTTTTTTGACAAGAGTTTTAGAGAAGACAGACATTGGCTGCTGTGGTTCCTCTGCTTTACTGGTGGTAGGTTAGGGTGTTAGGTCTATGTCATGTCAGGTTTGAGGGTAGTCTTGTGTAGAGTTTAGGTTATGGTTGTATGAGATGGTTTGTATAGGAATGATCCTGCCTCAGGCAGGGAGTTGATCTCTTGAGGTTCCTTTCAGCCTTACTTCTCTATGTTGCATAAAATAACAGATACTTTTACAGGGCTTTTTCTGGATTTTATGCCAACTGGAAGTTTATAAATCTCACTTCTCTGGTACACTGGCAATAGTTCTAAATTGCCAAAGGACTTATTCAATGTAAAATTGATATTGAATTGATTCTCTTGAATTTTCCTTCTCGTTCTTCTCTTATGAACCCCCCGCCCCAAAGAATAGTTTTGAATTCCTCTTCCTCCTCATGACAGTAAATGCCGATATTTTTCATTGAAGATTTTAGCTTTGTTCTTACTTTTGGCAGGTAGCAGTGTGATAGCTCCACCTGGCATATACTTCCACACTGGTAGCTGCTGACCAAACTCATGCAAAATACAACAGGAATTCTGGCTTAGAGGTACTACTCATGAAAAATGCAAAGGCCCCTCTGGCCAGGGGTGCTAGCAGCTAAAAGATTTTTCATCATCAGACTTGAAATTGGCTTATGTTGTAACAAACAGCCTACAATTTATAGGTTATGATAATCAGGGAGACTCTCACATGCTTACTAAAGAACACCATCATACACTAAAGAAAAAATATATATTCCTAAAAACAAACTTGAGGGTTACATTCCATCTCTTAAGAAAGATTTTTTACACACAGTAACATCAAACCCTTATCTCTACCTGCTCTTTAGGATCTAGCCTGAAAGGTGCCAATTGTTTCTTAGTTTGACTGTAGTAAACAGAAATTCAGTGCCGCTTTAGAAAGAGACTCTGGAAAGACAGCAGAACTAAACTATGACCTTTTTGTGGAGGTTTAAGGCTCAAGGCAGATGCATTTACCACCTTATTTAATAAGGTCAGTGAAATATAAGTACTTGTAAAACATAAAAGGAAAGGATAGCTCTGAGGCTCCATCTATACCTTACACTTAAGACATGATTAACCAGTTAACCATGCCTTAAAGGATCTCTCAGACACTCAATTTGGTTCAGTTAATTAATGGTGTGATAAAAAGCCAGAAAGTTATTTCAAGAAATACGTGCAATAACACTGTAGCTGTTTCCTACCATGTCATTAATTGAGGCCCTGGGGCTAGGAGCCCTGTCAGCTAATGGGAGCTCCTGGTTTTGGGGGCCCATATGCAGCCCTGAGTCAGGGAGCTCCCAGATGATGCTGGCTCTCAGGCCTTGCAGTTGGGAGCCCCATCAGCTGACAGGGCACCCAGCCATGGAGGCACCCCATGCACCCCCCATGTCTGGAAGACCACAGCTGATGAAATCTCTCAGCCACAGGGATAGCTGATGCACCCCCATAGCTGGAAGCTCTGTCAGCTAAGGAGGTTCCTAGGTATGGGAGTTTCTACTTCCTGGTATGGAGGTGGTGGGGGCGGTGAAATTGGATTCCCAAGCTCCCCCTGCACTGGCAATAAGACATCATAAGATCACAATCCCACAATCATGCTTCATGCCATGGCATGAAGCATGATTACATGGATCATGCAACAGATCCTATTGTACCTTTATTTGCATGTCTAGAGGGGCCCAGGACCTAGTTTCATCAGGTCTTCGTGTTATGGGGTTCCAAATTACCTGGGATTGCCTGGGGCTAAGGGCATGTGGGGAGCACATTGCGGCAATGCCCCAGCCGTGGCCCCAGCTCTTCCCACACTGTCATAGCCATAAGATCCTGGGGTGTCCCTAGCCTCACCTGCCTATCTTGCTTCTGGCCATGGCTCCATCCCAGCTGTTCAAAAAGTATGTTTGGGTTGATTTAGCTGCCCATTCTGGGTGGTAAAAATAATTGATCTGAGATACAAAGGGAACATCTGGTATGTTGAATGTGATTACTTTGGATAAGAAGTCAGACAGATACTTCAGAGTACAATTTTATCCTCTGGAAATATCGAAATGAAAAACAAATTAAGATTTCTAAGTCATTTGATAACAGGTTGATTTTTATTCACTAAAGAGAAAATCATTATTTTGATCACACACATTTGCCTCTAAGAAGAAGGTGGAAAGGGAATGCCAGTTTCTTAAATGTAACCTGGAAGGCATCAGTTATATATTAAGGCCAAGATTTTCAAAAGCAACTAGTGATTTTTGGATGCATCAGAAAATTAGGCCTCTGAGAGGTTTCAGGTTTGCTTTGCAAATACTAAAGCAACCAAACATATGACTCACTATGGAAAATCTTGAATGGGATATATGAGAGGATAAAAAAAATAGATTTTTAGGTAGAATGAATACATGAAAATTAAGGTTCTTTGGGTAGATGTGATATCTTTTATTAGACCAACTAAACAGTTGGAAAAATTGTTATTTGCAAGCTTTCAGACACAAATGCCTGTCTTCCAGCAAAGGGAATAGCTGTGCCTGAACAAGGGCATTCGTGCCTGAAAGCTTGCAGAGAACAATTTTTCCAACTATTTAGTTGGTCTAATAAAAGATAATCATATCTGCTCAAAGGACCTTGCCTGCTTATGTCCTTAGACCAACATGGCTACAACCAACAACCCTAATACATGAAAAGTCATGACTCTTCTGCTAACAAAGGAGTAATGGCTTTGGACCTAGCTTTAAATGAAAGACTGCTTGTATACTTCAGACAAAAAAGCAGTCTAATATGAATATTCATGGCCTTGAAGAGAACATGAGGAAAAGGTCCCCCCCTTTACATTTTAATATCATGAAACACAGCTATTAGTAGTTGACAATTCTTGTTTTTTTTTTTTTTTAATCAGATTTATATTATTGACCAGTAAACCAAGAAAATATTTTCTGCATCAAAAAAATCTCAGTAGATTCAGATATTGAGAGGCTCAGTGGGCAGCAAGGCCTTTTTGGCTGTTTTAGATCAAATTATACTTTTTTATTTTGCTTTTTTGATCGCAGCAGATTTAAGTTGGACAGACATCCTAAAAATTGTGCATTCACTTTAATGCTCAAGGCTAAGTTTATTAAGGAAAACAGTGTACATTTCTTAACCTCATTCCTTTTACTGACATTTGTGTTGTTAATTGTAACACTTAGCCAGCTCAGGAATATTCTTATCACAGATATGATGGAAAAGGTGCAAAGAAACTTTATATAATATATATTTTTTGAAAGATGTAGGCTTTTGTGTAGGGAGGAGTTGCAACTTCCACTAATTTCACTAAAAACTGAGCTCTTACCTTCTACCTTTTTCCTTTGAAGGTTTGCAAACATACTCGGGGGTAGGGGTGCTGAAAGGACCAAGCAACATGATTACAGTTCTTCAGGGGAGTCTGGGTATTGAAGGGTGAACATAAGGATTTCCATACCACCACCACTTTTTAAATGTAATGTAAGTGTATTAAAATGTGGTTCTGTCTCCAAGAACTATCAAATTAATCCTCATCTAAATTCTAAACCAGCTATGTACATAATTATACCATAACATTTTTGCCAATGAGTGTCAGAATTAATAGCCATGTAGGTCAATTTTCTGGCTGAAGTGAAAACTGGAGATGCTGAGTGAGCTGTACTCTTGTGAAATCTGTGTATTTACAAAATAGGCTTACCAGAGGTGATAACAGATTGCACACAGGCAACTTGCAGAAACCTCAGCCAATGCACCCCTGATGGGTTGCCTGAGAAGCAGCTGTTATCAGCCTCTGTTTCTTTTTACAATATAACTGATTAACAAAGAATAACATCTACCTGCTCCATCTTGTAACACTGCACTTGAAAAATTCCCTGGCTCAAAGTTCCTCATCTGGGACTAAATGGCTTCCAAACTGAGTCTGAAATCATAAACCCACACACCCATTCTATTGCTAGCATGCCTTGTTACAATTTACAGCCTTTTGAGAGAGATATTCCTCAGAGAGACTACTGGAAGACTAAAATTAACCCTAAATTATGTAGTGAGAATTTAACAAATAGGAAAATCACTCAGGCCAGATTGATGGTGCTGGAAAATATACAGTACTTTGATAGTGAGGATATCCTAGAGAATTAAAGATGCTATAAGAATAAGAGTTGAGGCAAAAAGCTATGGACAGTTTAAATTCATGGCACAAGCAACACTGGAAGCTAAAACCACACCCAGAATTTAATGTGAAAACTGCAAGAACATTGCTTGGCAAATGTTTACAAATGCCATGAGAGCATGCCCAGCATGGGCAAAAAGGATACCATCATCATCGTTTTTTCTGAGAGATTTTTCATAGGACCAATAAACAATATTGTAGCAGAAGATGAATGGACTATTGGGGTAAGAAGAGTTCAGAATGGACCCAAAAGAATACAACAATCCCAGACATTCATAGTAGTTAGGGGTCAGAAGGGACCGAAATAGATGATCTAGTCTGACACCCACCACTGGCCGGAGCACACGCTGGGATCACATGACCCCAGACAAGTGTTCATCCAACCTCATTATATTTGTATAGTGAAAGCAACATTCATAATGGGGCTGACTAGTATGAGGACCAGAGTGCAAATAATAATTAAAAAAAAAAACCTCTTGGCAGCAGGTAAACTCCCATTTTACTGTTTAAAAAAAAAGGAGGGCGGGGGAAAGAATTCTTTACCTATATATAGACTTACACATACGAAATAAACTTGTAACAAGGGAATATTATACACTATATTAAAAAATACAGAGAATTCTGGGAGATATCAATAATGTAAAATATATATTTTTATGCTTAATGAAAAAGCACAGTACTGGAAGATACCTTTTGAGAAGCAAAACAGGTGTGTGCAGAATGTAGTTTTCTTAGGGTGCAGAGGCATTTGCAGGACCTGGTTTAAGTTTGAGCTGGGCAGGGGAGAGCTGGTGGGTCCAGGAGGGAGTGGGGTTATACATACCTTAAGACTGCCACTTGAATTGTGTCTAGAAACTCTGGTATTTCACCAGAAAATACAACTTTATATTTTATGCGAGTCATTGTTACTAAGACATATAGATCACATTTTGCTGTAGGAGAAATGAGTTGAAGAATATGGATGAAGGCTATAAGCAGTAGTGTGTGCAAAGCAGGCCATATTCAATTCAGATTCGGCCCAATTCAGAAGACAGTGATTCAATTTGATGATTTGGATCACTGTCCTGATTTGATTTGGCCAAATCTGAATCTGAAGATTCAATTCTGATTTGGCGAATCAGCAATTCAGCCATAGATACAGCTTTACATGCTTGTTCTACATACCTCGAGGTACCCAGGTATGGTTCATGAATGCTGAGATGGCGGGGCAGATGGAGAATCCCACAGGAGTGCAGGGGAGCCCCCAACGTGCTCAGCAGCAGACCCAGAACTGGACTGGAAATACTTCCGGTCCACTTCCGGGTCTGCTGCCAAGTGTGCGGGGGACCTCCCTCATGCGTTCCCAGGCTCAGCATTTGGCTGTGGAGGGACCCTGGGTGCCCCGCCCCCAGACCCAGGAGGTACCAGCTGCCAAGCCAGGGGGAAGGAGGGGGAGTCCTTTGCACGCTCCGCGGTGGACCTGGAAGTGGACTGGAAGTGCTTCTGTTCCACTTCCAGGTCCACCATCAAGCACACTGGGGACCCCCCCATGCTCCCATGGGACGCTTAATCCACCCCACCATCTCACTGTTCATAAGCTGCCTGGTACCTTGAGGTATGTAGAAAAAACATATATGTCCGACTTGTTGAGTCTGTCCAAACTGAATTGAAAGCTTTTGATTCACTTCGGAGAGATTAATGTGTCTCCTGATTCGATTCGAATTTGGAGATTCAGCCGCTGAATTGAGCCAAATCTCCTCTGAATTGAATCAGCAACTGAAGCTTTGTACAGCCCTAAAAAGCAGCTCTGTACAGAGCAAGAGATGTGGGGCTAAAACTAAGAGAAAAGGATAAAAAAGTAAATTTCATACAACTGAAAAAAGCACAATAACATACATAGGGAAAAAGTTAATAGATCGAGTACAGATAGATCACAACAAAGCTAAAGCCATCACCACCCACCTATACATGAGCAAAGACACAAAGAAGATATACAAAGATACTTGAAATAGTGACATAGGGAAAATAATGTCTAGCTTATCCGAGATAGCTCCTGTAGAAAGCTGTGCAATGGCCATCGGATGCTAATATTAATAGAGTTTGAAATCTGAAGGAGGTAATTAAAAGAGCCTCAGCCCTTACTATGGGAGTAAATATAAAACTATAGGTATGGCTTTGCAGCAGAATTTGTGGGTGTCTGTACAGATGCACTGTAATTACAGCTTGCCAAAGCAGGCTCTATTCATCAAGTCTGCTGGAACATGCTAACTATCATGCTCCAGGCAGCCTCCATATCTTGTGTATCAGCATCTCTGTGCTTCAAAATGGCAGCAGGGGTGTTTTAACTAGAGCTTGTTCAATGACCTTTAGGTAAAGCATTCCTGTCACCATTGGGAAGTGCGAGGATGCTGATACATGAGATGCTGTGGATGCTTTAATTAGAGCAGTTCTCAGTGCCACTATAATTAAAATTCCCAGCCCCCTCCAGAGCACAGGTTAAAAATGCCCTGTATTACTTCAACCAGGTTGTCTCCCAAAATGGAAGTAATTTAGCCATTGCCAGACAGGCAAGCTATTAGTTTGGGAACTGGCTAAATGACAAAAAGTCACTCAGCAGGATTAGTTAGCCTGCTTGAAGGCTTTATCTGTGTGTGGAATCAGAAAAAATATATGCCTTAAACTTTGATTATTTTAGTTACAAGATGACATAACCGCTTTGTGGAGAATTGCTGGCTCTGTATAGTAGAACAGATAAGAGAAAGTGTTTGTTCTTTGTAACTCTTCTGCAACTGCTTCGCTCACCGCGGCCTTGAAGATAGCAAAAAAGTATGTACAAATCTGATTTCCAGGTGCAAGAAGGAGGTTTGTCAACTAACCTTGCCTCCCCCATTAGTTCCCATCCTGATTACAGCAAAGAAATAATGAAGTAATATTATAGCCGCTTTTCATGCTAATTTCACTATATGATCACGTGAGTTGTAAGCAACTGTTAAAAAGTATATAAGCCTCCTGATTTTGCTCTTGGGTGGGGACCCCTTCCAAGTGCTTGGGAAATCCATGTCACTTTGGAATCCCCCCCTACTGCTGTAGTTTCTTTTAAATAAAAGCTTCTGCTGACCTGACCCAAGAGTATGCTGCGTGTGTTTCCACGACAATTCCTGGTGCCGTGACTCGGATCCAGAACACAGGCTGAGGAAGGAGGACCACAGACTGCCCCCCCCCGAACCCCGAGGCGCCAAACTTGAGAGGTAAGAGACCTAATTCAAAATCTCTATTGGGGTTTCGGAGGAGGACTGCCTGTAGGCTCCCAACTTGGCCGTGGTAACTGGATCTGAACCTTGTTAAAACAGGTCAGTCTGAACCTTACTGCCGGCTAAAATTTTCTGTCTGGTAAAGGATCCCATTTTGTGTCTGGTAACGTACGTTTTATTTAGGGAGAAACTGTTTGAAGCACCTTCATCCTACAGCACATCGGGCTTGTCGTTAATTAACTAAGGCGGTGTGGGGGAGGAGGTCTGGCTGACTGAATGAATGTGCATGTGTGTGTATTTAGAAATATGAGCCACTGACCAGGTCTGAGACTACGGTTGGGTTCAGCCGCCCCAATTCTGCCTGACAGGGCAGTTTTGAAAGCAAGGGGGCCCAACTGGAACCTCGTGACCCAGTGGACAGGGCTTCCCAGTGATTGAATAAATGTGTGTGTGTGCATTTAGAAAAATGAGCCACTGACCAGGTCTGGGACTAAGGCTGGGTCTAGCCGCCCCGATTCTGCCTAAAAAAGGTAGCGTCGAAAGCAAGGGGGCCCAGCTGAAACCTCGTGACCCAGTGGACAGGGCGTCTGAGTGATTTTGTCTTTTCCAAACCCCTTGTCCCAGTAGCTTCTGCCGAGAGCAGGAGTGAAAGGATTCCTCTTGTGTTTCCCTTCCCATTTCCATTTTATGAGCCGGTGTCGGGTCAGAAGCCTTTTGTCTGGGCAGTGAAAAACTGCGGGGCAAGGCACTGAGCGGCCCGGACATCCTAAATAAGCCTCTCCTACGTCTCCCTGTGTGACTGAAAATGGGAACGAGTCAGTCTAAACAAGTTCCCGTCCCCCCTAAGGGGACTCCGGCGTACTTTATGTACACACACTATTCTCCCGAGGCTTGCAAGTACCTGGATAAGTGGAACTGGTATACTAGGGATGATCCTGTGAAGCATTTTCCACAAGAAGGAACATTTGATCAGGATAAAATAGTGCACTTAAGAGGGGCTTTAGAGTCCCGTGGATCCAAAACACCACAAAACCAGTGGGACGCGTTCTTTTATTGGTATGATGAAATGTCCAAAAGGCGGACAGAATCTCAAACTAGGAGCCTAAAAGACTCTCAAGAAAAATTAAAACAGCAGTTACAAGCTGTTCGGGAGAAATTGGCTGCTCCCCCAAATTACACGCCGGCCACCGCTCCGATGTATCCAGCATTGCCCGGGGCGCCCCCACCACCGGAGCCAGCAGAGGATATCCTTGACCTTTGTTCGAACCCTGCTCTCCTGGGACTCCCACATCAGCAACAACCGGTTCAACATCAGGCTGCAGCCCAGGCTAGTAACTCATTAGCTGAAGCTCCTTCAGTAAATCCATCCACGGAGCTTAATAGTCTGGACTCATCCACCATATCTGCCACTCAATCATCACCAGTGTGGCAATTTACTCCTGGGTCACAACCCACCACAGGTGTATTTAGAAGAATGGGAATAGGCATGGAAAGATCTCCCATCAATCTTAGATCCCGAGCTGCACAAGTTTACCCCCTAAGACAAATGCCAGGCATTGGCACCGATGGACAAAATATAGTAACCATGCATGCACCCTGGACTCCAGGTGATCTCTACAATTTAACTCAAAAATTCCCCAAAATCAGGGAAGACCCAGAAAAATTTCAGGAAGAATTGCAGACTGTTATAAATTGTTATAATCCAACATGGGCTGACATTAATCAGCTCATGCGATCGATTTTGCCCAAGGAAACTATGCTACGTCTGTATGCTGCCTGTACTTGGCCAGATCAAAACCCAGGGATTGGCCAAGACTTTATTGACAAGAGAAATGCTTTGGTTCAGGCAGTTCTCACAATTTGCCCAAAAAAGGCAGACTGGACCAAAATAAATACCTGTAAACAAAACAAAAATGAACACCCCAGTGACTATTTGGAACGCCTCAAACAGGCATTTGAACGATACTCAGGAATGGATAACCCAGTCGGAAATGCTAAACAAGCAATAGTGGCAGCATTCATCCAGGGACTTAACCCTAAAATTGCTGAGAAAATTCAAACAGTAATTATTGGCTGGGAAACTAAAGATTTGACTGAAGTCCTTGCTGCGGCTAACCATTTTCATAACAAATTGGAACGGTCTAAAGACAATGCCGAGTTTAAGTTAATGGCCTTACAGATTTCTCAGTTGCAGGGTCCAGGTAGAGGAAGGGGACGAGGACGGGGAAGGGGAGGCCCGGGTAGATTCAGGGGAAGAGATAGATCCTTGAGCCCACAAAACCCAGGCTATGGGAACCAATGTCATTATTGCAAGCAAGAAGGACATTGGAAATCAGAATGCCCCAAGCGCCCCGGCCAAGGACCCAGACCCCAGTCCCTGCCCCCACCTCCACTTCCTGTCAATTTTCCCAGTGTTGAATAGGACAGCCTGAGGGACAGTGACATCATCGCTCCTTTGCTTGCTACTGACCAATCTGGTCCGTTTGTTGAATGCCTTATTTCTGGTAAACCTGTCTCCTGTCTTGTCGACACCGGAGCATCCCGCTCCACGCTAAAGGCTGCTGAGTTTCCTTTTCTACCTTATTCTCCTGAAACTATAAATGCTGTCGGTATAGGCGGACAACCTATCCCACATCCCGTCTCTGAACCTGTCTCCATCTCTATTGGCCCTTTGTCTGAAAATCATGCCTTTCTTCTTAGCCCCTGTGCACCTGTCAACCTTCTTGGTAAGGATTTGTTGTGTAAACTGGGATGCGTGATTTATTGTAGCCCAGATGGTGTTTACCTTGAGGTACCAGAACATAGGGAAACTGAGCTTGTGGCTTTGCTAACCCAGGAGTACTCTGAACCTGACACTTCCTACTTGCAAGAGGAACTGTTGGCACGAGTACCTCCACAGCTGTGGTCCACCCATGCAAATGAAGTGGGGCACATGCTGAGTGCTGAACCAGTGCGTATCATCTTGAACCCTGCCAAGCCA
>NW_005842069.1:1572529-1586036 GCF_000455745.1 Alligator sinensis | reverse complement strand
GGCTGATAGTGTTCTTTTTCTTACTGGTGCTGGTTATGTTTGTTGTTAAAATTCTTTGTCCCTCCTGTATCTAAAAATGGCACTGATATCCTTATATATCACACTTGGGTATCTCAGTATCACCCAAGGGGGGTGGGAGAAAAATTTGTACTTGCAGATCTCCCGTACGGTGGCTCAAGCTGGAAATAAAAGTGACTGCTGGATATGCTCTCACAGCCCAGCGCACCTACAACAAGGAATCCCAATGATCGGAGTACCAATATCCCTCCGGCAATGGGGAACAATAAACGGCGGCTTCGTTAGACACTACTCGTTAGCTGCCCATCGGTCCGCTCCTAAAGAATGGAGGGCCGCCCCTGCTAACTGGATAATCTCCCCAAGAGTAGAGGCGCCTTTCTGTTACAGATCCAACAACACCGGAGCTTATAATAAAGCCACACCTGTAGGACACTACCCTCATTGCCTAACTACTCTAGATTATAGCCCCAATAGCACCAGTGGAATCCTGTTGGGTAATGTACCCTCTCTCAATTGTACAGGATTCATGGTCTACAACTTTTCTAAGGAACCTCATGTTGCTCTCATTGCAAACAGATCGGAATTTTACATTGACTCCAATTTTACTTCTTGTAATATATCTCGGTCCAGCAGGATAACAGCTGAACGTGGTCCGTCCTATACGATGCATATTAATCGAAAGTGCCGGATATGGCACAACACCTGTCGAGATTTGAGTACCCTTTCTGCCCCAGGCCTTTACTGGCTCTGCGGAAACAGGGCTCATAAAATCTTGCCCTGGAATTGGGTGGGGGCATGCACTCTTGGACGTGTTATCCCTGGTTTTGAAATGCATAGTACAATATATCTGGAACAAGTAAAAAATTTCAACCATCACATGAAAAGGGCGGTTAACCCCTTAGCTACCAGAAACACAGGGTTCCATCAATTTGTGAGAACCTTCATACCGTGGCTTGGAGTAAGAGAATTGGAACTAGCCATAATTAACATTTCAGCCACAATGGAAGCTATGGGAAATGCCACTGCGGATGCAATTCAGGCTCTGCAAGAAGAGATCTCCCAGATCTCACAAGTAACTATACAACACCGCGTAGCCCTAGATTACCTATTGGTATCCCAGGGAGGAGTATGTGCCTTAGTAAACTCCACCTGTTGTGTCTATGTCAATCAGGACATGCGAATTGAAACTGACATTCGTAAAATCCGAAGTCAGTTAAGGGTCTTACATCAGGTGGCCTCAGAAAATACTGACTGGGGTCTAAAAGAAATGTGGTCTTGGCTAACCTCCTGGCTCCCAGATTCCGGGGCCCTTGGCAAGAAAATCCTGTATGGAATATTGTTTGTCTTGATAGTTCTGATAATGTTTTATGTCTTAGTGCAACTGATCCTCTGCTGCGTGAAAGCCCGCAGGAGAAGCTTTAGCAAGGCAAGAAAACCCACAGCAGAGTCTAGAATAATGGTGTTACAAAAGTGTGAGCAGATTAAAAGAAAACATGAAAGGCTGCATGATGAAATAGAGGGGCTCATGAGAATAAAAATTTAAGGGTAAAGTGAGACTAAATAGTCTCAAAGGGGGGGACTGTGGAATCAGAACAAAATATATGCCTTAAACTTTGATTATTTTAGTTATAAGATGACATAACCGCTTTGTGGAGAATTGCTGGCTCTGTATAGTAGAACAGATAAGAGAAAGTGTTTGTTCTTTGTAACTCCTCTGCAACTGCTTCGCTCACCGCGGCCTTGAAGATAGCAAAAAAGTATGTACAAATCTGATTTCCAGGTGCAAGAAGGAGGTTTGTGAACTAACCTCGCCTCCCCCATTAGTTCCCATCCTGATTACAGCAAAGAAATAAAGAAGTAATATTATAGCCGCTTTTCCTGCTAATTTCACTATATGATCACGTGAGTTGTAAGCAACTGTTAAAAAGTATATAAGCCTCCTGATTTTGCTCTTGGGGGGGACCCCTTCCAAGTGCTTGGGAAATCCATGTCACTTTGGAATCCCCCCTACAGCTGTAGTTTCTTTTAAATAAAAGCTTCTGCTGACCTGACCCAAAAGTATGCTGCATGTGTTTCCACACCATATGTTCAATGAAGTATTTCCTTTCATGGAATTCTTACAAAACCATTGTTTTTATGTGTATTCACAGTCATTAATGTAGTTATTTATCCTAACGTAACATTATTGTACTTCTGTCTAAGGTAAAAGTGTTCATCCTACCCTCTTCCCCAAATAACTCAACTCCCACCTCATTGCCTGCTTACTGGTGCATGTGTGCATGCAAGAGAAAGATTTATGTAGTTTAATTTGGCATAGGATAATAGGATTTTCAGTTTGGGGCTGTATGTTAAAACCATACATGGAACAATGTATACTTTTTAGCTACAGCCAATTTCTTCACATATCACTTGCATTCAAATAGCTGTTTCTCCAATGATTAGAAGTAAAGGAAATTGTGTCAAGAATGAAAATGTCCGTGCTATATGATTAGATTTGAAAGGGTTGCTAACCTTCATCAAGTGCGTCAGAAATGCTTTCCTTTTATCTTTTATGCAAAATGACTTGCAGGTAATTGCATTCTCTTCAGCTAATATAAAGGTATTTTTGTTAGAACTACCTAGGGTGCCGAGGGTGTTACTCTGACAAATTAAGTTTGACAGAAATCCAACATCACTCAGAGAAATTCAAGTTTAAAAAGTCATCCAGAACCATTGGTAGAATGGTACATTTTACATGAGCATAGACACTGGTCTCAGCTACTATGCTTATGTTCAAAGGAAATCTATGGCAGAATTGAACCCAAATCCCCAAAGTGACAGAATATCACCCAAAATCACTGGATCATCCTTTGTTTTGATGCCTTTTTGTTCAATAAAGAAAGTATTTCCTTTTATAGAATTATTTCAAGACTACTATTAAATGGTTTAATTCCCCTAAAGGTGGGATTGGCCTAAATCCATTTCCCATTAAAACCACTAGTAAAATCGCTAGTTGTCTTCTGAGAGATTAAATTAGGTTTACATTGATTAATTTTTAAACTTACACACAAATAGCAAATTATTCATCATGTGCAGCACAAAAAGTCCCATAGAATAAACACAGGGTTTTTTTATTAGGAAAGAAAAATGAATGGCTAAAATAATGTCATATTTACATGCACTTTTGAAAAAGGAAAAGACTATATGCTGATAACTCTCATGAATTTGAGCCCCACCCAGATTTCTTGCCAAAAGCTATCTCCAGTTGAACCAGGTATAAATGGATGTGTTCTCATTCAGACTAGGAAGTCAAGGAGACTGAGGTAATGCAAGATATAGTTTCCCCAGTATGCTGATTATGAAAAACAGTGTTAACCATGTAACCCTAGTAGGCTTCAAAGGACCTTTTGACCTTCAGAGGACCTTCTGAATTGCCTTGTTATAAAATACTACTTAAGGTAAGTAAAGCTACTGAAATCTATAGGAGATACACTGATTAAGTGATTGTTCTCTACAGCAGATTTTTAGTAATTTATAGTTCACACTTTTTAAATGCAACAGTCGTGCCAGTCTGAAATATCACTATTCACATGTTTTATATAATTGGTTACAGGACAGTAAACCTTATCCTTTATTTTAGCATTTCTCTTCCTTGACTTTTCATTTCAACTACAATGGATCCTTAAGACAGGAACTCCAGAGTTATTACCAGTGGTGTAACTAGCAATTCTGGCACCTTGGGCAGAGATGCTGCCGTAAAGGCTAGAGTGGGGGAGTGCAAACACAATACAGTAGGTAGAGGGTGCCAGCCCCCTACAACTTTCTTTTCACTGCCATTCTGGTGGCCTTTCAAAATCAACACCTGGCACTGGTGCTTTTTTTGCCCCACCCTAGCTACATTACTGGTTATTAGTAAATAGAGTGCCCTTTCTAAAAGGGTTAATGTCAGTCAGGGAAGGCAGAATTGCATAAGGGAAAGTCAAACTTGAATAAATATACAAAAGGAGGAGAGCATTCATACATGTCAAGTTAGGGGAGAGGAAGTGGATGTTCAATTTTGTATTGTGTGTAGGTTGTTATTTGCAATGTTTGTGATTTTAAAAAAATGAACAGGTTGTTTGTTTTCCTGTAATGCTTATCTTTTGGGAATGCTGATACATTCTGTTTATGTTAGATGAAGGCTTGTATGTATGAAGATGGTAGAAAACATTTATATTCTGCCAGCAATTCTGTGTTCTTATTATAACTTAAAAAGCATTCCAGTATCTCAAATTTTAGTATATACAAGTTTACCATGTATTTTGTAAACTTTCATAACAGACTTCAAATTAAATTATAGCTCTCAGTGTAATATTAACAAGTACTTAATTTTAGCCCAATCTTGTTCAAGACTAATTCATTTAAAATATTTCTGTCCTCTGTAATTTCAGTAGGGACATATCCAAAGCCTATTGATGTCAATAGAAAGATTCTCAATGAATGCAATAGTCTCTGGCTCAGATCCATAGTTTGGTTTCGCTATTTCTGCACTGTAAGT
Organism: Alligator sinensis; assembly: GCF_000455745.1. NCBI lineage: Eukaryota > Metazoa > Chordata > Crocodylia > Alligatoridae > Alligator > Alligator sinensis. Next base: position 1,581,502 of record NW_005842069.1, on the reverse strand, counting down.
GATATCTTTCTTAAAGGAGCCTAGAAAAGATTGCCCATATTTTATTTCCTTTATGGAGGAAATCTTTTCTCCATTCAATTTCCCTGTTTAAACATAATGGGCATATGCATCTGTAAGTAATCAAGGTTCTTATTGACAGTTTAGAAGAAACTGGTAAGTATAGATATATATAGATATTTTACATTTAATAACACTGTTACAGACTAATGATTAACATTTATTTATTCTCACCATTAAAGTGAGTATAAGAGCCAAGTAAAATATTTCAACATATTTTGGAGTTTAGATGTTCTGATGGAAAGACTGAATATATATTTTTTAATCTGCCTGCAAAGGAATATGAATGATGCTGAAGTCTTCATATTAAGAAACATTTGTTATATGCATCTTGGATAACTAGTGCAGATTGACAATACTCACATACTTGTCAGAATGTCTCTCTCTCGACTGATACTCCCTAAACAAACTTTTGATCAATTTAATCTAATCCTAACAACTAGGCCTGTGTGAATAGGGAAGTATTTGATTCAGATTCGGATTCAGCCAATTTGTAGGAAAATGATTCGATTCAGAGACTTGGATCACTGCCCGAATCGATTCGGCCAAATCAGCTTTGGAAGATTCAGTCATAGACTATAATGGGGAATCACTGAAATACCTATAACATTGTCATTTTTTGGTAGATTTGGATGAAAACACCAGGGATGGTAGCCCCTTCTAAAGGCATAAAGCCTGGCAAGTTTCAAGGAGATAGATACATGGGTTTCTGGGAAACTGAACCTCAAACTGCTGAAAGCAAAACTCGTGTCACTTATGTGTGTTAAGGCAGATTTGGATGAAAACAGCCGGGGTGGTAGCCTGTAACAGGGGCCTTCCTGGTACCAATTAGATATCCACCCGCCCACCTGTTTCTGGGCAAGCTGCCCACCTCTCTTTTTGCTCAGGCAGAAACAGTTCACAAAAAGGACAGAAAGGCTGCAGACAAAGGCTTTTATGCTGTTTCTACTTCTCTCCCCCAGAGCAATGCGATTGGAAGGGGACTTAGGAAAAGGTCACAGTCACTGGCCAGCTACAGATGTCAGTCTCCCTCCCCACCCGCTCCCTCTTCTCAGTTTCTGTTCCCCTGAAAGACTGCCTTCTGAATCTTTTTCTGAATCGATTCGGAGGCACCGAATCCATTCAGAGCGGTTTTTTTGGTCTCCCAATTTGACTCAGATTTGGTGATTCAGCCTCTGAATCGGGCCAAATGTTCTCCAAATTGAATCAGCAACCAAAGCTTTGCATACTCCTAGTTAGAAGTAACCTAAAATGAAAATTATTAACCTAGAAAAGTCACAAGTATGTGGACAATTAATTAAACCAAAAATCAATTTAAAATATTTTTTCAGGAAGATCTAGAGTATGTTTTTCCCTAGAACAAACAAATAAATAACTTCTTAACTAAGCGATTTCCAAAAAAAAATAAAAATTGGGGGTTGATTATAAACATGTATTACATAACATTAGATTATACAGATATAAGAAAATTCAAAGAAGATTCTTGCTCAGTAATATCCATATTGTGTGAAATAAAACAAAAAAAGGAAGGAGGACTGGAAAGAAATATAATCACTTATAGTACAAACAGTTGCAATGTCATGATTGATATAAAATATATATTTAATTTAATGCCTATTTCCATACTATAAGTTATATGCCTAATTATATGCTTAAAGGTAGAAATGGTACTAGGTGTTTATCAGTCTGGAAGAGCAGTGAAAGCAAGAGGGAACTTCTGGGCAGCAGCTCCAGACATTGCTTGTGGGCAGGAGAGCTGGGGAATAAATAGCCACCACCATAATTGGCTGGACCATGTAGCTGGCTTGTAGTATGGGGAACAAACAGGAGGAACTTACCCTCCTGCTAGCTGACACCAACCCAGACAGTGGGGCTCACTGAAACAGGGTGGGACCCAACGCATGACTGGGCGGTGAATATCAAGGGCTATAGGCTGTACAGGAGGGATAGGACAGGGAGGAAAGGTAGGGATGTGACGCTCTACATCAAGAAGAAATACACATCCTCAATGAGTAGCACAGGATCAGAGGAGGGGCACACTGAAGTGCTTTGGATTAGAACACAAGGAAGTCGAAGGGAAAAGGACGTAACGGTGGGGGTCTACTACAGACCACCCAACCAAGGGGAAGAGCAAGACCGGGAATTCTTAAGTCAGCTCATGGAGGTAGTTAGGTCAAAGGACGTGGTCATCATGGGTGACCTGAACTTTCCAGACATCTGCTGGGCAGAGCAGTCAGTCAGGTGTGACTGCTCACATAGGTTCCTAGTCTAGATACAGGACCTCCATCTAACCCAGGATGTGCGCAGCCCCACCAGGGGAGAAGCCTTGTTGGACCTGGTCTTGGCCATGGGCGACAATCTGGTGAGGGGTCTGCAGGTGCTTGACCACCTGGGCAACAGCGATCATCACCTGCTGGAATTCACCATCCAGCACAAGGTGGCAAAGGCCTGCAGCAAGGCAGCAGCCGTGGACTTCAAGAGGGCGGATTTCAATGAGGTAAGGAGAATAGTCGGGGAGGCACTGAGGTCCCAGAGGAGAGTGGAGTTGGGTGTCCAGGAAGAGTGACCATTCCTTAAGGAGACGATCCTCCAAGCCCAAAGGGATGTAATCCCAACACGAATCAAAGGGAGCAAGAGGGCACAAAAGCCCCCATGGCTCACCAAAAGCATACGGGAATGTCTCCTAGCTAAAAAGGAGGCATACACCCAATGGAAGGAAGGGGTCATCACCAGGGAGGACTATACCTCGGTTGCTCGGAGCTGTAGGGGGGCAGTCAGGAAGGCCAAGGTGGAAATAGAACTGGCACTAGCTACCCAGATCAAGGACAACAAGAAGTCCTTTTTTAAATATATAGGGGGTAAAAAGAAGGTACCGGGTAATGTGGGGCCTCTGCAGGAAAAGCTAGGAAATCTGGTCATCGCACCACACAGCAAAGCTAACCTATTTAATGATTTCTTTGCCTCCATTTTTCTGAGTAGGGACCTGGTCATCCCCCACACTAGGACCACCGTAGGCCCAGTGGGAGGCACACCCAGGCCTAGGGTCAGCAAGGACCTAGTCAGGGAACTTCTGGAAGGACTGGACATATTTAAATCAGTGGGTCCTGATGATCTCCACCCCAGAGTGCTGAGGGAATTAGCAGACGTCATTGCGGGACCCCTGGCATGGTTTTATGAGCACTCAAGATACTCTGGTGTGGTGCCAGAGGACTGGAAAAGGGCCAGTATGGTTCTCATTTTCAAAAAAGGGAGGAAGGAAGACCCAGGAAACTATAGGCCAGTCAGTCTTACCTCAATCTTGGGTAAGCTTTTTGAGAGAATTATCCTGGCGCATGTCCATGAGGGGCCAGCAGGGGAGATTATGCTTAGGGGCAACCAACACAGGTTCATTAGAGGCAGGTCCTGTCAGACCAACCTGGTGACCTTCTATGACCAGGTCACAAAATCCTTAGACGCAGGGGTAGCAGTGGACGTAGTCTTTCTGGACTTCAGGAAGGCCTTCGACACTGTCTCTCACCCCATTCTCATTAAAAAACTAAGGGACTATGGCGCTGACACCTACACAGTCAAATGGGTCACGAACTGGCTGGAGGGCCACACCCAGAGAGTGGTGGAGGATGGGTAATTTTTAATTTGGAGGGATGTGGGCAGTGGGGTTCCGCAGGGCTCAGTGCTCAGGCCTGCACTGTTCAACATCTTCGTCAGTGACTTGGATGACAGTGTAAAAAGCACCCTGTTCAAATTCGCAGATGACATTAAGATGTGGGGAGAAGTGGGTATGCTAGAAGGGAGGAATAGGCTGCAATCAGACCTAAATAGGTTACAGGGGTGGGCAGATGAGAACAGGATGGATTTCAACACTGACAAGTGCATGTACTGCATCTGGGGAGGAAGAACCAGCAGCATATCTACAGGCTGGGGAACTCCCTTCCACAGATGCATCTCAAGCAGGCCCAAGGAGGTGATTCTCCCCCTCTATGTGACACTGGTCAGGCTACAGTTGGGAGTACTGTGTCCAGTTCTGGGCACCGCACTTCAGGAGGGATGTGGACAACATGGAGAGGGTCCAGAGGAGGGCCACCCGCATGATCGGGGGCAGCAGGGCAGGCCTTACGAGGAGAGGTTAAGGTACCTGAACCTGTTCAGCCTCCACAAGAGAAGGCTGAGGGGGGATCTAGTGGCCATTTACAAACTAGTCAGGGGGGACCAGCAAGCACTGGGGGAGTCCCTGTTCCCTCAAGCACTACCAGGAGTGACTAGAAATAATGACCACAAGCTGGCAGAGGGTAGATTCAGACTAGACATTAAGAGGTGCTACTTCACTGTCAGGGCGGCTAGGATCTGGAACCAACTTCCAAGAGAAGTGGTCCTGGCTCCTACCCTGGGGGTCTTTAAGAGGAGGCTAGATGAACACCTTGCCAGGGTCATTTGACCCCAGTACTCTTTCCTGCCATGGTAGGGGGTCGGATTTGATGATCTGCTCAGGTCCCTTCCGACCCTACCCTACCAACTATGAAAGTATGGTCTGGGATTGAAGGTATTGAAGAGGAGTGTACTCATTTCTGAAACTTCTCTCTCATAGAGAGATCTCTAATCCAGTGGTTCTCAATCTTTTCATGCTGGGACCCATTAGCATAATTATCAGCCTGCCATGAGTGACACCCTCCCAGTTCCTGACCCACAGTCTCTCTCTCTCTCTCTCTCTCCCCCCTTTCCCTCCAGCTGCCACATCCACCCCCCTCCCTTTCCCACTGCTTTATGCTGCCCTTCTGAGTACTCACCATACCCCTGTGCTGTGTGCTGGAAAAAGGAGGATCCAGGGAACTACAGACCAGTCAACCTCCCCTCAGTCCATAGAAAAATCATGGAACAGATCTCCTCAATGAATTCATTTCTCACTACTTGGAGGAGAAAAAGGTGATTAGGAACAGTCAGCATGGATTCACCAGGGGCAAGTCATGCCTGACCAACCTAATTGCATTCTATGATGAAAATGCTCTGTGGATCCGGGAGAGCAGTGGTTGTGGGATACCTTGATTTTACCAAGGCTTTTGATACGGTCTCTCACAACATTCTCAGAGGCAACCTAGATGAATGGACTGGAAAGTGGATAGAAAACTGGCTGAAGCATCGGGCTCAGAGAGTAGTAATCAATGGCTTGATATCTAGTTGGCAGCTGGTGTCAAGCAGAGTGCTCCTGGGGTTGGCCCTGGGGCTGGTTTTGTTCAATGTCTTTATCAACGACCTAGAAGATGGTATACAGTGCACCCTCAGCAAGTTTGCCGATGACATCAAGCTGGGGTGAATAGTAGATATACCGGAGGGTAGGGCTGGAATTCAGAGTTATCTAGACAAATTGGAGGATTGTGCCAAAAGGAAGCTCTGAGGATCAACAAGGACAAGTGCAAAGTCATGTACTTAGGAGAGAACAATCCCATGGACCAGCACAGGCGGGGGGCAGATTGGCTGGGCAGTAGCTCTGCAGAAAAGGACCCGTGGGTTACAATGGACAATAAGCTGAACATGAGCCAGCAGAGTGCTTGTCTTGCCAAGAAAGCTAATGGCATACTGGGCTGCATTGGTAGGTGTGTTGCCAGTAGGTCAAGGGACGTGATTATACACCTCTATTCAGGACTGGTGAGACCACATCCGGAATACTGTGTTCAGTTGCGCCCCCCCCACCTACAGAAAGGTTGTGGACAAATTGGAAAGAGTCCAGCGGAGGGCAATAAAAATAGTACTGGGGCTAAGGGACATGACTTCTGAGGAAAGATTGAGGGAACTGGGATTATTTAGTCCAGAGATGGGAAGACTGAGAGGGGACTTAATACCAGCCTTCAACTAACTGAAAATAGGTTTTAAAGAGAATGGTGGCAGATGACAGGGTTGACAGGTGAGGAAAATAAATTCCAGAATCAATGGCGCTAGAGAAAAATAAGTCAGAATTTGCCTATATATGGAGTTATTTGGGAGTAGCTATTTGAAGTGGATTAAGTTAAATCAGAATAAAAGTGATCATGCAGAATTATTCTGGACTACATGCTCAATTTTAAAATTCACATCCAACCTTAATCCTCATTATTCATGTATAGACTTGGGTTGTTAGCATGAACATTCAAGATGACCTCAGTTGCCAGGTCATCACAAGAAGAGATGCAGTGTCTCATGCAGCTTAAGAACCAGATCATTTAGGTCTTCACAGATCCAAGCCCACTGTCCACCTCATAGGTATATCAGAGGTAGCATCTGTGATGTGGTATTCAAGCAAAAGCCAAATGCATTGTTGCATCAATCCAGTCTAGAAGTCAATTATTGTGACTAAGGGGAGCTAACCACATTTTCTTTGGCTAGTTAGATGGTTTTCTGGAAAAGTAATTCCAAAATTTTTCATTGGAAATGTAATTTCCATTGTATACTTCCAAAAATCATGCAATGATATACTAAAAAAAAAAAATCAACTTCTTAATGTGAAATATCAGAAATAAACACCAGCAACATTTTTAAGATGCGTTGCAACTTATCAGAGAACAAATAGACGACAAGTATCTTAATACTGATCTGCATACAAAAGGAGACTAGTCTTGGCAACAATATAGGCAATTAGGATTTATTGAAGATTGTGACTTTTCCCTTCCTAACACAGGTAAACCCTCACATAGCAGGTTTTGGTCATGGCCTATTTGCTTCAATTTCCTTAGCAGGCCTTTCTATCCAGATATAATCATTCCTTTTGGTGAATCCTACTATATTCTGCTCATTTTACATTGCAATTGGTTGTTCTTGGTGGTTGTTTATTTGACTCTTATGGTGCTCCTTGTGGTAAAATGATGAAAGCTTAATGAAGATTGCAGCAGGGTATCATAAGTATTATATTTATTTTATATTATGAAGCTCAGCATTTGTACTGCCTCTCTATCCCCATAGCCTACTTTCTGTGTATCCTGTTTATGTTCACCTGCTACCCAATTAAAAACCTGTTAAACTGCATACCTGCAGTACCTGTAAGTTTAGACCACTGTGCTGTAGACTTTGGTAACCTCCTTTATAACAGCAGGTGCCTATTTAAAAACAATGCCTGAACTAAAATTAACCATATAGGATAAGTACAGACATTCAAAAAGGCCGAGGCAGAATTGAACCAATCTACACAGGTTTCTGTAAACTGCATAGATCAGATTGGGAGTGAACAGAACTCAAGTTCTCTTTGTTTTGAGGAAGCAAGCAGATGCCTATAATCGCTGAGGCCAGAAGGCAGGTAGCACTCCCACATGTCACCCAGAGTACCAGAGATTCCCAAGGGCAGCCGACTTCAGATGAACAAGGACCATCCCTGATTGGCCTCCAACCTCATCTACCACTCTGCCCTAGGCTTACAGGGTGTGTTTAGCTCAGACAGTGATGGCTGAGGAACAGCAGCAGCAGCAGATGCTGAGTGCAATTCCTGCAATCATACTGGGTCATTTGCCAGAGCTCCAAGGACTGGGAGACTGCAGCTGCTACAGTCTCCTTGCAAGGTGTGCATGCAATCTGCCAGCCCCCAAACTGTGTGCTACTACAGTCTCCTACCCCTAGTGGTTGCATGCACCCCCAGGGTGGTAGACTGCATCCACAACCTACACAACTGGGTCCCAGCACCAGGAGGAACAGTGCTGGGACTGGGCATCTGCAGCTGTGGGATTCTGGGTGCTAGCAGCTGTGGGGTGCTGGCAGTACACCAGCTGTTGGGGCTAAGAGTCCCCTTGGCTGGGAGATGCAGCTGCCACAATCTCCCAGCCTTGGGGCTGCATTAAACCCCTGAAGCTGGGAGATCCCAGCTATTGCAGTCTTCCAGCCCTGGGGGTTTCACACATCCATGAGTCTTGGAGACCATGGCAGCTGAGACCTCCCAGGACTCAGAATGCCCGCAAATGGTCTGACAAGGGAATCATGCTGGGTGCCTGCTGCTAGATGCCTGATGTTCCCCAGAGCTCCAAAGGGCTTCACCCTTCCTTCTAAGGAGCATGCCCCTCCCCTGCCTAATGACATTTTATATAGAAAATTCCTGAGCTACAGCCATTCCCTTCCTCTGCCACCTTGCTGCAGCTGAGAGCTTGGAGCAGCCATGCATGGCCGAGGTTAGTAAGCCAACCTGTGAGTGGGGTTAGCAGGAAGGCCACAAAGGTGTCTGGTCTTCCAAGGGACTGCAACCTAACTTGAGTTAGAGAGGATTTGGTACTGAAGTTTGATAGGCTGGTCTAGCCTACTCTGATTAAGTCTGACTACATTGATCCAGGTCTATCAAACTTCTGTTGTTACAGGTATAGACCAGTTTCTGCAAATCAGAAAAAATATCATGTCTGCACCTGGCCATAGTGTCTAACCCACCAACAGAGAAGAGAGATCCCATCGTACATTTTCCTGGGATTCGTGGTGGTGCAGATAGGTGGCAATGGCAGTTGATTTCAATTTGTCCCACAAAGGGCCTTGTTACACATTAATTTTATGCAGCTTAGCCCCTGAATTATCTACATATTAACACCTAAAACTAGTTTTAAGTACTCTTAGGCATCTTAAACTTGTGTCACTCCAGTCTAGGTTTCTCTATGATGTGTTGCATCTAGCCAATTTAGGCTACAGCTTAGTGTGAACACCCTACCCACCCCCTCTCACTCCCTGGACTGAATCAAGCCTACTGCTCTTCCAACCCTCCCCAGCATCCAAAATCCCTGCTCTCTGCCCCACTGTTTCTCATTTACCTGTGGCTGCCCATACTGTCTGTGCCAGGGGAGCAGGCAGGGATGGGTTAACCTACCTGCCTCAGGGCTGCAGCTGATCTCTGGCCCAAGCTCTGCCAGAAGAGAGCAGCTTGGCAGCAGTGAAGGCAGGGGTCTGGCAGGCAGGCAGCCACAAGCAAGCAGAAGGGAGGCCCTTGGGGGG
>NW_005842069.1:1563775-1572498 GCF_000455745.1 Alligator sinensis | reverse complement strand
AGGCCCTGTGTGGCAGGGAAAGGGCAAGAGAGCCCCAAGGGGCAGGATGGGGAGACCTGCAGGTGGGGGGAAACCAGGGGAGACCCAGGGGGCAACAGTGAAACCCAGAATGAGAAGGAAGATTGCATTGTTACCTTTCAGCCCTCCAGGCCCCTGCTGGCCTGAACACGTGAATGCTTCAAACTCCAGTTAGCACTAACACCAATCAACATCTGAGCACTGCAGCTCATAGAGTAACAACGGCCAAAAATACTCCTGTGTTATCAAAATAATCCCCAGATGGTGATAAATTGTCCCCATATTGTTTATAGAAAAAAACTGCCTGGAGACTAAACCTGTTACAATATCAAAGGACAGAAAAATATTCAAGAAAAACCAGTATGTGCCATTTATTGAGTAGTTTCCATGTTTTAATTAGTTCTTTTTTTCTTTCTTTCTTTTCCCCACGAAGTTTCCAAATATTTTGGCAATCTTGGTTTTACCTTTTTTCTTCCCTTACACAGTTTTGTTCCTAAATGTGACTGACATTTAATTTATTGCAGACTCAAGGTTGCCTTGCATTTTCTTTTTCTTCCCTCATACATGGGTATTTCAAGAAAATGCCAGCTATTCCTGGTGGATGCTATTAATTCATTTTCAGACTCTGCCTCTCTAGGAAGGAGATTAATTTCTCCAAGTTGTTACTTTTAATTATCCAATCTGATACCAGACGAGGTTTAATATTAGGGTTTAGCTTGGAGGCAGAATCAGGGATAGAGTCCATGTACAGATTCAATGCTGCCAAATAACCCGTATGTGCTTCTTGTGAAATTAGTATCTTCACTGAAGGTCTGCTGGACCTTATGAAATTTTCCTTCTCCTGAATGGTGAGTCACTGATACAATAACTTTTTCTATGGTGTTTATATAATCTTAGACCAAAATTCCATTACACATTACACCTTTACTTTTTAATCTGACCTGGAAACCAAAACAGAGCACTTTATAACAATCCATACAGTTCCAATTTTTTCCTAAAATTTGAGGTGCTAGTCTTAGCCTTTGCCTAGTCACTGACCAGCTCCAAAGCAGGCAGTCAAATATGCCACTGAAACTTGGTATAATTGTTTTTAAAATTTAATGCAAGAATGTCCAGATCATTTCAACTTCTTTCTCCAAGTTGTCAAATAATCAGAGATACAAAAAAGGAGAGTGGGGGGTGGGGAGTGAAGAGAAGGCGGCAGGACAGGACAGCCAAGCTCCACCAAAAAAAAATCAAAACAAAAAAACCTCACCCTTAATTCAGACTGCTTATTCTTTGCCATATAACCTAGACTTTACTGCCTGGCTACTTGTGTGAATAGCTGTCTAGCTGCATGTCAGGTATCTTTCCTTCTGATGAATTAAGTGTTGCATCACAGCCTGAAGGTTTCTTTCATTTAGATACACTAAGAGAATGCTTCTTAACTATAGTGGAGTTACTGGTAATGTATCAGTCTGTGCAGCCATTATGTTCAATAACTGCCTTCTCCAAAAAAGCTGATAACATTGACAAACTCTCTCTCAGCTTTTATCCCTGACATAGATGGACAGTCAATATAGTCATTAACATGACAAAAGTTAACTCCTGAAGCCTGCTGAATTTGTGGATTTCTATGAGGTGTTCCTGCACAGTTTGGGGAATCTGATAACTGTAAGAGCATTGCTATTAAATTATTATAACTCCTACTGTACCAGGCAGCTGTCTCCCCTAAGGAGTGAAGGGGTGGGGAAAAAGAAAAGTCAGAGGACTTACTTTTAGACTGATCTTATGTTATTCAGACTTATGCTGATGCAGAAGATACTGCTATGTGAATTTTTTGGAGGACTAACTGAATAGCAACAACGAATATTAAATAGTGGTGCTTTTATATCAGTGAATACAACTATGCTTTGAAACTGGAATTTTAAAATCTACAACATCATCCAAAAGTCAAATCTATTATCAATTTACATTTTTTTTAAAGAAAGAAGGTGGTTAAAATTAAAGTAGGAGTTTGCTATAAGATCTTTGGGCCAGCTTTGCTGTCAGCTCCTATCATGCATATACTTTACTGCTACCGCTACCTACTTTAAACTCCTTTTTTTTTTTTCTTTTTTTTTTTTTTTTGATTGTGGGGGGAAAATCTGATTTTGTTCTAATACATTTTCAAATTAATTTTTACCTTCAGCAGCTGCTTCTGGTTTACAGGGGAAACAAAATCCAGTTAGAAATACTTGATCAAATACTACAGTGATGCATGCTGTATTACTGTTAACCAAAAAGATAAGAAGGATGAGTCAGTTCAATAAATGCACTAATTCCTTCCCCGTATTTGGGAAATATTTTAGAGTGGAAGAATTAGTAAGCCACCAGCAGAAAGAAGGAGCAGGGTATCTTTACATCAGATACCCTGTACATTTATACAATAGCAAATGAGGAAAAGTGGAGTAAAGCAGTGTGAACCTGTTGCAAAGAGGTCTGAAATTAGTCTGGTGTTTAGCAAGATGCAGGACAGAGAAGCCAGCGCTGACAATAGAGGCAGGCTTCATAACAATAACAAGCAGACAAAAATCTCTGAATAAAGGTTGATCTGGTCAGTAAAAAAATTCCAGTGGTGTTTACAACATACATTTTCCTATCCTTCCTAGGCAAATAGTATCCTATTTCCCCATTACGGTTTTTCAAGCAGAAAGTTCAGTCTAAGTGGATTTCTCTGGGGTTAGCGCCAATGCTGCTCCTCTCTCAGCCAAGTGGAGCAGCTCCATTCCACACGACCCAGTCCCTGAGACTGAATGTGTCATTGCCCAAAGGCTTTCAGTTTGTAAGCCAAGCTGTATGGAATTTATTTTTAGTTGTTAAGAATCAATGACCTCTAATACAAGGGGTTTTATTTATTTGTTTGTTTTTAAACAAACCCTAGGATGCTATATTCCAGTTGTAGAGTGTAAATTTGGGGAAGAAAAAAAAAAAAAAAAGTGTCCTGGCAAAAAACTGAAATCAATCTTTAAAGCGATGTACTTTTTTAACACTAATTATCTCAGGGATTTGCCAGCTATTACACTGCTTTGGAAAAGCAGACATTCAAAGGGAAGCCCTTTTCAAGAAGCTTCTTTGTTATTACTAATACTCTGAAAGAACAGCAGGAAGTTAAATCTATGCCCATATAGATTAACAAAATTCACTGCACTTCCCAAAGCAATAAGAAGCTTTATTATAGATTGTAACTTAGCATATCAAGAGTGCCAATATACATACTCTTTGTTTACCTTAATAAAAAAACAACTTTTTACCTCACCACTTATATACTCAGATTCATTGGCAGCCATTGGTCTTGGGAAACCATGGAAACTGTGCCTTTGGTGGGCTACTGGGAACCACCACAGCTTCTTGAGTGGCTGAGGAGTCTGATGCATGTAGGCAGATTGCACATACAAACTTTGTTGAGCTTGCACCGACCTGCTGAGTACTGTCTTGTCTTGCCTGCCTCTGATGCCTCTTCTCTCTCTCAAAGCGAAGCAGGCCCTGCTTCATAGTGGCTTTCTACTTCCGAAGTGACTGATTCTGAGTGTTGGCCGTTGATACGTAGCTTGCAAACACTTGTCTTACAGACATCAACAAAACAGCATTTGGGTCATCCAAGCTGACATTTGCCAGCAGCCAGCTCACTGTAGAGTATATCCTTGGGGATTTAGCCATTGTCCATACGATTCACATGTCCTAATGAACAGAGGTGTCTCTGTCTCAGAAGCATGAACATCTGGGGATCTTGGTCCATTCCAAAACAGTGAAGTCGGAGATTTTATCATGCCATGTTATGCCCAGGATATGGCAGAGACATTGAAAATGGAAACTGTTCAGTTTTCTTTCATCTTTGGCACAAGGAATTCAAATTTTGTTGCCATACAATAAAGGCCTAAGTATGCAAGTGCTGTAGGTGGACATTTTGTCAATAGAGTGAGCATTCTGTTTTTCCAAACTCTCTTTTGAAGTTGAGCCATGGTGTTGCTTGCCTTTCTAATGCAAGCATTAGTTTTGGCTTCCAAGCCAAGATTTTGCAAGATGGTGGAGTGGAAGGAAGTGACTTTTTTCAACTGCTTCCAGGCTTTCATCATTTATTCTAACTTCAGGAGGGTGTTCAACTTGTTGACCCATGACTACTGTTTTTTTAGGCTAATGGTCAGACTGAAATTGTCACAATCATGAGAAAAGCGATCCATAAAAATTTGCAGTCCTGCTTCTGAATTACAAACAATTGCTGCATCATTGGCGAAGAGCATTTCACAGATGAGAAATTCTTGGGATATTCAGATATGCAAAAATATATAGAAACTAAATGCTAAAACCGTTTGCTTGTTTTAAATGTCAAAAGAATTAAGTCTAAAAAGACTGGAGAATGGGGGGCAAAAGGCTGTTTAACCATGTGTATATGGTTACTGCACACTGTTTTAATTTTCAACATGCTATACACTAGGAAATACTAGAGTATGCATACAAAGTACTTGAGAACAGAAATAGCTATGTGGGTAACAATATACTTGTAAAAGTGCATGTGTATATTGTACCCTGTCTAAAAAGCTAATATACAAAGGGGATAATAATCTACTTCAAGCAGTCATTAATGGATTTACTCATTTAACTCAAATAATCCAGGCGTATGTCTCAGATCTAAATCTGCTGAAGACCAGGGTGAGGAGAGAAGTGGAATTATGACATGTGTGAACAAAAATCATGTTCAACTCATGCAAATGTTTACAAGCAATTGCGTGCGCCTGGCTTTGAAAGTATGGCACAATATCTTACAAGTACAAAACCACGGCAAATCTATCAATAGCATTCACTTTGTGGAACAATCATTGCAAAATTGCAGCTTGATAAACTAGTTTAAGTTAATGGCACGGTGCCTGACTCAATGACAATTTATGCCAATGAAACAGCTTTTAGTTTTTTGTTTTGTTTTGGTTTGTTTTTTTAATTGGCTTAAGATAAGGTTACATTTACCATAGCTGTCTGAACACCTATAGAATTTTAAGTATTCCTAAAAAATTCTTGTCCTAATTTCTGAAGTCCCATCATCCTCCCCTACTTCTCCCAACCTTCACGTTCTCATGCTTGTGCATCCTTGCTCCCTTGCCTTGGTTTCAAGAAACAAAACAGTTGTCTGTTCCTAGTAGTGAGCCATTTCCAGAGTAAGTAACATTCTAGGAGTTAAGGTGTGTTACCACATTTTCTCTGACAAACAAGAATGGTCGCTGACGTGCACATTAGCAACTGAAGTGCAAATCTGTAAGAATCAATTAAGCGTCAATTATGTAAACATAATATAGTTCTTTTGCTTCAGGCATTTGCATGCAAATGAAAGCTGCAGTCTACTGCTGAATCTAATTTTCCTTTCCAACATGACATATTACTGTGCCTTAGGTCTAAGGACAGGTGTAACCACAGAAAAAGATGTTCAAGGTTGATTGTTGCTTTGTGCATGGTGCAGTAAGAACACAGCTTTATTTTTTTAGTTATTGCTTCTTTACAAAGGAGAAAAAAAGCAGATTCACAAGGAAATGTTATAAACACTACTTCATGAGCAGGGAGGAACATTTGAAAGAAAGAACACTTATCTTTCATCTTTTAACGTGACATTTTGTGGGGGGAGGGAAGCCATAGACTACAGAAGCCTTAGACTAGAGGAATCTAATAAGGATGCTTGTGTTTTTTTATTATTAGAAATCCCATGAAAAACTGATTAATAAAGCCAATGTAAACCTTGATCTCTATTCATTTCATTCTACCTACAGCATTTTGATGTGGCAAATCAGGCATATAGCTCACCTGTATATATCTATGAGGACATTTTCTGTGTTGTAATGATGCCTCTTTAGGTTTCATTAGAGGAACTGTAGAAAACAATAAAATAAAAATGTTCTCTCTTAACATTACATAGACAGCTGTTCCGCCCCAGTATCAGTGCTGAGATGTGGAGCAGGTGGTATGAAAATTCAGTTATTATGTATCTGGCACAATAGCGTGCACTTTCTCTGGAATCTCTAAACACTGAAGGAATCAAATTTTAATTTTCCTTTCATCACTTGGAAAGAGAAGAAGAGTCTACTGTCATATAGTATAAAATTCATTGTCAGATATGATCTAGATAAAAAAGTCAACACATGTTTCACAACTACAGCTCTCATGCAGGAAATTAAGGACTAGAATATATAATATTTGCTCGAGTATATGTTACGTCTATACTGGCTTGCAACAGGAAATGATGAGCTGAGATACAGATTTCTTTAGAAAATGTGGTAAAAATTTCCTTTTGCTTATTTTGAATTGCAAACATATTCTGAGAATGAGAGGTCTTAAAAACAGAATACAGAGTGAAGAAAATTTGGTATGAAGGAACACAGGACATCATAATGGTCTTTAGTAGAGCTGCCGACTACTTCATGGATTTACACTAGGGTATAATTTGACTTAACATTTACATTATCAGTAAAATAGCTAGATTTTTATTGCATCTTTGCAGTTGCAACTACTTAATAGTAGGTTCCAATAGAAAGGTTTGTTGGAGTTTTAGTTTGGGATTCAGAGAATTTGAAGAATTTGCTGGCTTTTGGACAAAAATGGAATTGAGTGCATATTTCACGGAGAATTTTGTAGGAGCTGATGAGCAACGTGATATAAACACATTTGTGACAAGTTATGAGTTTGTTAGTGTACAGTCATCCCATGTGATGGGGTAGGGGTGGTGATCCATTTGGAAGTTATATACTGATGTATAACACATAACATGTATAACATATAATACATGCTTGTTAGTTCTAAACTGATGTTCATTCATTGATTAGGCTGTAATCATGCATTCACATTTTTGCAGTCAATGCTCATGCACCAGCAAAAAGTCCCACCAAATGTAATGTACTCTGCATGGGCACAGGGATTCTACCTGCAGAGACATGACTGCAGAATCAGAATGTCAGTGTAAAATTTACTAGGCATATTATAATATGTCATACATTTCCAATACAAAAATTGGTCATGCAGGACCAAATTTCTCCTCAGTCAACTCATTTAAGGCTCTTTTTATCTTATATGGATTCATATGAATGACATTTGGAGTATACACGATCTCTCTTTTCCAAAGTACAGGTTTGTTAATTGAACAAAAAACTATTAAAGGACTTAGCAGTTCAGCAGCTGTGATCTCTCTGGCTGATCTATAAACGTCCTCAAATAGTTTCACAGGACAGGAGGAAAAACCTGGGCACAAACTGATAGAAGATTGCTTCAGACTAGACATAAGGAAAAACTACTTTACAAGTCAAGTTCTAAGGGTTTGGAACAGGCTTCCCCCAGAGGAGGTACAGTCACCCACCCTGGTGATCTTCAAGTGTTTTGATGCCCACCTTGCTGGAGTCATCTGACCCCACCAGTCTCTCCTGGGCAAGGGAGCTGGACCCAATGGTCCTTTCCAGCCCCTAACAACTGTGAAAAAAATAATTTTGTTTGTTTACAGGTTCTTCTTTTTGAGAGGAAAGAAATCTTTGATAAGACTCACTACAAGACAATATAGAAACTTCTTTTTTCTACACTTCTATGATTATTTACATTAAAAAATCATCAGCCCCCAAAACCAATAATGTACACAATTGTTACATTTTGAGAGATTCGCTGTCCATTATGTGCAGGACATGAGGTTCAGACGCAAACCAAGTAGGGTATTCTTACCTCTTAAGCATTGGATATGTGTACCAAAGCAGTTACATGACATTTTTTTCAGGATTTGACATATACAGACTATGAAAAAAAATGAATGGGCTATACTTTTAGCGGTGCTTCCCACCGTGGTCTGATGCAGGGTAGACATGCCTCTAGAAGAGACAGAAGTCTGTCCTGAAATTGGCTGCTTTTGATGTAATTGACAGCAAAAAGGTAATTATAAGGCCTTGGATGTTGGAAGATGGCTTCAGTATGGACAACAGAAAGCAGAAAACAGAAAAAAAAGAAAGGATGCAACCAAGTCATCATGTCCAAGCATACCAATGGGTCTGTAAAAAAACAAACAAACAAAAAACCCAAAAAAACAGCTGAAGGGGACAGGGAAAAGTGGCTTAAAGAGCAGCAGGGTAACATTGAGAAGTTCCTGCCAGGCCATGTTAAGTATGAAATTCAGAATTGTAAGCAAGACTAAAGAGGTGTCAGTTTAGATTTTACACCATCAATAACAAGGCTAGTTTGGTGTTGTTGGGGGGTGGGAAAGGACAAGCAAAGGAGGTGGGCTGACTATCATTTGAATAGTGGATGGTTAAAAGACTTAGAAACTATAGTTCTGCCTAAGATAGATGATGACAAGGATGGTATCTTGCTGGGAGAAGCTCAGAGAGTGATCAAGAAGCTAACAGAAAAAACAAGTGTGCAGGAGTAGGTGGCACAGCTAGACATCTGATCACAGCAAAAGGTTACGACGTATTCAGGCAGTTGTAATGATATGTGGAAATTAAAAAAAAAAAAAAACAAACTCAAGGAGCATAGAGAAAATGGTCCTGACAATGACACCCAAGAAAGGGAATCTTCAGAACTGTGTGAACGACAGAATGAACTTATCGATCGTCCATTTGACCCAATTTCTTCCTTATGTCTCACAAATAGGAGAGAGGCTTTCTGAGGAACAGGACATTTCTGCAAAGATAGAAAGACAGGGTAGCAAATTCTTGGCCTTAGGCTGAACAAAT
>NW_005842069.1:1562123-1563765 GCF_000455745.1 Alligator sinensis | reverse complement strand
AGGAACTTTTATACCTACTTTGTGAATTTCTAAGTGTAGTGGGTTTGGTGCTATTGCTGAACTCAGACAGTCCTTAAACATAATACAGTCCATATCATCTTAAACGGTCCTTAAACACATACAGCCTGTTGCATAGGCACCCTTCAATATTGGTCAGTCCTCAAACTTTAACTGATACAGTCTATAAAGTGTTAACATACAGGTTTGAGTCCTCTTCAGCTCCTTAGAAGGTGCCTCCAGATTACTGCTACTCTTTTCACACTTCATTCTCTCTTTTCAGGCTGCCTAGGACTAAACTCCCTGCTGTGGTGCTTCTGCTCCCAGCCTCAGATTACCTGCATCTCTTCTCAGACCCTGAAAGTCCCTGTTCCAATACTGCAGCTGTTGGCCAGGCCAGGCCAGGCCAGGCCACTCCCACTCCCACTCCCACTCCCCCTCCCACTCCCACTCCCACTCCCACTCCTTTTCTGTTCACCTGTCTCCCCTGGCTTCCCCTACCTAGGAGCCTTTTGACTTCATGTGGCTACAAATTATCTCCCTCAGCTGGCCCAGTCCTCCTGAGCAGCCTGTAATTAGTGTTAGCACCATTAGTGGAACATCTGGCCCTGCAGCCTGCTAAGGGCTGCCACAAAAGCCTTAGACTCAGTACAGCATGACTGACTATAAACTGTTTTGAGGTTAGATGGTATGGACAAGATCCTATAATTGGGTTGCTTACAAGGGCATATTCACATTCCTGATTCATGGGGCAGAAACCTGAACCTTCAAGAATGCTGACATTTGAAGATTGCTGAGAATGAAGTGTTACAGAGAGCCCCTGCAGTCAATTAGTGAGGCCGCACCAGGGAAAAAACAAAGATATTCAGAGAAAGGTGTGGTACAAGAGAAACAGGTTGCAGTGCAGTAGTGAGAAAGAAGTTCCTGTTCTTTGGAAACAGCCACCAAATAAATTATGACTGACAGCCAAAGACAAGGTAAAGAGCATCACACTAAGAGGCAGGCCATGAAGGAAGTGGATTAGATGATTTAACAGAATAGATTAGCAGTAAACTAAAGACTGCATAAGCCAAACTGCAAGACAGAATACAGAGAGAGATAAGTTATAACTCATAACTGTCCACCCCATGATAATTACACTATGGGACAAAGGAAGGAAGGCACCTTTTTGAAGCATTAGGTCTACTGTAGCACAGACTGACAAAAACTGATTTCAAGGTATCAAATTGATACCTGATGTAAACAGCTGTAGCTCTGCTGATTTATACTAAGTTACAACAAGAAAGATTCTAGCAGAATTTATATACTCAAGGCTATATTTTCCTGATGGTTTTATGGCACATAACCAGGAAAAGAAAGAGTACTAAGGTAACAGTCTTCAAATACATAAAGAGAGTATTCTCTGTGGCTTCAGGGGACAGGAGGAAAAAAAGTAACAGCATTAAACTGCAACAAAAATCATTTAGACTGAGTATTAGGAAGGCCATTCTAACTATGAAGATGGCTAAATTCAGGAACGGATTGTCTAGACATGTTATGAAATCTCCATCCTTGAAAATTTTTAAGAGCAGGTTAAACAAGCACTTGAATGTGATGTTTTAGACCATGGGTGGGCAATTATTTTGGCTGTTGTGGGGGGGGGGGG
>NW_005842069.1:1557844-1562092 GCF_000455745.1 Alligator sinensis | reverse complement strand
CGGGGGGGGACTTTTTTTGTGGGTGTTGGGGGGGGGGGGGGGAGTGCTTAATGAGTTTGGTGAGCTGTCAAGGGCCACAATGGTAGCCCCAGCCCCTGGTCTCCATCTTGAGACTGGAAATCCTACCCCCTAACCCTGGGCCTTTGCCAGTAGAAGTCCCCCCCTTCCCCCCAGAGGTGGTCCTTTTGGGAAGGGGGAGGGTTACCATCTTGGAATGGAACCCCCCCCGAATCACATGCTAGAAGTCAAACGTACTATAACGCATTTGAATTTTATTTCAAAAATTATTTTTGCCCTGAGTTGTGTGTGTTTGTGTAGTCTATATAGAGGTGATTGCTTAAGAGCTCAAAAGTAGTCTTATTCTTGTATATTGTGTGTGTGTGTGGGGGGGGGGGGGGGGGGAGAATGTGGGGGATGTGGTTGGCAGAATTAATTGGTATGTGCCCACAGGCCAGATGAAACTGCCTGGCAGGCCAGATCTGACCTGCAGGCTGTATTTGGCTCACCCTTGGTTTAGACAGAGATGATCCCACCCTGAGAGAGGTGTTAGGACTAGATAACATCCTGTGGTTCTTCCTAGCATCATTTTTCTATAATTCTACAATCAAAACAAATGATCATACCATGAGCTGATGTATTGCAGGTTGTGTACAATACTAAAATAAAAATGTAGCATCAATTCCAGCTCTGTATGCAGTGCACTGTACATGCTGTCGTCCCAGTGAAAAACTAGTCAGGTAAGAAAACAACAGTGTGAAAGGATCACCTTCAAAACAGCTTATTACCAGTGGAAATATATATTGGAAAGCAGATCGGATAACAGCAGCAATATGCTGACAGTACCTCAACATACACAGTGGTACATACACACAGTGATGGATAGATGCTGCAGGCTATGTGAGAGTGCAGGGGAGACCACACACATCAGAAAAAACCAAGTAGCTGTACAGTGACCTGAAACAAAGCGTATTGGCAAATGTCAAGGTGAAGTCTCTCTGAAGCTGTGCATGATTGGGCTCAGCCATGAGCATGAGAAGTGGTACACATTCAAGAGCATGAACAGGGCATGCTGTCAAGTGGTGTGTCATGCTCAAATGAGTACAATAATCAAGTAAGGCACAGTGCTCTGTAACCAAGATGCAGTTTGTTATGTCTATGTCACATTGCTAGCAATGTCACTTGAATTTTAGGCACAGTTCAGTTTCCAGTTTCATTCCATTACATTTTGTGAGGAGAGGGAAGGAGGTAATGAGGGCAAAGTAGGTAATGAGCACTCAGCAAGTTTATAATCTGCAGGGATAAGATTCAGGTATGCAGAGGGATACATCAGGTGACACACAGAACAATACCACTGATCAAAGAACTCGAGGGTGCCGTTACAGGTTACCTTTTTATCATTTTAAAACTGTGGACTATTATGCCATTCTAAAGTTAAAGCTGTTTTAGGGCAGTCACAGTTTAAGACTTAATACCATTTCAAACAAGATCAGCTGACCTGCCACTAGGGGGCTGGTGAGCAGAGGAATGGACAAGTGGGATGGAACGGGGAGGGTGTGGCATGTGGTTTATAGGTGGAGCAGAGGAAGTTGAAGGGAGACTCGGGGCCTTGTTGCAGAGTAATTTTAGGTGGCTTCTGGAGCTCTTAACCCCTAGATTGGCTATTAGGGCTGTGCAAAATTTCACCAACTGTTTCATTTTGAAGCTGTTTCGACATGTTTTGAGCTTGAAACAGCAAAATCAAAATGAAACAAAAAAGCATTGAAACAGCTTTAAAATGAAATGAGGGCACTCAAAATATTTTGAAAGTTTCAAAACATTTGGAATTTTGAAACAGCCTGATGGTGGGAGGCAGGGGAGAGTCAGGGCTGCACTCCGAGTGTCTCCGTAGCCCCATGTGGCTCAGCCCAGTGGGGAGAGCAGGCCTGACTCTCCCCACCTCCCACCACCAGGCTGCACTCCATGGGGCTGGTGGAGCCAATCAGAGCACAGAGCCAGTTCTGCCCACCTTCTGCCACCAGGTTGTGCTCAAATCAGCTCCACCACCGGATGACAGGAAGCTGCTGCTGTTGACTGGGACTGGTGCCGGCCACAGCCCCACACCTAGAGCCATGAAGATTGGTGCCCCAGCCAGCAGCAGCAGCCTCCTGTCATCTGGCAGGCAGATTAGGGGCCCACCCACACCCCCAGGAGGGCTGTAGGGGCTGTGCCAAACTTTTCCCAGGGGTGCAGGCCCCCAATCTGCCTGTCAGATTGCAGGAGGCTGCTCCTGCTGCTCCCAGCTCCTGCTTGTCAACACCTTGAGGTGCAGTTTCCCAGAAACCTCTGCACTTATCTCCTTGTAACTTGGCAGGCTTCACGGCTGCAGCAGGGGCTACCATCCCTGCACATTTCATATGAAGCAGGCTATAAATTACAAAGTTATAGGTAGCTTTGTGCTTCCCCATTATAGCCTATGGGCAAAATGTCGAAACAGCGAAACAGTTGCACACAGCCCTACAGGCTATATGTTAACATATTTATGTGGCTTAAAGCACTTATTTTTCATCTTAAAGTTAGCCCTGCCCTGGAGTGGCATATCTCTAGTCTACCTAATTTTGCTCCTGTTCCATTAAGGTGTGGCTACTCTCCACAGCTATTACACCCAAGTGGAAGTCCTCCAGCACCCCAAGATGCAGTGGCCCTTCTTGATTCACCGTGAGTGAGGAAGCTGGGATGCAGTGGAGCCAGACACAGTGCCTCTGCTCCACTGCTCCTGCCAGACAGAACTAGATCCACAGCTCTGGAGTTGCCCAATGACTGCAGTGCCTCGCAGACTGGCTTACTGCTCTGAATATCAAGTCCAGACTTGGGCACAGTGCCTGCATGGGGTTTCATAGTAGTTTCATAGTAGCTGGGGTCAGGAGGGACCTGAACAGATCATCTAGCCTGACCCGCTGCCACAGGCAGGAATGAATGCTGGGTTCACAAGACCCCAGACAGGTGATCATCCAACCTCCTCTTGAATTTGCCCAAGGTAGGGGCAAGGACCACTTCCCTGGGAAGTTGGTTCCAGATTTTGGCCACCCTAACTGTAAAATATTGCCTTCTGATCTCTAACCTAAACCTATTCTCCACCAGCTTATTACCATTGTTCCTTGTCACTTAGGTGGCACTGGGGAGAAAAGGGCTCTACCTATTTGCTGCTGATCTCTTCTGATGAGTTTGTAGACAGCCACCAGGTCCCCCCTCAGCCTCCTCTTGCTGAGGCTGAACAGGTTCAGGTCCCACAGTCTCTCCTCATAGGGCCTGTCCTGCTGCCCTCTCACCAAGTGGGTGGCCCTCCTCTGAACCCTCTCCAAGCTGGCCACATCCCTTTTGAAGTGTGGTACCCAGTACTGGACGCAGTACTCCAACTGTGGCCTGACCAAAGCCGCATAGAGGGGGAGTATCACCTCTCTGGACCAGCTTGAGATGCACCTTTGGATGCATGACAAGGTACGGCTGGCCTTGCTGGCTGCGGTCTGGCATTGGCGGCTCATGTTCATCTTGAAGTCAATAATGACTCCAAGATCCCGTTCCACCTCTGTGCTTTCCAGAGGGGAACTGCCCCGCCTGTATGTATGCTGCGGATTCCTTCTCCCAAGGTGCAGCACCCTGCATTTGTCTATGTTGAGCCCCATCCTATTCTCATCTGCCATCTTTTGTAGTCTGTCTAAACCTAGTTGCAGCCTCTCTCTCCCTTCAAGTGTGTCCACCTTCCCCCCCATCTTAGTGTCATCAGCAAACTGGGACAGAGTGCTTTCCATCCCCTCGTCCAAGTCGCTGATGAAGACATTAAACAGTGTGGGCCCGAGGACAGAACCCTGGGGTACCCCACTGCTCACATCTCACCAGTTTGAGCACAACCCATCCACCACTAGTCTCTGGGCATGCCCCATCAGCCAATTTTTTACCCATCCAACTGTGCCGACATCAATGCCACAGTCGCTTAATTTATTGATAAGGATGGGGTGAGAGACAGTGTCAAAGGCCTTCTTAAAGTCTAGAAAAACTACATCCATGGCAACAACATGGGTGGCAGACTGGTGGCAGGGTGGCAGACTGGTGCTCACCCCTCCTGGTGACCCACAGTTGAACCTCTGTCCAGGTCTGTGCTCTACTGCAGTGCACCCCCTACCCAGTGTCTGTGCCCCCAAGACCTGGAGACATGCTCTGGTGGGCCCAGGCAGCGGTAACAGGGGGGAGCTTGGTGGGTGCAGTGCAGCATCC
>NW_005842069.1:1520774-1557834 GCF_000455745.1 Alligator sinensis | reverse complement strand
CCCTTGCCCTGCCAGGTCCTCCCACCTGGCTCACCAAGCAGCAGCTTTGGTTGGCAGGCACCTGAAGCCCCTGAACCCACCATAGCAGCTGGGCAGCTCCAGACATGAAGTGCAGGTCTCAGCACTGTCCATCTGGGCTAGAGCTACACAAAGCAGGCTGAGAGGCAGTGCTACTTACAGCCACCTCCCAAGCCTGGCAGGGGTGGGAGTCCCATTCTGGTACCCTCCCCCCCCTGCAAAGGTATGTTTTCAGATTGCTGGGCCCAAGTAGAGCAAGTGAGTTCCAGGACTGCAGTGCTGACTCTGCCTGGTGGGAGCAGTGAACTAGTCTTGCCCCTAGCTCCTAGTCCAGGTCTGGGAACATGCCTGTGGTTGTACAGGGATGGGACTTAGCACCTCACTACTGCCTCTCAAACCTGGGGTGTGATCTCCCAGCATGCTCTGTGCAGCCTGAGCCCAAACCAGCAGCACTGAGCCCCACACTCTGTGCCTGCAGCTGTCCAGCTGCTATGGGGGGTTCAGATGCCTGCCAACTGAGGCCACTGCTGGATGAGCCAGTTGGGGGAGATTTCACAGCCAGACTCTGAACAGCCCGGCATAGCACCAGCTCAGTGGGACCCAGCCTTGGAGTACCACAGTGCAGCTGCCAAGCTCTGCCTGCTCCAGCTGTCTGGCCCTCCTGAGGCATGTGGCCCGGTCCTCAGGGCTTGATCCTTAGCTGCAACCTGGAGAGAATGAGAAAGATTTCCATGCCATTATCTAATCCTTGGGCCCAAACAGGTAAGAAATAGTGTCGTCTAGCTTATGATCTTATCTATCCGTCAGAAGGGCTGAGTTCTGGCCCTGGGTCTGCTGCTAGGTTGCCGCGTTGTGTTGGGAAACTTCTCTGTCTGTTTCCCAATGTGAGAGATGAATTTGAGCTTCCTTTACATAGGCCTTTAAATTATGTGGATGCTGATTTCCAGATAAGAGCTGAGAATGGCTTTGGTAGGTGCCTGCTGCCTGTCCTGGCTATTCTTGCTCTCTGTCTAGGCAGTATCTGGCCATGCCTTCCCAGTAGCTGTTTGTCTCTACCCTTCTAGCTCCAGTGAAATGGATAAACTTAAATACCTTTTACAAGGTGCTACTTGAAGCACTCCTCAATACACTCAAGGCATCCCTGATAATCTTGAGGCACCCCTCGGTAAATGCCAGCTCAGTTTTCATGTGATAAAAAAAAAATAATAGAGCAATTCCTCTGCAAGTCAATCAGAAAGACTCAGAAGGGTAGAATGCTTTTAATACTATAGATTCTTATTTGAAATCTCTTCTTCTTCTTATGAATCATGTTTAGAAACTTCCAGCAGCTCCACTCCTAGCATCAGTTTTAGTGAGACCAGAGAGCACGCTTCCCCGGCGCTCTCTGGTCTTGCAGATTGTAGAAGCTCTATGCTGACAGTGGAGCTGTTGGGAGTTGAATTCTTATCAGAGCCACCAAATTTTCATGAGACCAGCTTCCCCCAGCTCTCTGGTCTTGTTGAAACTGATACACCGGCTCCACTTTGAAGGCAGCTGAGCTACTGGCAGTGAGACCATGTAGCTGGGGGAACCAGGCTTCTCCTTGTTGCATGGTCTCCATGTTATTAAGCCCTAGAACAGAAGTGGGCAAAACAGAAGTGGTCCAGACTCCATTTCCCAGCAGCCCCTGCCCAGGTGGCTGCAGCTGGTGTCCATGGAGACACCAGGAGGCCTGGAGCTGTGACAAGGAGGAGCCAGAATTTCCATGGAGAGCAGCCGCAGCAGCCTTGGCAAGGTGTGTAGCTGGGCACGGAGCTACTCTGGGGCTGGGATCTTGCAATGGTGACAGTGTGGTGCAGAGCCGGGGCAGAAAAGACTGTTTAGCCAGGGGAATCTTCCCCTGGCTCCATGGTTCCTCTGAAATTGAGCTGCTCAGAACAGTTGCTCTCAGCATGAAAGTGTGTGGGTGGGAAAGGGTGGAGAGGAGGTGGGGAAAAAAGCCTAGAGTCTTAAAGGGTGTGAAGAGTTAGAGTGGCTGGAAGCTATACTTCCTGGGAAGCTGGAGTAATGAAAGTAAGATGTTCTACCTCCCCTAACCATTTAAACAATAACCCGGGGAACATCATGGGTAAAACATTTCAAAGATAAGCCTCATTCTGAGTGGCTTATTTTTTAAAGTTTTAGAGGGTACTTATGATGGATTAACAGCCTTTTATAGGTGAATGCTCCCATTTTAAGTGCCTTTATGATGGTTTAAAGGTAACCTGTAACATGGCAACATGATATACTACTAGGCATCAGTCACAATCACATTTTATATCATGGTGTCACCAAATATAAAGTACCTTGGACGGTAAAAGAAGGGTCATTTTATGTAGTCATCACCTGCCAAACTAGCTCTTCATAGGAAATATGGAATTAGTTTCATGTTTCCCATATTTCATTTCTGGTTGACTAAATGGGAATTAAATGAATACATAGCTATACCCTTGTATAACTGTTCCATCTGATCAAATCACAAGTATTATTGCTATAGACAGAAGTAGTATGGTTACCTAGAGTTATTTCCCCCCCAACACTCTGTATATGGGACCAAGAGTAGTGTTTTGATCACAGCACCTCAGTTGCATTGCCTGCATCCTACACCATTCCCAGATTCAGTGTCTCTAAACTAGTTCGTTGCTCCTTTTTGATAGTACACATTGCTACCTACTATTACAGTAAGTAAAGGAATTGTACACCTTATGTTGGGATCCACATTTTTCTGTTTTTCTGATCCCTTGTAATTGCTGCAACCTTGAGACATAGCAACTTTCATCCCCAATAGTTAACTTGTCTCAATTCTCAACGTTCCCACATCATTCCTGTGGCTCTGAGAACTGCAGTTATTTTCAAATGTGTGTTTAAAGATTAATCAATTAGTAGGCAAACATTATTATGAGATTTAATTAGTCAATTAATTAATTTTTAGATAGAGAGAGAAGCTATGTTCATCTGTTTTTCAGCCTTCTACAACAGAGGCCAAAGCCTTCCATCCAATAATTTCTGCATTGTATCCCCCCCAGCTACCATCAAAATAAATTAAAACCTGATTTCTGCAATACATACTTACTTAAAATGTTAGTGTACACATAATAATTAATTATAAAAGCATTTATTATTCCCAATTTAATCTAGATGGACTGCAAGGTTGATGTGCTTATTACAAAGCCTTACCGTCCATTTTTGAAGTCTGTATCATAAGAGAGATGAAACAGATCTCCCATCTTCCAGGAAATGGGAAGAACTGCAAAACTCATGAAATCTGTAGCTCCATCTAGTTGCTGAATGAGCAAGAATGAGTCAGTCTAACGACACACTCTACAAACACAAAAAACTCTACCATATACTGAGGCCAGCATTGTGTCTCTACATTAAATTTTTAACCCCTCTCCAATTCCACACTGAATTTTTCAGGTCATAGTTAACGTGGTTGAAAGATACTTCTGCCATCCTCCACAAGAATAGCAATCTTGTATAATACACACTGAAAATACAGAATATTCCACATAATTGAGAGAGAGTACCACTCTCCTGGGATTTTTCTCAGTAAACAGAGTAACAGTAGATACCAATGATTTCTGTTAAGTCAGGACAGAGTAAACAATTTCTTTGCTGAATACAGATGTATTCTGAAAAATATTAAAGCTTTCAGCCTGAAAATCATTTTACATGTCCAAAACTCTCTGCCTATGCAAAGCCCCAACTGTATGCACTCAGCCCTATTTGCTTCAGTGTAGTTCTGTACAGGCATGATGGCCCTGCTACCGACAACATATAGCACTAGTGTCTACTGTTTTAAAGCCCTAAAATTCCAAGTGGTAATTGGTAATATATCAAACCAAATAATACATCTGATCTTGGTTTTGCAGATAAGTCATAATTGCAGCACAGCCAGTCTAGGGTACAGTATTTGAACTGGAGTATTCCTGTATCAAAAAGTGTCATTTTTGTCATAATTGAACTTTCCATGAAGATGTGATGATTTTCACATTTTGTTTAAAAAAAATTGAGATGTGTTCTAAAGACAGCAGATTTAGATTGGACATTAGGAAGAACTTCTTCACAGTTAGAGTGGCCAAGGTCTGGAATGGGCTCCCAAGGGAGGTGGGACCCCCTACCCTGGGGGTCTTCAAGAGGAGGTTAGATAAGCATCTAGCTGGGGTCATCTAGACCCAGCACTCTTCCCTGCCTATGCAGGGGGTCAGACTCGACGATCTATTGAGGTCCCTTCCGACCCTAACATCTATGAATCTATGAAAGAGAATGAAATTGAATATTTTTAACTTTAGAAGTATATGTTATCTTATCTTATAAAGATCACTTAGTAACTTCCTTAAAAGTAAAACTCCTGAGGGAGAGGGTCATTTTGATTGATCAAAAAATAATTGTATTTGATAATTTTGGTTTAAAGAAGAAATTTCTAAATTGTCAAAAACTATGGGCTGGACAGAACAAAACATTCAGAACAAAAATAATTTTTAAAATATCAGACTTGCTCAGGAAAGGTAAACTCTTGAGCTTTGACCAACTCTAAAATGTATACCCTTATTTATTCTATCTGTTACTTGATATCCTTGTGTTTTTATCTTATCTCCTTCTACATGTCCTCTGGACTTTCAAGATGAAATTCAATGTTGCTACTAGACATATAATTGGTACTTGGAAAATTTTAAGTGTCTAAGACATGAAATTATATTCTACTTTGCCCTGCATAATAGTTTGAATCCTTCTAGTACATCTGCTTTTCATATATATATTTACATTTCTGCCTTACACAGTTAAGTTTGTCCTACTGTGGATGTTCAAAAATGAATCAATACAGTCACAAAGGAATCCAACTCCATATCATTTCAATTTTGCTGTCGAGGTGTAGATATACCACACCAAATTCCTGGAAGTGTAGCTCACCAAAAACCATGACTAGTAACTCTTTGATGCTGTAAGCAGAGTAGTAGTGTTTGTGGCAACACTTTGCCCAACAGCCATCTGAATAAACCAAGACAGACTCAAAGCCTACTTCCTCAGAGGATATTTGAGCCTTGATTTCCCATATCACAAGATGGTGTCTTGGCCATAGGCTATGCATAGCTGAAAGTGGTCTCCTGTTGAAGTTAAGCCTCTGAGCAGCTAAAAAGCAGGGCCGTGCGAAATGCCTGCATTTCAATTCAATTTTGGTTTGGCGTTTTGGAGGGACAGTGATTTGTTTTGGTGTTTTGAATCACTGTCCCATTCCATTTCAGCCCAAACTGTTTTGGAGCAGTTTCAGAATTTCGACAGAGTTTCAGCAAGAGACTATAATGGAGAATCACAAAACTGCTATAATTTTGTCATTTCACATCTGATTTGGATGAAACTTACAGGGATGCTAGATGTTTCTAGGAGATAGGTATAGGGGTTTATGGGAAACTGAACAGTTTGAGGTGCAAAGCAAAATGTGTGACGTGTGACTTTGCGTGTGTGTTAAGGCACAACAGGGTGAAAACTGCAGGCATGTTGGCTCCTGTTCTCACCCTCACAACTCTACTGCAACCAGTAAGCCTCAGGCCTGTCAAACACATGATGGGTCTGGGCTTTTCCCAGCCAGAACTGTGCGTGTATATGGTGGCTGGAGGTTATGCTGGATCCTACCCACCTTTCACCAGGGAAATCCTTGGTCCTGGAAATTCCTGGGGCTGCCACACAGCTGGCAGTCCCACCAGGCCTCCCAATCCTAGCAGAATGCAGTTTTATTGGTCATGCCCAGGACCTGGGGCTGCCTCCTTCCCCATAGACCCAGACTATACCTCCAAGTTCGTCCTGGCATGGAGCTCAGCAGGGATATGTTCTTCCTCTACTGTCTGGTGATGCAGCAAGTGCTGCCTCCAGCTCTGAGAGAGGGGCATTAAATGGTTTAAAAAAAATGAAAGAAGGAAATAGGTGCAGATGGAGTGAAGAGGGTGGCAATCACTTTGTCTGCAGGTGGAGCTTGGAGAACCCCAGCAGTGGGAGGTTCACCTTCAGGAACACCAGCTGCTCCACCAAACCAGGTGCGGTGTGGTATCACTGGTTTGGGATATCACTCCAAGCAGGTGTGGTGGGGTATCACTACATCCCTAACAATGATGAACACCCTCTCGCTTGGAACACTGGTCAGTGGACAAGATAGTTGTTCCCAGGCAACTGTGGCCAGATCCTGACACATCTGGCTGCAGGTTGCCCAATAGGCCAAAGGGTCACAGTCCAGTGACTCCACATCTTCAGTGAGATAGGTAGCCACCAAAGCCTCGGCACTACCTGCCCAAGGCTGCGGTCTGGTGCGTCTGAACCCCACTATGGAAGCTATACACTTGGCTCACATTAGCAATGGCTGGCGTGGAGGAGACTGGCTGATGCTGGTGCTGGCATGGGAAAGTGCATCCCCATCTTCCACATCCCCTCACTTCTGCCCGTCTGCCTCCCTGACTCTGTTCACCAGCACCTCTGTCCAGTGATTGAGAGTTTTGGTGCTGCCAGTGCATATGCTCTCCTTCACCTGCAGGTTCCACATGCCCACCAGCACATGGACCGTACTGGACCACACGGGATTCAGCTGTTTCCTGATGCCCTCCTTCAGCTGCTTCACCAGTTCCTGCACCTCTGGTGAAAGCGGCTTGCCCCAGCTAGGAACATTCATCCCTTGGAACTTCTCTATTTAGTTCCAAAGCTCCTTTACTATGGGGATCACCTGGCTAAGGAGGGCATCACCAGTGCTGATGGTCTTGGTGGCCTTGAGGAAGGGCTTGAGCACCAGCAACATCTGAGAGATGGTATTTCACTCAGCTTTGTTAAGGGGACTACTGATCCCAATCTCCCCAAGCAAGGCCATCTCATGGATGGCCTTCTGTTGCTCCACCAGCTTCTCGAGCAGCAGGTATGTAGAGTTCCACCAAGTCTCCACATCCTGCATGATTTTGTGCTGTGGGATGCTCAGCTTTGCCTGTTTGTCCTGAAGCATCTTGCCCCACTTGATGCTCTGGTGGAAGTAACCCACCACCTTTCTGCATTTTGAAATCAGCTGGCTGGTGGTGCTGGCACTGTCACCAGCAGACCTGTCCCCCTCCAAGGTGTCCCTAACTAAGAGGTGGAACTTGTGCACCACACAGTGGATACCAACAAAGTTGGCATCAAGGACTGCCTTGAGCATGTTGGCCCCATTGTCAGTGACCATGAACCCATGAGTGAGCTTGCCCTGCACAATGAGCCACTCCTGCACCATGTGGTTCACAGCCCCTATGATCTCCATTGCCACGTGGGACTCATCCATCACCTCTGCTTGAAGGAGAGCCCACTGACAGCCTGACTGATGGCACCAGTGCCCTGTGAGGGAGAGGCAGTTGTAATCTCCACCCCGGCTGATCCACATGTCCAAAGTGAAGTACAAGGCCACCTGCAGACCTGCCTTGTGCAGCTCCTCCCTCAAGTACTCCCTGCATGCCTCATACAGGAGGCCACCACTATCCTGCTAAAGGTGGTGCATAAGGGCTTTTAGTAGGATGGGGCCACAAGCACCAGGAGCCAGTCAAACCCTGGCCGCTCAACTAGGGAGAAGGGCTGGCCATCCAGTGCCAGCATCTCCCTGATGCTCTGGATTATTTCACTCACCTTTGCAACACGCCCCTCTTTCTATCTGCGTTTGCTTCACTCTTCCAGGGTGGCTGCCTCTGCTTTGGGGGGATGGGAGCTTTGGAGTGAGAGGGGGACTTCTTTTTGGGCATGATCTCACTTGTGCCAGTCTGAGGAGGAGCAAGGGTAAGCAGGTGGTGCCTTCAGAGATGCATCAGTATCCCCATGGTGCTGTAGTGTTTCTCCTCCTTACCCCAGCTGGTCTTACATCAGCAGCGCAGGCAGATAGTGTACCTGCCATCTGAAATGTTTTGGAAACATCTGAATCACTTCAGAAAATTTCCAAAACATTTCAGATGGCCCGTTTCATTTAGGAGCTATTTTGGAGCCCTGCGTTTCAGTGTTTCAACCACCAAAATGTCCGAATCCAAAAAGAAACGGCCACCAAAATTTTATGCAGCCCTACTAAAAAGCACAGATTCACAGGGCCAAAAGGAGAGAAAGCCCAATTGTCGGCCCCTCCCTGCTCTATCAGGGAGGAATCAGGCCCTTGCTTTCAATGCTGGTTTGCCTTACAGTCACTAGAGAGAAATGCATAAACATCACTAGAAGAGAAGAGACTTTTTTCACATAGTGCTCCACCTGTTTGAAATTCCCTCCAACTGGAGCTAGAAGAAATACCCATTTTTTCTCTTTAGAAAGGGAATAAAAGTTAGAAGTCATTACTCAGGATTTTTACCAGGAAAGAGTATGTGCCTGTTTTTGGAGAGAGGAAAACAAAGCCTTGTAGATGGTTAATAGTAAACAACAAGGTATTCCTTTACAAAAAAAACCAAACAAAAAAAACAACTTAAATATGTGCAACATTCAGCATTCCCCAGCCCTTTGTCACCAGCCAGCCAACCTATTCTCTCCACTGCCAAATCTTTTCTGAAATCTGTCACTTTTCACCACATTTGCCGCATTGCACTAAAGGACAGAGAAGAATTCTAATTATTGGTGATCTGAAAACAAATATATTCTTTGCAGATGGCAGTCCAGTCTCTGCTCTCACTTGCATTGATGAGACTCTTTGGGCCAGACCCTGTTCTCTGTTATTGACATGCAATTGAGAAAAAAGTTATTACTGATGGCACAGCTTAAGACTTAAATCAGTGTCATAGCAGTGGGATCACAGCTAGGACTCAAGACTCCATCCCTTCTAGAAGGGCCACAGAGTAAGCGCCTTCTTTTTTGTTTTCCTCCTGGGTCCCTGTCTCCTCCTCTCTTGTCCATGTAAAAGTTGTTTTTGTCCAGGCCTGTCTCATATCTTTGTTGTTAGGGCACTCTTTTAGAGTGCAGAATGCTTTTACATCTATTTCCTTCTCTGCCAAGAATGGAAGGAAGAAGGCTAGAAGCAAGCTCTTATTGCCTGGGCAAGTGCCTTAACCACCAACTGATTTATGGTAATCTAGTCAAGCTGATGCAGTGCAAATAGATGTCTCACTACTCAAGTTTCAAGTCCTTCTGAGAGGTTTATGCTTTTATGTGGAGTCAGGAGGAAATAGAATTCTGACCAGACGGATTCCATAGCAGTGGCTAAGACTCTCCAATGAAATTAATAGTTATGCAGCTCCTGGGCAAAAAAAGTATTACTCTCTAGAGGCATCTGTCTATTGCTACCTATTGTAATGAATGGCACAGGTGAGAAATTCTAGAGGAGGAAGTAGAATGAGCCTCTGGAGATGCACTGACTCCCTGTTGAAAGTACAGGAGAACTATGCATTTACACAGGCAAAGTAGAATACTTCCTTGTGCCTGGAAAAACCAGAGACTAAGTCAGAGATACACTAGCAATTAAGTTGAACTTAACCCTTACAGTCAGTTACCATAATTTGTATGGGGACATATTTTTAAGGAATCTCAGTTTATTGTTTACTAGGCCAGACTTCTTTGTTGAGTGCCTTTGTTGGAGGTTGCTGTTACTTTAAGAGGAAAAAAAATGAACATGAAGGTCTCCAAGCAAATGCAGCCAATGGAATAAGTGCTAGCAGAGGGTAAATAGGCAGTCAGGGAGCTACAGGGCTGCAAGTAACTACCTGGGAGCTAGATACAGAGCACTAGACCAATAGGGCTGAGCTTCAGGTAGGTAGCGAGGAGACAACTGCAGCTTCACTAGGAAAACAGCATCAGGAAGTTTATCAAACTGAGAGAGCGTGTCTGCAGCTGGTCATGGGAACACCTGACTGGAAGAGGTGTAGCTCAGGGAATATAAAACTGGGATCCTGAGCTCTGCAATGAGAGGAGCCCCTGCCAGCCCAGTCTTTCAGGGAGTGGATGCTACAAGCCAAAGTAAGTACCCAAGACACTGGGAGCGTACTAGTGGGTGCATCCACATGTGCAATTAACATGTAGCTATAAACTCTGGCAGAGTTCAGGGAGTCAGCCTGCCAGCTCGGGGCTGCTCTGCCTCAGCTCAGTGTGCTGCAGAGAGGCTGGTTGGGGCACAAGGGTGCTGCAGTGCACCAGCCAGCCTCTGCCACTGTCTACACATGCATTTTGGTACACTGAATGTCTCCATCATAGTTTAGTACTTGTCTTGGACAGCACTACCCTAAAGCAGAGTTAATTATCTTTACTGTGCCTTAACACGGATGCACATGTAGACAGTGATGCTTTACTGTGGAGCAAATTAATTAAATCTTCAGGAAAGTACACATGTAGATGCACAGTGAATGGGGGATGAGGCTCTTGCAGCAATAAAGTGACTGGGGGTTGTGGGGGGCAGGGGTTGAGTGCTTTAGTTTAAAGTGGTTTGCTTGCATTTCTATTTTAGTATCTCACCAGGTGCAACTACAGGAGTGGTGGAGCCACTCTACAGTAGTTTATATAGGGTAAGACCCAGAAACTTCCTTAAAAGTGTCTAGGACCCATTTTTCCATGTTGGGCTAAGGCTAGGTAGTCAAGGCTGGAGACAGGAGCACTTCATAAGCCAAAAATTCAGGGGGCTGAATGCAGAATAGGCCTGGTGTCCCAGAATGTGAGACAGAAGGTATAGAAAAGAGGCAATGTTAAGGAAGTCCTGTAAAAAGAACTGGAATTATATCTGTGAGTCATGGGCATGGCTATGGGGAATTGGCTGAAGGCCATAACTGACACCTGTAAGGGGAGTTAGTGCCTGATGGCACAGATAGGGACAGTAAGGCCCGGTCCGTTAGTGAGAGTTTCCTGGAGGGGTGAAGCAGGATTAGGGCCCATTGCTACAAGCAGGACTATTGACCTGGCAAGTAGGTGAGGCTAGGCCAAGTGAGGATCCAGTGGCACACTCAGGGACCCTGGAGAACAGCCTCCCCAAGTAAAATACAATTTCCATAAAGATATGGTAGGCTGGATAGTGAAGAGGTTACCATGTGGAATGTGACAGATAGTTTGTCCTCTAGGAGGTATCAGGGCTGCCCTTTGGGGCCAGTTATGTTGCACTGTTGTTTTGTTCAATGCATTAAAAAAATATGTCATACCAGTAACTGACAGTGATGTGGGAAAAAAGTTGCTTTGGTACTGAAATTATACCAGTAAACTCAGGCAGGCCATATGAGACAGCTCACAGCTAGGAGCGAAAGAGTTAAAGATTTAAAAGTTGTTTCCCAACACATTGCAAATATGAAAACCAAAGTAATTAACCCCTAAAGTCAGGGCAGGACCTTTTACTATTCCATAATAACGTTGGGAGGAGAATCCTTAACTTTAGGATGAGAAAAAAAAAAGTTTGCATACATATTTGTATCATTAAGGGGAACATAATTTTGTATTTGGAGAGGCTGGAATCATACAAAATTAGGGTTGGAAGGAACCTCAGGAAGTCATCTAGTCCAACCCCCAGCTCAAAGTAGGACCATCCCCAACTAGATCATCCCAGCCAAAGTTTTGTCTAGCTAGGCCTTAAAAACTTCCTAGGATGGAGATTCCACAACCTCTCTAGGTAATCGGTTCCAGTGTTTTACTACCCTCCTAGTGAGAAAATTCTTCCTAATATCTAACCTAAACTTTCCTTGCTGCAATGATCATTGCTCCTTGTTCTGTCATCTGCCACCACTGAGAATAGTTTAGATCCATCCTCTTTTGGACTCCCCTTCAGGTAGTTGAAGGCTGCTATTAAATCCCCCCTCAGTCTTTTCTTCTCTAAACTAAATAAAGCCAGTTCCCTTAGTCTTTCCTCATAAGTCACGTTCCCCAGCCCCCTCACTATTTTTGTTGCCCTCCACTGGACTCTCTCCAATTTGTCCACAGCCTTTTTGTAGTGGCGCCCAAAACTGAACACAGTCCTCTAGATGCAGCGTCACCAGGGCTGAATAGAGGGGAATAATCACTTCCCTTGACCTACTGGCAACACACCATTGATTACTACGTTCTGTACCCAATTCTCCAGCCAAGTTTATATCCACCTTATGGTCTACTCATCCAGCCCATACTTCCTTAGCTTGTTTGTGAGAATGTTGTGAGAGACTGTATAAAAAGCCTTGCTAAAAATCAAGATACATCACATCCACCAGTCTCCTCACATCCACAGAGCCAATCATCTCATCATAGAATGCAATCAGGTTGGTCAGGCATGGCTTGCCCTTGGTGAATCCATGATAACTGTTCCTAATCACCTCCTTCTCCTCCAAGTGCTTAGAAATAGATTCCTTGAGGATCTGCTACATGATTTTTCCAGGGTCTGAGGGGAGACTGACTGGTCTGTAGTTCCCTGGATCCTCCTTTTTCCCCTTTCTTAAACATAGGCACTGTTTGCCCTTTTCCAATCATCTGGGCCCTCTCTCTTGACTGCTATGAGTTTTCAAAGATGATGGCCAATGGCTCTGTGATCACAAACTGTGCTACCTGGTGCAGTAGTTTGGAAGCTGACCTTCCCTGTGAAGACAGAAAAAAGACATGGAGCACTTCAGCTTTTCTGCATCCTCTGTCACAAGGTTGCCTTCACCATTCAGTAAGACCCATACTTTTCCTGATCCTCCTTTTGCTACCAACATACTTGTAGAAACCCTTCTTGTTACCCTTCACAACCCTTGCTAGCTGCGACTCCAATTGTGCTTTGGCTTTCCTGACTTCATCCCTGCATGCCCGAGCAATGCTCATATTCTTCCTTAATTATTTGACCAAGCTTCCTCTTCTTATAAGCTTCCTTTTTGTGATTTAGTTTATTGAAGACTTCCCTGCTAATCCAAGATGGTTTTCTGCTATGCTCAGTAATCTTCCTGTGCATCAGGAAAGTGTGTTCCTGCACTCTCAGTAGGGCTCCACCTCAGACTGGCTTCCCTGAGGATCCTGCCCATGAGTTCCCTGAGAGACTCGAAGTCTGCTTTTCTGAAGTCCGGGGTCCTTACTCTGCTGCTCTCCATCCTTCCTTTCCTCAGGAACCTGAACTCTGTCATCTCATGCCCTGTTGCCCAAGTTGCCATCTACTGCTACATTCCCCACCAATTCATCCCTGTACATGAGAAGTGGGTCATGAAGAACATGGTCCCTAGTTGGCACTTGCACCAGGAAGTTGTCCCCAGTACTCTCCAAAATTTCCTGGATTGACTGCATGCTGCTGTATTGGACTCACAGCAGATGTCAGGGTGATTGAAGTCCCTCATGAAAACCAGGGTCTGTGATCAGGAAATATGGAACCTAAGGGTAGAGTTTTGCTTTTAAAATTTCTCTGAGATCATTATAGCTTCACTTTTTAGCATGCGAGGCATTCCAATGACCTCCCAAGCCAGCCAATGATCAAAAGATTTACAGTTAAAAACTGGTATGAAATTGGAGTTATCCAGGACTGGATTGAGATATGGTGGATACAATTTGAATTTTAAAGATTCATCAACATTCTTCCAGATTCAAACCGGATTAAAAATTAATGGATTGAATTTCACTCAGTTGGATGAATTTTGATTCAGAAAAGGGTGTGTTGTCCTCTTGCATTAGAAGAAAAGAATTTGGCCTCACTGTTACACAAGGCTGTGCGCCAACCTACGATCATGAGATTTTTGCTTCATATTAACCATTACTATGATTTGAGAGATGTATTCCAATCTTGGCCTTGCATGTCACTAGGATATTAAATTGTATGAATGGATTATTTTTCTGCCCCCTAGAAATTGTGAAAAGTATCTATTAAGGAACTGAAAGATGGGAAAAGGGAACTGTCTGTGAGGCTCTAGTTCTGCAGTAAGTACAGTGCTAAACTGTCCAAAATGAGAAGAGGCAGGAGGGAGGCAAGCAAAGTGTTTCCAAGATCTTCTGGGTCTATGGCAGAAGCATATTGACCACTACATTCCTTCAGGTGCATGAGTCAGAACTACAGATCTACTACCTCTCACCCCCTTGGGGAATTTAGACACTACTGAGATATATTAGTCCTGAAATGCGGAACAATCTTTAGTAAAGACGATTGTAGGCAATCAAACTTTAAAGCTTGTAAAGCAAGTCAAAGGTTCCCATTAGATAAATTAGATCTTAAAATGTATTAACAAATCTCTCATGTGAATAGGCAGGAATTCTGAATCATACTTGTTCAATATAAATGTAGAAAGTTTTACAATTTTTTCACAAGTGAACAGGACTACCAAATTTTTTTCAGAGGCTGGTATTAAAAATGGGGTATAATGTAGTTGTTTGTCTGTTGGTTTTACAAAGCAAAATGCAAGCATGTGAGGACATATTTGACTTGTCCCATGAAACAAAAAAACTGCAAAAACCTATCATTGGAGTTTTACAAATTCTAATTTCAGGGTAAAAAAAATTGTGCTAAACCTTCTTTCATGCAATGAAAAGAATAGTATTTTCCATTCCATCTATTAATACCCCCAAAATTATTCAATCTATTAACTGGGGAGAAAAAAAAATATTGAAGATTGCATATGTATATTGTAGGCTCCAAAAAACGTTTTTGTCACAAGAGGAAGAAAGCACCATGCCAGAACTATATATATTTCTTAATGAATAATGTTAAGACTTGAACATGTATTTTGGGGGGGATTGGTAACCCCAAAGATGATAGACTTCCTATGGAAAGTCTTACTACTAGAGATGCATCCTTAGTCTATTTTGGTACATGAATGCTATTTTTGAAGATAGCAAGACCTCCTTAAGTAACTTCATAGATGTTAATGCCAACCGAAACCATTTAGAATGAAATAATCTGATTTCCCACATAAAACTGAGTGACGGGGCTTGTTTTAGGTAAATGAGGGGTGGAGCTAGGCTACATAGCTTTATAAAAAGGCAGATCCCAAGTTAGCTATGTGAGCAGTAAACACTCACAGATAAATTGGAGGATTGGATCAGGAGAAATCTCATTAAGTTCAATAAGGACAAGTGCAGAGTCCTGAACAAGCCCATACATGAGTATAGGCTGGGAGCTGAATGGCTAAGCAGTAGCTCTGCAGAAAAGGACCTGAGGGTTACAGTGGACAGTAAGTGGAATATGAGCCAACAGTATGCCTTTATTGCAAACAAAACAGCATACTGGCTGGACTGCATTAGTAGAAGCATTGCCAGAAGATCAAGGGAAATGATTAGTTCCTCTATTCAGAACTGGTGAGGGCACATTTGGCATACTATGTCCAGTTTTAGGCCCCCTGCTACAGAAAGGATGTAGACATATTAGAGAGAGACCAGTGGAGGGCAAAAAAAAAAAAAAAAAAATGGTGAGGGGGCTGGGAAACAGGATTTTTGAGAAAAGACTGAGGGGACTGATCTTATTTAGTCTAAAGAAGAGAAGATTAA
Source organism: Alligator sinensis (assembly GCF_000455745.1). NCBI lineage: Eukaryota > Metazoa > Chordata > Crocodylia > Alligatoridae > Alligator > Alligator sinensis. Next base: position 1,542,462 of record NW_005842069.1, on the reverse strand, counting down.
GAAGGGATTGAATAACAGCTTTTAACTACTTGAAGGATGGTTCCAAAGAGGATGCATCTAGACTGTTCTTAGTGATGGCAATGACAGAAGAAGGAGCAAGGGTCTCAAGTTGCAGGAAGGGATCTTTAGGTTAGATATTAGGAAAAAACACACAGTAGGAAGGTACTAAAGCACTGGAACAAGTTACCCAGAGAGGTTGTGAAATCTCCATCCTTGGTGGTTTTTAAGACCCAGCTAGACAAAGCATTGGCTGGGGTAGTCCTGCTTTGAGCAAGGGGGTGTACTAGATGACCTCCTGAGGTGCCTTCCAATCTTAATTTCCTGTGTGAGAGACGGAACGAATGGGATGACCAGCGTCTCTGGCTTACCCTGGTGGGAGCAATTCCTAGAGGTGGCAAGCAGAGGCTGCTGCAAAACTTCTAGAGCAGCCTGAGCCTCCAGATTGGCAGGTAGCATGCCAGAGAAAGTATTTCCAGTCCCAGAAAGGGGTTGAGTGGGGTGGCCTGCAATATGCTGTGGGGACAGACACCAAAGCAGTTCCTAGACAGGGAGCAGCTGACCACTGGAGCAGTGTTGGCAGATCAGGCTGAGTGGCATGGCATTTGGAGGAGGACTGGTTCTTTGATACAATTGCCACCAGACAGAGCAGAGACAGGCAACTCTGGTGAGAGACACTGTGGTGATCCAACCATAAGGTCAGAGGGAACCTGGGTGGCAGCAGATTGGGTGAGGGGCCTGGGTGCCGGGACAAATCCTTCCCCCCAGTAGCCTCTGTCCATCCTAGGGGTGAGAGACTGGCAAGGGGAGCATACCCCAGGACTAGAGCCTGCAGACAGAGGGGCCTGGAGGCAACCAGAGGGTTTGTGGTCAGTCAGCCAGGCCCAATGATGAGGGGCTATAGGACTTTGAGGCTGAGAGGCCTGTGGAGTGCCCTGGGTGATAGGGTTTGGGCAAATAAGCTCAACTGCCCTGGCAGGACTCTGTTGGAAGGGGATTACCTCTGAAGAGGCAGCAGATGCTGCCACCTTTTTGTTCTGACTTTTGGTTCAGCAAATTGAGTTATACATATTATTGATATTAAGGAGGTCAATAGGGCAGCTGGGGACCTCATAGTACTATATTGAGAAGGCAAGGGCCAGAGTGAAGGCCAGCAGGGTTGCAGGCTGCTACCAGGGGCTGCTATTGTGACCCATATCATTAGACAATCATCATTGAGTCTTGACATGATCCATCTTTGTCAGGGAATGGAAGTAGTTAGGGTGGGGTAAAGAGAACGTTTGGAACTCCAAGAGGCCAGGGTGCTGGCCCAGGAAGGTCACCTATGGGGAACTGCCTCCAAGAAAATTATAACGAAGTCATGGTGGGCAAGAAAAACAACAACCAGGCAGCTGTGAAATCTAGCTCAGGTCCTTCTTTGCTGCTGTGGGTAGGCTGATTGCCCCTTGGGAGGAGCCTTAAGCCATACAATACCTACAGTTGGCACACTGTGATTTTTTGATTCAGAGAGGGGATTTGCTTCAGGAGTTCATTGTAGGAGAGAGTCATGGAATAGGAGACTCTGCATGTGCATGCATGTGTGTGACTGTGTGGAGGGGCCCTGGTGCAGGTGGTTGGCATTCAGGTTCTTGTGATGTGTCTTTTTCGCCCCCGCTTCCCCTGAGCTTGTTTTCTTCTTATATCATAGGTGTTATCCAGGAAGCAAAGGAGACACAAATGGAGTCTGGGTCAGCTACTGTGACCTGTGTCACATCTATGAGATGTGCCACATCTGTGTTTCTCTCAGAGGGCCAGGAGCACTTCATTTGCACTAAGAGTAAGCTGGTGCCTGCTCTGGAGGAGAAGATTCAAAGATTGAAAGCAGAGCTATATATTTTGCGTTTCATCAGGGACCAGATGTTGGAGATGAAGTTGGTTCTGAGTCCACGGCACTGTCACTTAGTCTTACCTATGTGTGGTATGCACAGATACAGAGTCTAAGTAGGTCATTTATTGAACTATGGATGACTTCCTGCTTGGGAACATGCCCAGTTAGGCTCAGAACATCCTGGAAGAGAGTGCCCAGTGCACAAAAGTGTGCTGTGTGCAGAGCCTAGTGGGGCCATATGCACTTTTTATATATATGGCCTTGTGGGTGTCTCGGGGTGCATGTGTGCAGGTGCATGTGGCAGTGTCTGGGTTGGTCTGTCTATGTGCGCATGTGTGGGACTGTTTTCTGTGTGAAAGAAAGTGACAGAAAGGGGGTGAATGAACTAGGTGGAAGTAGCTCTGTTGTGTAGTGGTGCATTCATGTGGGTGATCATTGTGTGGTGTTGTGCCTTGGGCTATACTGTTACCATAGAGGTCTGACAAGCTGAGCACACCCTTGACAGTGAGGCTACTGTTATCCCCAGCAACCTTTACTCCTGAGATTCCACCTGTCTTCACCACTGCTGGTCTCCTGTTTGGGATCTCCCAGGGAGAGTGGTAAGGGTTAGTTCCCCAGATTCTCTACCCCAGTATGCATAGTACTTAAGTAGTAACACTCTGGTGCAGTATCACTCACTCCTTCCTTTTTCCCCCTTGCCCTAAAGCAGAAGGTTAGCTGCCACCACATAATCACCCTTGGAGTGATCTACGCTTACTCTGATCTGGAACAGTGTAGATCTAGTGTTTAATAAAGTTTCCCCTCATATAATAAAGTTCATACCCATTCCCTAATCAATATTGCTTCTGAGGTTATAGTGCCTAATTGAGCCTCTATATAGATTGGATTGTAAAATAGTTATTAAATTAGTTATAGGTTTTAGAAGTTACAAGAATAGTGTTATTGGGGTATGTACTTTGCTCCTAGCTAGTTTTGTTACTTATTATACCTGTTGTCAAAGTTATTTATGTTTACCTGTTATTAGTAAACCAATTAATTTGTGTTAGTTACACATCAGTGTGCAAGTTTCCTTATTTAGTCATAGTACAAGCAGTTTCCAGATTGATAGGCTGGTGATAGATATGCCTAGTCAATTTGTTAGCCAGTGCGGGGCCAAAAATCATCCCACTTGAAACCAGACTATCAAGTCAGTTGTGGTGGTGCCATTTAAATCAGGTCCAACATAGAGGGAGTACCAATCACCATATTCTGGGTCAGGAAGAAATTTTATCCCAGGGTCATATTAATATAGAGTGTGGGGGTTATTGCCTTCCTCTGAAGAGACCCTCTGCCTGGGATCTCTTGCGCACATATTAAAAACATTTCACAGAAGCGTAGCATTGACTTCCATAGTTCTCCTGCTTTACCTACAGAAGGTTAGGGTGCTAGGTTTGTGTTGTGTCAGGGTTGACAACACAGATCTAACTGTGACAGGGGGCAAGCTTGGGGCCAAGTCACAAGTCAGCCCACCTGCCTGTCTCTATGGGGTAGTCTGCCAAGTCTCATCTCCAATGACTTGAAGGGCACTGCCACGAGCCCTGAGAACCCCAACATCTGCTGCAGCATCTGGTGAGTGCAGGGCTTTTTATTTTTTTTTATTTTTTTAACTTTTTTTTTTTTAGAATCAGGAGCTGGGGCTGGGAGAGCGGGCAGGGGATGGGGCCTGGCTGAGGTCTCCCCATGGTCACCTCCACCCCCTACTTACCAGCACAGAGTCCATATCCAGCTCCCTGTGGTGGCGAGCATGGACTGCCCAAATCTCTGAATTGATCTGGAGAGTTTTGAATCAATTTGGACCTTTTTATTGGTCTCCTGATTGAATTCAGATTCAGAGATTCGCCTGCCGAATCTCCTCCAAATTGAATCAGCACCCAAAGCTTCCCACAGCCCTAGAGACTGCCCATTACATGCCCCAATGCCAGGTGGCACTATCCACTGCTCTGGCACTGTGGCCCATGCCTCGCAGATGGCATCCAGGATGGAACTATGCTCCTGGCCTAAAGCCACGCCAACTTAGTCCTTCATCAGGCCTCTTTCACACTCACATTCACAATCCCTTCCTCTCACTAAGGCCTCTTGCACTCTACCCCCTCTCACAGGGTCTCTTTCTTGCATCAACAACTTGTTCCGCTCTGCTCCCTCTTGGAGCAGCTCCCGTAGGCCTTGGGGCTTTATCCAGCCTTGGAAGGTGACATGCAGTCTGTTGGGCCTCTCCCATGACCCTCACCTGGTTAGTGGCCAGCCATTTCACCACACAAAGGGTTAACTACACCTTAGCCCTTCACTGGGCTTCTCATGTCCAACAACTTGTTATTCAGGGTGTTGGGTCATGTGCTGCCCTTCAGGCTGTCCCATAGCCCTACTCAGCACACCCCCTTGGGCTGCCCTTCAGCCTTACTGAAACATCATTGGGGCCCTCACTACCACCCCCTCTCTGGGGCTACTCATCTATCCCCTCCCTGGGACCTGTGGGGTCTTATTCCTCTGTAGGAGCTCAAGCAGCCGCAACCATGTAAGACCCCACCTGCGGTCTTACACTCCCTGAGCTCAGGTAGTTTTAGTCATGCCTGCCCCCTTATACCCACAGTGTTGTGGGGGCTAGGGGTTATTGAGGCACCCCAACCCACTTTTCATCAGGGAGGTGAGCTGCCCTGGTATTTAAGTGGGTCTGCCACACCACCAGCAGTCCCACCAGGCCTCCCTATCCCGGCAGGGTGCAGTTTTAGGTCATGCCCAGGAACAAGAGCCCCCTGCTCTTGTGTAACAGATGTTTCATACAGCAATTCAGCCAAGCAATGTCACTGCCAGGCTCTGCCACACTAACATCCTATGTAGAGTTTAGATCATGAATTGTATATAGGATGGTTTGGATAGGGATGATCCTGCCTCAGGCAGGTGGTTGGACTAGATGATTTCTGGAGCTCCCTTCCCCCCCCTACTGCTTTATGATTCAATGAAGACACATCATAGAAGTTTACCTAGTGGCTTTTTTTCTAGCTTCAAACATTTGTAGCAAAGCTAGAACTTTTATTTAAAAAGGTATCCAATCCTGATGTAGAGTTCAAATGATGGATAATTTACACTGTCTCTTGATCTAATGGGTTTTGACCTATAGTGTTAAACTTTACCCCATATTTTCAAAGTGATTTTTTTCTTAGCTTCCACTTTGAGCCGTTAAAATTTGCTATTGCTTTATTTTATAGTTTAAAGAGCCCCATTATAATGATTTTTTCATCTTATAAGTAAATTGCTTTTTTTAAGGCTGGATCTCCAGTCTATTGCTTATCCTGCTCCTTTGTTTGAAAAAGCCTACTGTGTTTTTTGTTTTGTTGTATTATTATTTCTCATTTCCTGCAAGCTGTGTTCAAATGGCCCATAGTTCTCATCAGTCCATATTTCAAAATATTTTGGCTTTGGGCTGAACTGCAACCAGGACCATTGGAACCAGAGTTTGCTTAAATGATCGTGCACACCTACAGTTATGGTTTACATGATTTCAGAAAAATCCTCCATAATTCCACTCACTTCACATCAAGGAAATTGAATCCAAATAACCATATGAACATTCTATTAACAGAATCCATTTTAAAAACAATCACGCTATATGTTGCTGAATGAAATGTAAGGAAGGGAACTGGCATAGGAATGCCAATGCACAATCCACTGTGTCATTCATGAAACATGCAGTCATCCTGCACTCCTGGAATAGCATGATTTATTCCCTATTCAAAATGCAGTGAATACATCTGGTGTGTACTCTACATATTTCTCTTACAGCTGAGTGAATAATTTGCAATAAATTGTTAACATAAACCTCTTACTACTACAGAAATTAAGGAAACTGGTCAAGATAGTCTTACACTTCATCATCATTCAAAATTATTTGGTGACTGTCTTTTATAAATTATCCTATAGATTAATCACAAACATTAAAAAAAAATGATGATGCATTACTTAGTTTTGTTTGGACAGATGAATCTTATGGCATGTTTTTGTCGTGAATCAGAGCAGCAGCCGGCAGCCGCCTGACTCACACCGGAGTGTTTAGATTTAGAGTTCGGCAGGCGGGTAGTGATGGATGGAGTGGAATTAACCAGGCACAGACGCGTGTAGGTTACAGGAGTTTGTTTACTTACATCGCCTAGATAGTGATGGACGACGCAGGCGAGCCTTTGTTCCGTTACCGCTTCGGTTACAGAGTTAACTATACGCACGCAGTTAAATGACGGCGAGGTAATGACGGACGTGGCGCCGAAAGCAGACGGTCGCGCTTGCAAGACTTTCTACGTCAATTTTACGCTGACGGGGTGATGAATTAGGAATTGATCAATTTCCCAATTCTCTGGTGACAAGCACAGGTGTTTCCTGTGAAATCCCCAGAGCTCTCCGCCTTGGGCGGAAACTGTTAAACTATTTATAGGCAGAGGTGTTTTACAGGAATATCCAATGGTGAACCGTTATATGGAATCTTTAATTTTTGGCAGGTGGCATCTCTTTGTCTCCTCAAGTTACAAGGTAGTGGGTTAGGTTTTTCTACCTGTTACGTGTGTGTTACGTGTGAGGAGCTTACGTTTATCTTTGACCAATTATATATAGTTTCCCCTAGCATTTTATTTCAGCTGACCAATTATCTGTAGTACACCACCAGCGTTTTGTTTCAAGGAATTTCTTGGCAGGGAAGTCTTTTAACCCTTAATAGTCAAATGAAGATGATTTGAATGTTATCTCTTGCTCAGTGGCATGGGCACAAGTTAATTGGGTTGTGACAGTTTTCATTCCCCAATTCACCAAGGTATTTACATAAGTGAATTTTTATATCAGTGAAGTAACTCACATGTTTACAAGGCCAGGTTAACTGTTGAAGAATTAGAGCATATATTACCTGAGTTTCAACATAATTTTATGCCATTATGATATTTAGGCTTGTAAATGATTTATCTCAGTTATGAAACTGAATCTCTAATAAAGAGATAAATTTGTAGCTGCAGATATTTTGTCTGTTATAAAATGGCCATGATGTAAGCTGCTGTAACATTTATTATGAATTAGGAGGGCATCCTTAGTTAGGGAGCTGGGTTTTCACTAATGTCTGTCTGACATTTGCAAAATTGATTTGTTTTGACATTTAGAGAACTTCTGTTGTAGTATGGGCTCATGTTTGACATTAAGCAAACTAAATTACACTGGTTTTGCTTAAAAGCTTTCCATAGAACATTGTTATTTTACAAATCAGGAGATAACTCTTCTACAGGTGCTAGGCAGATTCCCGGGAACAAAGCAGTTTACTCTTCTTTTTTTTCTACTTTAAGTAAAACAGGCACAACACATGGCACAGAAATCAAATCAAGTCATTAACCAAATGAGACCTACTACCAGCCAAACCCAGAGAATTTCCTGTCTGTGCTCATGGTGAGGAAAAATGAATGCTCACAGATTTGAAGGGCTTATGATAAAACTTTGAAGAAAAAAGTTTGAGCTAATGCATTAAAGGGCTTATCTGGTATTTCTGTGAGTTTCCGAGAAAAGTGAAATGATGAAGAAATGGCTTGCACTCAAAAAGGACATTGGAAGAACTCAAATTTCTCTTTGAATAAGAAGTGTGTTTGTCCTTGACTGCAGAGATATTGGCACAAATGGATCTGAAACAAGCTTTTAGTAATACTACTGTCTTTTTCTCATTGTGGTTTACATTTGAAATCCAGGACTAACTAGACTGCATAAGTAAGTAAAACAGATAAAATTAAAGATTGGAAGGGGAGGGTAATTTCCCTCAATACAGATTTTAGCTTACATTGTTCATTTAACTTTGACTGTTTTAGTGTGTGAGTTTGTGTCAGAACAATCAGTGCTGAAATCCTCTCAATGCAACTATATTATCTAGTTAAGTGGTACTCAAGTTATCTTGCCCATGGGACATATCTTTGTTACTCCTGGTCTAGACATTTTGGCTTTGATGTTCTTTTAATTAAACACAGTGTTTTACATAGGCCTGTTCCTGGGTTTGCTCAAACTGTACATAATATCCAAGGTAGAGGACAGAAGACAACTTTTGTCTATCAGGATCCATAAGCCATTCTTGGCCCTCTGTTAGAGCAATCTTCAGGGAAAATCCTATACACATTCAAATCTTAGCTGGATATATCAAGCAGCTAGGAATGATATGCATCAAAAGGGGAAGGAGGAACAGGGGAAGGAAGGGGAAGATGAAACAACAACAGCATTCATCTCCAGAACCACACAAAAGCAGGGTCTCAGGCAGACCTCTCCAATTGACTGGTGATCTCAGAGCTCACTGCACAGAAGCCCATACCAACAAGCAGTAAGCTAAAAGTGAAGGGGGGCTAAATCTCCCTTACGTCATTCCTGAAATCATTACCAGGTTCTTCTGATGTTCCTCTAAGTCAAAGACTTGACTACCTTGAAGAATTTCATGTGACTGACTTTTTCATCCTAGAGTTTACTCCCTTTCCCTCCACCCCTTTAAGTAATACATTATATAACACCTTTTGAATGGGAAACGTGGATACAATGATGTTACATTTGTGCCAGTGTCAAAGCTGCCTCTTTCTTTTCTGATTCAGAACCATAAGCTGAATAGTATGCTCATTAGAAGTAGCTATTCTCTCTTCTCCCAGGACCATTTGTGACCAGCTGCTCTCCCCACACCAATAAAAAATAAAGAAAAGGTGCCTTCTACTCACAAGGGTACTTTTCCCACTAGTAAAAAGATAATTGCTTGATACACTGGTATAACATTAGTACTTTTAAGAGTAAAGTAAAATTGTGATGCCCATAGCTGTTCATTATTTAAGTACCATCAGCTGACAACTGAAAGTTGCTTGTTACCTTTTGCAATACTAACTTTTTCAAGTACAGGGGTTCCCAAACTGTGGTACATGTACCCAGGGTTTGAATTACACTTTGACTCTTGGGGGCCTCTGCCAAAAAATTAAACTGGTTCATTGATTAACAAGGCCACTTAAGAGAAGGAGCAATCCGATTGGAGACCCCCTCCCCAGGTTGTGATTTTCAAATCTTATGGGGAGAGGGGGATTCTTGTCTCTTATGGTGTGGGGGCTCAGCTCCTCCAAAGCTCCCTCTTAATTCCCACCCTGCACATATCCCCAGGGGTATGCAAGACATCTCTTGTGGGGGGAAATTGTGTAATGGCAGATTTAAGTTTCATTATAATAACAATTGACATATAAGGGGTTAAAATATAAAATGTATGCTGGTAGGGGTACATGGACAGCTGGTAAATCTGGAAGAGAGCACACAATAAGAAATAAGAACTTTTGGGAATCTCTTCTCTAGTATGTTTTCCTCTATAGAGGACTCTTTTTCATTTAATTTCAAAGGATATTTGAAAATTTCACTGTATGCATTAAATTTCATTAATTACCTTTTAAAGATCATTGTTTGCATAAACTAAATGAACATATAGCATAGTTCTATTAGAGCAGTTAAGATTTATTTTTAAATCAGTATTTCTGTTATTGTACTGCAGGGAAATACTGTCCTATAGACACCCTGATTATTTCCTGATTTGAAAATGGGGGAAACAAAGTTCATTGCCTCAGACACTACTGTGAGATACTTGGATAAATGGTCAAAGCTGCAGGAGACTAAATTCTTATTCAACTATGAATATTCCATTGAATGATCATCCACTCAATATTACACTCAGGGCTGTCCCTAAGGAGGGGCCGGGGGGGGGGGGGGGGGGAGGGGGGGGCGGCGGGGGGGGGGGGGGGGGGGGGGGGGGGTGAATCGGGGCAACTGCCCCAGGCCCTGAGCTTTGGAGGGTCCCCACAGAGTTCTGTAATATTTGTGTTAAACATTCTTTTACTCACTATTTCAATTCTTATAACAGAGATTTTTTAATATTAAGCCAAAAATAGATACTTTTTATTTCTGAGTTTTAATCAGGGCAATGTGTTTGCCAGGTGTGATATTTATCATAATACAATATGAACTTGAATAGAAGTTCTGATTGGAATCTGATTTTTGTTCCAATCAAATAATAATGACGACAAATTTGGATGCCTACTCAAAATGTCTACCTAATAATAACATTTATGACATACAATGACAGAACAGTTCATGGAATATTAGCATATATTATGCAGGGTCTTTCACTGTTATTTTTCTTATACTGAACACAATGCACCACTGTAACAGGAGGGCGGTCAGGATTGCCGTGCTCTCCCGTGCCGCCTCCTTTATCATGCCAACTTGTCGACAAGCACCCTCAAATCCTCGTCCGCCACGACTTTGATGTCATATGTATTTTATAGGGAGGCTGCCTTTCATCCTCTTGGCCACGGTTCTCCTGTTATCACTAGTTCCTCTCCTGTATTGGGTGTTCTGTACACCCCAGCCTTATGGGCTATGCGTAACTCCAACTACCCCTGTACCACGCCCCAAGCCTCGCAGATGTAACTGACGTTGTTCAGTCTCTCTCCGCGCCCTCTCCAGAGCTCAGGCTCTCCGCAGCCCTGTCTCTCTCCGCGCCCTCTCCAGAGCTCAGGCTCTCCGCAGCCCTCTCTCTCTCTCTGCACCCTCTCCGGCGCTCGGGTTCTCCACAGCCCTATCTCCGTGCCCTCTCTGGCACTCAACAACTGCGGCCCCCACTCTGGGGCTTCTCAAATGCTCCCACTCTCTGGGGCTTCTCAAATGCCCCCTTTCTGGGGCTGGGGTCAGTGTACTGCACCCTCAATGGCACTGGGGTCCCCACACTGTTGTCAGTCCCCTATGAGGCCTCCTCCATCCCCTCTTAGCCTCACCCAGACCACGAGTAACAAACAGCAAACAAAACACAAGCCCCTGGGCTACAACACAAACTCCAGCCATGCAGCTATAACATTAATCCAGCCACCCCAAAGGTGCTCCATCCTTTACCAGTCTCACTGCTGATACACTCAGGTCTCTTCCCTCTGCTTGCGCAGGCAGGGCTCCTTCCTCCTTGTCTGCCAGCAGGGAACTGCCTCCTGCCTGTGAGTTATAAGAGCCAGGCCCTGCTCCTTCTTGTCAGCTGGCTAGGCAGGTGTGGGTTATTATTTCCCTCTAGTTGCCTCAGCAACCGTCACCTGAGGAGTTATCCCAGCTCTCCAAGTAGCAGGCATCTTAGTGCCCTGCTACAGACACACAAAAGGAAACTACTTACTGCACGACTTGGGTTAAACTCCCCATCCAGAATAGGGGTCTACTGGTGTCATTCCAATTGCCACAGAAGGGGATCTATGTTGTTAAGTGTATACCGCACTTTTGGCACAAGAAAAATTAAAAGGTCTCTGATCTTAGATAATGAATTTACATTAATAATTACATTAATTTTTCTTGATTACTTTTCATTAGGTTTGGTATTAAAAAGCCTAGATCTTAACCAGTTTGGAAAACTAAGTGAAACTCAAACCGATTTGACTAATTTTGGAAAATTAATTATTATTTTTAATATCTTGCAAACTAATGAGCTTCATTTTTAAGGGATGGAATGATTCAACTCAACAGCTGAGATATATTTGAATTTGCATTTCAATACACTTTTGCAGATAGAAGTGTCAAACCAAGGACATCTTAACAAGTTTAAACAGGAAGAGTGAACCAACATTTAATTATGACATTTCTGTTTAAGGGAAAAAATGCTTATATCAAAGCTGCCTTAAGTTGTTTTAAATCTTTCCTAGTTGACATTTCACCATTACAGTGATGTGATACTGTAACAGAAAGTTCAGGGATGGTGGAAACTGTCATCTGTAAAGCCATAGGATTCAGAGAAACCAGAACAGTTAAAATCATGTAATATCAGTGGATAAAGGTTACATCAATAATTATGGAATTTTACACAAAAAAAAAAGTTTTGTTTTGAATCTTCAGTTTCCATAGTTATTTTCTTAAAGAAGTAAGAAATCAGTAGTATGAGCAATGCTTCCAATGATCGTCCTTGAGAAGACAGTTATTACAGTTCTTAACGTGTGACTATTGATCTGGCAGAAGGAACAGCAGCACTTCTATTTTCTAATCATGCTAAGAAATCCATAAACATTAAAAATGTTCCAAATTATGCACTATTGGTTTCTTTGCCATTTTCATTTCCAGTGACTAATGAACATCAAGAGCTAGGGAATAATTTAAAAGTCCACAGGTAATTACTGGAAAGTAAACTGAATTATTAGGCTGTGACTTATAATATACAACGTACAATGCTCAGTACATGATTTCCATTATTATTCTGGACTCGTAGTTGCTTTATCACAGAATCAATAAGATCTTGCAGTCTCATAGACCTGGGCAAATTTGAGTATATACTGATGCCAAGTAAAGTATGTAATATTAATTAAAAAATTACAGTGATGATACCTTCCACAGTAAATCACATTTGCATGGTATTTCATGAATACATACTATCTAAGGACATGGTGATTTCACTGTCTTAAAGGATAGTGTCTGATTTTAAGGATGTCCATTGCTGCTGGTTTCCTTTGCACTTTATTCTTCAAATAAAGTCCAAAATGTTAATGCATGTGAGAAAAAGAATTTAATTTTTGAGGCTATTTCTAAATCTGTGCTTGAAAAATCATACGCCCCTAAATTTATTCACATGACTTCCTCTGATATCATTAGAATTATACCTGGATCTTCATTTATTTATGGAAACAAACTCCTCTAGGGAAGGTCCTAAATCAAGACAATGTTTCTAAACATACATATCCACCTTGGGACCTTTTGATTAGTGGATGATGTGGTTCCTGTCAACTTACAATGGGTACATGTCTGGGCAGGGTGCAAGAATAAACACAAATGGATATGATTCAAGTAGTTTTCTCAACAAATGAGACCTTGGACACTGAACATTTTCTTTTTGGACAACTATACATTTTTTAGACTGCAAGTGTGGGATTAAATTCTGCTCTGCTACAAATCCATGGTAAGGCAACAGAAAGACTATAAGCCAATTAGATGGAATTGTACTAACACATCTAGATTCTGTGTGGAAACAATTCTGTCCTGGCAGACTAAACTGATCCCTAAGAACATACTACATCTGTGACGCTAATGAAGAAGTTAATTCAGAAGTAGTGGAAGATATCAGTTAAACTTTCAGATAAAATTAAGTCAGATGGAAGTCAGAAAGTATCTTATTCCTAGAACTAAGATAACAGGGAGGTTAAGTCTCCTGGAGTTTGGACTAATTAAGTTCCTTTCATTGTAATCATTGCTCTTAAAGGAACCATGGGTTTGGGATCATAAATGAAGACACTCTTTTGCTGATTGATTAAACTCAACAAAAATTAAATACATTAAATAACATCTTCAATAAATAATTGAAGCCAACACTGAAAAACTCCATACAGCACCACTATCAAACTGGAGACTACAACCTTTAGAAATACTGTCCAAAGTCATTTCTGTTTCCCTCATAAATTTAGATAGTGCTCATACTTTATAAAAAAGGACCTTAAAGAGAAGTCTTACCATTGCCTCCTTTGTAACACCATGCTTGCTTTCTAGAAACTTGTTTACAATTAAACTGTGAATCAAAATGGATTTTATGCCATACGGAGCATAAAATGCGCATGGTGTGAGTGGACACTCTAGCCACTTAACTGAAGGAAGGAAATAACCATCTCAGCAAAAGCATATGGATGGAAATTCATTATAAAGACCCTGCTGTAGATGCTGAATATGAAATGGAAAATGCTGGCTCTGTATTGTTTCCAGAAGGTAATTTTTCTTAACTCTCCTTTTGAATGCATTAGCAGTCACCTCTCAAGTACTGTAGGAGTGCATAATTCTAAAGGGAATCAGGATTAGGAGAGAAATGGTGGGTCAGAAATCAGATTCATCATCCCTTGAATTTGATTTTTAGTCAGAATTCTATAAATGAGTGCTTAAAGCGCTGCAAAGACACAACATTTAGCACTGACTTGCATAAATTGTGACTGGTTAGGATTATTCCCTTGCTCTAAAAAAGACATATTGGAACCAGTTCCTTTTGAAGTCAATGGCAAGTGTGTTAATTGGGTATAGGAATAAAACCCAATAGCTTGTCTCTTCCCTTTGCCTCTGGTATGGTCACTTTTACTTAAGCATATAATGATCAATAATCACTATGAAATATTATCAATTATGATTTGGTAGCACTTAACCCAAGTCTCTGCAATCATACATGATCACATAAGCCACATACCAACATTCAAAAAGCCAGATAAGGACTTGATCTAAGTTGCATGGTTTTCTGTAAGCAGCTTAATTTAGACAGGGAATGAACAGTATACACATTCAGCCTCTAGTCAGGGACAGGGCTGTATACTGGCAGCCTGCAGTGGCCAAAGCTCACAGGTGTGTGTGTGTGTGTGTGTGTGTGTGTGTGTGTGTGTGTGTGTGTGTGTGTGTGTGTGTGTGTTACATAGTAGGATTTTAAATAGGGAGCAGTCAATGATGATGTATGTGTATGTTTCCAGGGGTGTCTGCCCGCTTGCCTTGGTTTGGATGATCACAGCTCCCTCCACTCCCAGTCCTAGTACTCCAGGACCCTATAGCTTCAGGACAAAAAACCTTTGCAGCACCCCGGTACATAACATGGCTAGCATACCCCAGCAGTAGCCAAGTCACAGAGTTGTCTCTGTGCAGGCCTAGTCTCGATGTTTTGCCCCACCACCACCCTGACCCACAAGACTCAAGTCACCCTGCCAGGGAGTGTTCTTGCACTAGAGACAGAACAAAATGGCTGGCATGTATTTGGATAAAGCAGGCTTCTCAATACATACATTCATGCAAATTATAGCAAAATGACAGTCAGAGACAGGGGGGTCCTTTTATAATGGCATAACCCCAGGACCAGAAAACCTCAGACAGGTTCCCTCACTCCCATCTACCCTCATCTGAAGAAACTGCTTTAGCAGGGACAGGATAGACAAGTTCAGTTCCTCATGCCCACTCTGTCCTGGGAAACTCTGCTGGAGTGCCACTCTGCTAGAGTGCCAATTACTGACTTATCTCAGAAAAGTTTGTCATGTGGATAGTTTCAATCAACCACAAAAAAAGCACCACCAACCATGAGCAACTTATTATACTTTAAACACTGTAAAGGAAAGGAGCATAGGTAAAACTATAATTATGGCAGCAATCACAGGTTTCCATTCAGAAATCATTAGGTATGGACAACAAATCAGACCAACAGGAAATTGATCGTAAATGTAATTTGTTCTACTACCTTTCTTGAGTAGATTAGCTGGATGAGTATTAGCTTTGGCTTACTGCCACACAGGCTCTTTACTTGATACTATTCATACACAGCATTGCACTACTAGTAAATATTTTTTACTCATTAAAACTTCTTTTTATCTAAAGTGGCATTAATATAGAAATTTATATAAACAAGCTTCCTAGAAAAAGTGGTCTAAAATGTCTGCTTTATTTGAACCACTGCAGCATATCCAGATGTGTGTGGACATCTTGCACCGCCACCTCTTGTACCTGGGGAACATGTGTGTCATGCATGCTTTGGTGCGCAGCAAGTTGTCCCAGGTGGCATAGGGGAGGCTGAGGCCAGCACTGTGCTGGCCCCAGCAGCCTTACCTGGGGTCCTGGGGGCCTCCCAGAGTTGCATTCATGGTGATACTGCCAGGCAGAGGTGACTGGCAGCCAGAACACAGCTCTGAGCAGCCCAGGTCTGCTTTATAGCAGTTCATGATGCCTGAGCATGCACTGCTTTGGTTTTTTTTTCCCCCATGGGTTTTTTTTTTTTTTACCCCTGGATATCCAGGGGTGAAGAAAAAAAAAAAATGCAGAAAAAAAATGAAGCAGGGCACACTCGGGCAGAGTGCCCTTGCAGCATGGACTGTGCAAATTTACAGCACCAGATACCACACAACCATGTTCATCTGGACATGCCCCTGGAGTCAGTTTAAATTGTATGAAATATAAAATAGCTCACACTGAAACCCACTAAAGATGACTGAAAATCTTCCACTAACTTTTGATGAAGCCCATGCTAGAAGTCTTGCTTCTAGCTATGCCAAAACCTCTGGAATACGTACCTTTCCCATTGTCAGGCTGGATCTTAAAATTAGACACACACACAAGCACTACTGAAGAAACAAAAAAAAACATTTCATATATCTACAGCTGTCTTATTTTAATCACATGATTAGCTAACGCTGCAAATACAATTTCTGAACAATAACCCAAGAACAGTGCTTCCACTGTACAGATAGAGAAAATGAGAGGTGTGGACCTATTCTGTCCAGTGTTATACTTGCTTAATTCCATTGACATTTGTGGAATTTCATGGTTTCATTGGGAGCTGAATATGGCCCACAAAGAAGGTTTAGAAATTGGGCATTTCCCTCACTCTCTCTCTGTATACATATATTTATTGCTTGTTGATAGAGCCAATGCTTCAATCACTTGCACATTGCCAGCATCTTCATTCCCCAATTCCCCATTCCTACCTCTGTATATTTTTGTTTGGAATTTTATATCACTACCTACAGCCAAGTACCTGGCTTCCTGAGATTTTCAAAATCAATCAATTATGAAACAACCACTACTCGCTGTAAAGGCAGGAACACTGTTCCATAATGTAAACTATAGACTCTACTAATAAATAAACCAAAAATATTTCAAAGGTTTGGCCAAATAGGTCATTCTTATATTGTTTGTTTCCTGAAGCTCATTAGATTGAGACTCTGGTGGCAGCCTAGAAAAAAGTGAATAACAGGACTGTAAGGTTTAGCTGTGGAGAGGTTAATTCCAGTTCTTCCTGAGCTGTCCAAAGCAATGTAAAACACACTCCTGTATTTTTTAAGAATCTTTGCAGTTTCAACAGAGAAGGTGATTGTCCTGCTGTTTTTGGCATCCATCAAGCATTCTCATTCTGTCACATTCTCTAGGATAAAAAAATGGACATATTCAGAGAGATATTAGGACCCGAACCTGGAAGATATTGCACACCTCAATTTTCATGGGGAGTTAAGAGCAGTTAATACTGCAGAAGACCATAGACCTGCATTGGTAAGAATATTCTAAAGCTGTATTCTTAATCTTCTTAATAAACAGTGTCTTTTACTGAAATGCAAACTAGCCAATGGCTTCTATAATGCCTATGATATGGTACTCCTCTGTTGTCAAGGAAACTGCAGTAAAGTACTTATAGCATTGTTCTCTTCATTTATATTCTGCTGCATTGCTCAAGTATACTTTTTACTGTATGATGAAATATGTGTGTTATTCTAAAACTCCATTATTATTTCACATTTACATGGCCACCAACTGAAAAATGTATAATATGCAATACTCTTACTAC
Organism: Alligator sinensis; assembly: GCF_000455745.1. Lineage (NCBI taxonomy): Eukaryota > Metazoa > Chordata > Crocodylia > Alligatoridae > Alligator > Alligator sinensis. The sequence goes on along the minus strand of NW_005842069.1, from coordinate 1,525,249 downwards.
ATTGTCAATATTCTGCTGTATTGAGACCAAAATGTAAAGATGTAAGCAGTTAAAGTAGCCCCAAATACAGAAAAAAGCCACAGATTCGGGTGGGGAAGGGTGGTGGGGAATACCTTAGATAGGATTCTTCTATTCCCTTTTCTATGGGAAAAATACAAAGCTATTTTAAGTTGTTTACTTCTTTCTTTTTAAAACCAACTACAGTGCTATAGATGGGTTGAATGTTATCACTCTTGTCCCTCCTGAACATATGCAGGTACACAGAATGTATTGTCGTAGGTTATAGGTAGGTTATAAAAAAAAGAGATTACAGAAAATGAATATACATACCCTATGATATGAAAAGACCACATATTGCTATTGAAGTCAAGCTCTTATGTATTCTGTAGTTTGAACTGCTGTGCTTCTGATTACTGTAACAGAGAAGAGCAGCTGGAACTTTGAGCAGCAGGCATAGTAGTAGCATAGTAATATCTTTTGCATAGCACATCTTTTGTCAGCATACTGTTTCTTGCTAGTCATTCATCACTTATCCTGAAATTCATATGGATTTGTATGGGAAAAATCCAGATAATATCCATTTATATTAATGATTTTGTATCAGACATAAAATTGCTAGTCTTCAGAAGGATTTCTAATGTGCCATCTATTGCTCCAGTATTTGTACACTCTTACATAAATTATGAAACAACAGTTGTGCTAAAAAGGATTTAAAATCTTTCCTGGTCCCTGTTGTTAAGCTACAGTATATAGAGCTTTGTAGCATGTTTTATAATGAGTTCAGGACTCTAATGAATGAATTATAATGTACTCTAGATATTTAATTAATGAATTCTTTGGGGTGGGGGGGAAGGTGTGTACTGTAAGATATATTTGATGATGTCTGCTTGACCATCATCATTGACTGCTCCCTATTTAAAATCCTACTATGTAAATTTCTGTTGTTCAAAGTCAGAGTTCTCCCAATGCCTAGCAAACCCACTGGACTAGACATTCTAGCCAAGGCAGTTTGCACAACCAGCAGCACACAAACAAAAAACGGGTCCACAACATGACTCATCTGGCATTCAGAGTATGTCTTTATTTCCAACAAGATGAGGGTAATTGGAATATTGTATACTTTGTAACATCTGAGCACCATGGGCCTCTACAGCTAAAAACTGACCAGAGAGAAGACAAAGCACAACTGGGTAGCCTAATTATTGGAAGTAGGAAGGGAGAATTCTCAGTTCTGATCCCTGAGCCAGGGTTGGTTCTATATCTCACCCCATTTATTCTGTGACTGTTTAAAATTTAGAAATAATACTTGAAACAGAGATCAAAACCCAAGAGTTCACCTCCTAGTTGAGTGCCATAACCAACAGGCTAAAAAGTCATACTCCCCTTGCTTTGCCTGCCTTTCTTCTGGGTCTATTAATTTTGCATTCTTTTCTGCACACAACTGCAACATAATGGGTGCAAAAACCCACCACATGAAATGGTCTATCACTAGGCAGTTACAGTACCAACTTGGAAGGAGGGAGATGCAGATTGAACTCCCTCAGGCTGAGAAGTGAATTGCACCCTAGTCCATACTCTTGGCTAGGGGCAGACATTAGGGCTGTGAGAAATTTCACCTGGTGTTTCATTTCAAAGCTGTTTCAATGTGCTTCTAGTTCAAACCAATGAAATTGAAATGAAACAAATGGCTTTGAAACAGCTTTGAAATGAAATGGGAGCACTCTAAACACTTTGAAAGATTCAAAATGTTTTGAGTTTCAAAGTCGGGCTTGCTTGGCTTCAGCGCTAGTCCCAGCTGGCAGTGGCAGCCTGCTGTCATCCTGCATGCAGAACTGGGGGCCTGAGCCCCCAGGAGCAATCTGGCACAGCCCCACAGCTCTCCTGAGGGGCACAGGCCCCTGGATCTGCACGCAGGATGACAGCAAGCTGCTGCTGCTGGATGAGGCCAGCGAGAGCAGCAGTCTTTCTAGTGCTCAGCGCGGCTTCACCCAGCATCAGTCCCAGGTGGCAGTGGCAGCCTCCTGTGATCCCACATGCAGATCTGGGGGCCCTCACCCCCAAGGGGAGTCTCATACAGCCCTGCAGCCCTCCCAGGGGTGCAGGCCCCCAGATCTGCATGCGGGATGACAGGAGACTGCCACTGCTGGCAAGTGATATGAGTTTTCCTTTCAACTGTTTGAGGTACAGTTTCCCAGAAACCGCTATATCTATCTCCTTGAAACATGGCAGACTTCATGCCCTCACAAGGGGCTACCATCTCTGCAATTTGCATCTGAATCAGGCAAGAAATTACAAGGTTTTAGGCATTTTCATGATTCCCCACTATAGCCTATAGGCAAAACATCGAAACAGCAAAAAGGTTTCAACTAAACGAAACAGAACAGTGCTTCAAAACTAAATGAAACAATGAAACAAAATACTGTCCCTCTGAAACAGGGACACGGAAGTTCAAATGAAATGGTGCTGTTTTGCACAGCCCTAACAGACATTACACAAACTGGTTTAAGTGATCAGAAACTGGTTTAAACCTGTAACAGAACAGATGTTCAGTGCAGTTTGAAAATGGCTGAAACTGGTTTGAGATAAACCTAGTTCATGGGCGATTGGTGGGAACACCAGCAGGTGATCACCAACTAGGGGGTGGGGCCAGCAGCGGCCAATTGCTGACCCCGGAAGCACTGGCAGCAAACCTGAAGTACTGCCAGCTAAACAGAAGTGCCACTGCCACTTCATGGTGGGGGGCACTGGCCGGTGCTCCCCATTCCCCAGCAGTAGACCACATGCTGGCTACAGTCCGTGCTGAATCAACAGGCAGAATCAACAGGTAGCTGGTAATATCCCTCTGTTGTTTTCTTAATGGGGTTATTAACACTGAGTTAGGGGTGATAAACACTTATCAATTCCCCGTTGGGCTAATCAGAGCATCCAGCTGGAGCCTGGCCACACCCCTCCTCAACTCAGTGCTGTACAAAGGAAGGGAGGGCTGCTCTTGCTATGCCTGGCTTCTAGCCTGAACCACTACAGGCATGTGCCTGCATTTCTGGGATGTCTGTACACTTACAAACTGATTTAGCCTAGCCAGGTTAGACTAACCTGCAAAGATTGACTTGATTCAGGCTCAGGCTTTTTGAATATCTATTCCTAGCCCTTGTGTGAGTACGGTAATGAAGAAACAGTTAAGGAAAGAAGGGAAGTCATCACCACCTCTTGCTTGAGAGGCCATGTTTTAGAGTAACATGGCCACAACTGCATTTGTGAGAAGTCTTCTCTGAGTTTTTCAGACACTCTTAGAGCATGCTTAATGAATTAGACCCTCAGGGAATTTAAGTGAAGGAACAGCTATCTTCAAATCCCAGCTATGCCTAGGAGGGAGACAGGCACTAAGCTACTCTGATTTGGACTATTCTGGAAACATTCAGAGACAACACTGTAGATACGTGAGGAACTTAACCATCGAAGAGCTGAGTGGATGTTTCTAGATTGCTATATTGAATTTATGAGCCCCAATTCCACTCCTGTTTCAGCTTATTGTCTCTAACCCACAAGTTTTAGCAGGTTTGCTAAAATGAATTCTTATTGACATGAAAGACTTAGAAGTACTGCTAATACTTCTCACAAGGGATTTTTACATGTGTTCTGGGATGCGGTGCCAGGTGTTTTAATTAGCAAAAGCTCAAAGCACCCTGCCACCATTTTTTCAGTACAGGGATGCTGATACATGTCACGTGGAAGGCTGCCAGAGTACGTTAATTTTCATGCCCCACCAGATTAATCAAGTCTGATCCAACGTGCTGGAAGAGCAGGCTCCCCACATGTCTACGGGTGCCCACAGGTATTAATTATATTACTTGTTGTCCTTGACTATGCTTTCTAACCCTTTCTTTTGACTCCAGAAATACCATGTTCTGCCTCCCTTTGTCTGATGTTTTCAGTTTATCCTTATTTATGCCATCACGCATTAAGTTTGAACGCACTGAATTTAAATAGTGGTTGTTAAGCTTGTAGTGATTTAAAGCACTTCACAGATAGTGTAGGAATTAATATAATTATCATTTTAAATACATTTCACTATATAAAACTTTTAATCCAGTGGGCCCAACACATCTCTGGATATATCAGTAGCCCTATAATCAAAGGATAATGATATAGTTCTCTTTTCTTATGCTTCCCTGCAAGCAGTCAGGCAGTGCCTGAGTAAGGGAAGGACAGTTTTAAAGCAGTACACTAGACCAAGAACCCTTCCCACTACTATGTCTCGGACAGCCAGAGCCAACTCGAGGCGAGTTAGAAATTTCTCGTTCGTCAGGGCGGGCCGGTGAATGGAGAGGCAGACAAGGTTTAATGGTTGCAAAAACGTTTACTTACACAGCGTGGAGTTGCGATGCAGCTGGTCCGGTCGTCTGAACAACCACATGAGTTGTTCCAGCTGGCGGGGCCCAAGCCAGTTAATCCGTCCGCAAATTAAGCTGGCGGGG
>NW_005842069.1:1518967-1519703 GCF_000455745.1 Alligator sinensis | reverse complement strand
TTAGGATACTGTCCCGACCGTTGAACTGTTCCTTTGTGAACTTGTGGATGAGACTGATGGGGGTGCGGTATTGAGATCCATACTAACTCATCTGGCTGGAACTTGGGTTTCCAAGGTGGGGGTTTCTGGACATTAGCTTCATCCCATAAAAGTTTAGCAGTGTTCAATGAGATGAGAACATCATGATTGAACTTGGTCCAGTTTTTAAACGTCCCTCCTCCTCTGAGGCAGAGTTGTTCTTTGTACAGGCCTATGTGTCTTTCTACAATGCCGTTGGACTGCGGGTGGTATGGCAAATGAAGATGCCATGCTACGTTGTGAAGACGAGCAAATTTATCCAGAGCATTAGAGTTAAACGGGGGTCCTCCATCAGACAATCTCATGAGGGGGCTGCCAGACGGCAAATACCGCAGTCAAGGCAGCAGTAACAGCAGTGGCATGGCTCTTTTGCAAGGGAATGACGTGTAACTGTCTTGTTCCCAAGTCCACAACAACTAGTCCTTTGTTTGGCGGTTTAGACCCTGGGAGGGGTCCCAGTAGATCTACCTGCCAAACTTTTCCTGCCTGAAACTGTGAAGAGTCGAAAGCTCCAAGCTGATGCTTGGTTTTATGACACTTTTCTTTAGCACATATCTCACAGGCCTGAGCTACCTTTTCCCAATCACGCCTAGCTCCGTATGAGGCCGGCTCCGTAATGGTTTGGGACCAACGTTGATGGCAAGCTCGTGGTCCTGGG
>NW_005842069.1:1488634-1515017 GCF_000455745.1 Alligator sinensis | reverse complement strand
TCTGAACAACCACGTGAGTTGTTCCAGCTGGCGGGGCCCAAGCCAGTGAATCCATCCATAAATCAAGCCGGCGGGAAAAGGGTACATCTCGGATTGCGCTTGGTGATGGGAAGAAGGATCGATAGGTGATCAGTCTATCGATCAGCTAGCCGCAAGTCAGATCTCTTTAGAGGCACTCTGCAGAGTGCTCAGAGTTCTTCGACTTGGGCAGAAGTCGCGCAAATTTTTAAACGGCCAGCAAGCCAATTACTAGCCGCCACGTGTGAATAATTTAGAACTGGCCAATAGCGGGACACAAATTTGCATTCGAATAGCGGGAACTCTTTGCACCGTGCATTTCTGTGCTGCAAGGAAGAAATGCACCCTGCAAAGAAGCCTACAAATTGGCGGGAACTCTCTTGCACCGAGGTTTTTCTGTGCAGCAAAAACCTTCACTGTGCAAGAGGCTTCTCATGTGGCAAGAAAATCCCATGGTGCCGAGGCACCAAAATCACTGGGTTGTGACATACTATACCAAGAATATTAGTCAGTTGCCATTCTCCCAATATTACCTGAAAATAATGGCACAGGGCTATAATAATTAACTTTACACCATCAGCCAATTCACTCAGGATATTTACAACAGCAGCCATTCTCAACCCAACTTCTTAAAGAGCCACATATTCAAATACCTTCCCCCATGCCTGAAAACTCAGTCTTTCCTAGCATTTCTTTCCTGAGACACACCAGTGCAATCCAGCGAAGTAGGGCTGGCAAGCCAGTCAATTGACCGGTCAAATATTGTTAATTGACTTGTCAATTGACTACATATTTCTTGAACAGTCAAAGATTATACCAATTTTACAAAAAAACTACATTTTTGTTGTTTTCTTGGCAGAAATACAATTTTGAATTGCTTTTTGACATTTCTTAATGGAAAAATTGTGCTTTTTCTGTGTATTATATGGACCTATTGGCAATTTTTTTGACATTTTTGACCAATATTTGGCCAGTCAATTAACCAGACTTTATTTGACCAGTAAAATACCCAACACTACAGTAAAAACCAAATAAATCTGATGCAATTCAAAACATAATTCAAGCTGAGCCTTCCATCAGCATAGCCCAAAGGTGAAGTCAAGAGAAGCCTACCTGGAATTAACTTAGATGTGGAGTTTCTTGATATGTACAGTTGGAGATGATTATGTATGTATTTCCTGGGTGACCACTTTTTTTTTTTCCCCCCCACTATTCCCCAACTACTTTGGGCATTCTTCAGCCAAGTGTTGAAGTGACCGGATAACCCGGAGCATGTCAGAACATGCTTGCACTACATGGGCAAAATTGTATTCACTCCTTAAGACACATGGCCTTAAAGGCTTCCTCATCTAAACTGGACAATATACATATACACATATATACATACATACATACACACACACACACACACACACACGTCTCCAGAAGCAGTTCTTTTTTTTCTGCCTCAGATAAAAAAAGAAGATGAAATGACTGAATTATCAGCATTTATTTATTCTTTCCAATGTCTATAATGTTGATAAACAATAATGCCCTTAAGTGGGGCATGAACATACTGCAGCATATGGAAATTGAAACGGAACATGTCCCAACTGAGACGACTGTGCTGATGTCCACAAAGATGCAGGCTATTTCTTTTAACAGCTGCCTCCTACAAGTGAAATGATAACAATGACCATTTTAATAGCTCACTGTAGCATTTTTTTTTTTTTTATAAAGAAAGAAATGATAAAAGCTGATTTTTTTTTATGATTGTGATCTTTTTGCACAGACTGTCTTATTTAAAAAATATTGCATTTTCTAAATTGCTTTAAGTAATTAAAGCAGAGAAGTATTATCTGCAGCTTTAAATGCAAGTTTCTAAATCCCCAAATAGCACTGTGTCAACCATATTTAAAGGGCTGAATTCACAAAACAGAAGCTGTACTTCCTTATCTTAAACCACACAAGTCAAAACACCCTGAAGGCTCTTTCATACATTATAGAAAACACCCACTGATGTAAAATAAACCTTTTGAATTTATGTTTCAAATTGTGATTATTAGTAGTATGGGAATTCTAACTGTAAAAAACCCAATCCAAGACAACATGCTTGTTTGCATATATAGATAATTAACACACACAGGTCAAAACCATAGAATGTGTTTGCATTAAGGGGCTGTTGCTTATTTCATTTTCTTTAAATGATGATACAGAAATTTGAAAGAAAATAAAGGGGGAAACAATAGCCTTTTAATTATTCTTTTATTATCAGTGTGGTTGCAGGTACTAGAAAATTCAATTGATTATCTGACTAACCAACCACCATTGCTGCTAGATGGCAGTGGGCATGAATACACGAGATATTTACTGTGGAGTTGCCTAATTAGCTCCACAGTAAAACATCAGTGCCTACATGTGCAGCTCGTTCTGCAATGAGGCACCCTTGTGCCCCAGCCAGCCTCTCTGCAACACAATGAGCCAGGATGGAGAAGCCCAGGCCTGGCAAGCTTACCTACAGGGCTCCTTGCCAGCTGGAGTTGCTCCACCTCAGTTCAACAGTTTAATTTAAATTAGGCTACCTCAAAATACATTTTCTGGCCTATTAGATTTCAATTTCTTCATGGACTACCACGAAAAAAAAATACATCTTATAGTGGCACTCCAAGTTTTGGGAGCTAGTCTCACCAGTTGCTGTTGAGAAGCATCCTGTATGGATATCATTCTTAAAAGGAACACAAATGTTTCTGAAAATCTTCAGGACCTTTGCATTCTTTTGTACACTGGTATGTGGTGTGTTCTCATAGCAAGTTACCACCAGAAACTGGAGTTAGGTCCTTTTTAAAAGAGCCTCATCCCCCAAAGTAACATTCCTAGAGCAAAATCATCTTGTGACATTAGTTATCTTTAATACCACATGATTCAGGGGTGACCATGTCACAGCATGTGTGCCACAAGTGGCATGGGCATCCTCTGCATGTGGGGCGTGGAAGATTGGGGAGGGAACAAAGAATACAGTGAGACAGAGGGAAGGGAGGTAAAAGCAGGACAACATATCAGGCAGGGGAAGGGGATTACAGTGGCATTCAGGGAGAGTATTTGGTTTATTTTGTGGTGCACCTGCCAGAAAAAGTTGACTCCTCTGCTGATATAAAATTCTTGATGTCTTCCTTCAAGCAGAACTTAGATGCTGAAAGGGAGCTGTTTAAAATCATGCTCCGATAGTCTCTCAAAGAACTACACAGCAAATACTAATTTTTGTCTAATTATTTTTGCTTGTGTCAACAATCAATTTGTTTTATTTTAAGATATCTGTAACCATATCTCTAGGTAGCTTCAAAATGCAGGCAAGTTGCCCTCTGTTCTGCTAGGAGTATTGAAACACTATGCCTGGAAAAATTAGTGAAAAATAATGGAACCATATGTTGCATGTGAATTGCAGGAAAATAGGGCTAGAAGTAACCTCAGGATATCATCTAGTCCAACCCCTATTCAAGATAGGACCATCCCTATATAAACTGTTTGTACCCTATTTATCTAGCTTATTCCAAACAAAATTGTACAAACAAGCCTCTTGTGAAACTACTAAGCCAAATGCCTGAATTTTTTTTTTAAAAAACACCCTCTATCTTGCCACATATAAAGCAGGGATAATGGCGCACAGTGTTTTACCACTATAAGGACAAGAAGTCATAATTTAAAATACACTTGAGAGACCCGAGAAAGAGGCTCATATACCCTGCTAAAGAGGAAAGTCAAAACTCCTACAGTTCATGCCAATCTTGCTGTGGGGTAAAATTACTTCCTCATCTGAAATGCAGTAATCAGTGTGTCTCGTAATGGAGGAGCAAGACCCTCTAGCCAGGGAACTCCGGCTTTAGTCTGAGCAGAAGCATGAACTCATCTCAGTCAAAACTCCTGCTTTGGCTATCATCAACACTAGATGCTTCTTATTAGGACAGTCAAAAAAATCCTGACAACCTGCAGCAACAGGACAGTAAAATATTCCTTCCTGGTCCCATGTGGCAACCAGCAAAGCCCAAAAGCATGGGAAAACCACTCTTCTGCAATCTGAGAACCACGATCACAACTCCATGCATCTCATACCTTAACTGGTCCTGTCTTATTTCCATGTCTCTGGGGAGCAAAACTCTTATGATTTCCAAACAGTGTGTTTGTGGGTTTCCTGGGCTTCTGACATTTGCTCTGCACAACACACACCTACTCCTATCACCTCTGACCAATGTTTATCTAACCTCTTCTTGAAAACCTCCAAAGAAAAATTTTACAACTTCCCTAGACAGTCTATTCCACTGCCTCAGTGTTGTAACAGTGAAGAAAAAAAAATCCTGATATCCAACCTAAACCTGCTTTGCTACAATTTCAAGCCATTGTTATGCAGTGAGGAAGAAAAGGTGTGTTCTTCTTTATGGCAGCCCTTCAGATACTTGATGACTACTAGCATGTCCCCTATTAACTGCTTTTTCTGCAACCTAAATACATGTAGTTCTCTCACTGTCTACCCATACAGTTTACCTTCAAAACCCTTTATCATCTTTGTAGCTTGCTCCTGGACCCCTTCTAAGTTCTCCACATCCTTTTTAAAATGATGACCCCAAAACTACACACAATACTAAATGAGGCTTAATGAGAACCAAGTAGAGTGTCACTATCACTACCAGCTCCTGTGACTTGCATCTAATTCTCATGTTGATGCAGCCCAAAACCTTGGTTTGCAGCTGCATTACATTGCATGCTCGCATTGAATATGCCACCCTTGAGATCCTTCTTCATAGTCGTGCCACCCAGCCAGTTCATACCTATTCTGTACTGGTACTTTTTATTATTCCTCTCTAGGCACCTTGTTGGGTTTTGGTTGTTGTTGTTTTTTTTTTTTTTTGGGGGGGGGGGGGGGGGGGGTTTTTTGTGGGTGGGGGGGGGGGGGGGTTGCATTGAATGTCATCCTGTTGTCTCTAGACCAGTTTTTCAAGCTATCAAAATCCTTCTGATCCTATTCTCCAGCGTGTTTACAAGCCTTCCCAGTTTCATGTTATCTGCACATTTGCTCAGGAAGCTACATATTCTAGTACCAGCATCATTAATGAACACATTAAACAGGACAGACCCCTGTTGGAACTACTAAAAATAACTCCTGTAGATATTGACATACATGTTTTCAACCCTCACAATCCCTACAGTTTTTAGTAGCATCATTTCAGGGAAGTGTTTGACACTAATTTAACATTTTCAGTGAATATAATGCGTTCCTATAAGTTTGAATGAAATCTTATTAATTCTAACAAGTATTTACTTCGTATTATCTTGTCGCGTGCCTCATGTTTGACGAGAAGGGACTCTCTCTAAAACCTCAACCACTCAGTTCTTGGCCTCTTCACTTATATTGTCAAACATTGGCAGATCGGTGACAACTCTCATGCATTTGTGTACAACTGGAAAGCGTCTCCAGAAATCTAAAGGAAATCACTATGTTAAAGAGAAAAGAAACCACAAGACATTCCACTGATAAAGTGGCAAATATTGAGGTGGCACTATGAAGATAATAAGTCTTTTACTAACAACCACAACAATAGCAAGCAACCATTAAAAAAAAGCAAAACAAAACATACAACAGTTATAAAATACTCCTGCAATTATATGCACTCAATTGGGCACTAACTATTATGATTTTAGAGGCTGCAGCTCTACAGATGGGTCTTTGTGTAATTTTCACATAAGAGTTATATTTATCCATATGACATTGACATCTCTCTAATTAGGAGTAGGTGGAATTTTATTCTGCTCCATAGAAGACAAGTGCTGTTTATAAGGGAAACAAATAGTTTTGAATGCCATAAGTATCTTTTGAGCACTTTTTGATTTCAAGATGGTTCTTTCTATAGAGTTTCCATGTATAAAACTAAGATATTAGATTTTATGCATATTCTTTGCGGTTGCTGGAAATGTTCCATTAGAGGGTCAGTCAGAGCAAACATTAAATCCTAGATAGCAGAAAGATTTGTATAAAGGCCTTTATGTGTTACTTAATTGTTAGTGGTTAGCACCAAAATTGTTTACATATGACTTTTTGCCTCCTTCATTTTTAATATTTGAAGAGACTGGGGAATTAATGATGTGTGTAATAGTAGATTATTTGAACTGCATTTTGCAAACTTAAGTCTAAATTAACTAAAGTTGTCTTGTTCCCAATAGGATTAACCCAAGAGTTTCATTTCAGTCAATATTTTCTAGAAGGGTCAATGTACATTGATGATATCAACTGAAACTGTAAGTCAGTTGACAAAATGGGTCTGATTTATTGTAATGGAACAGGTTGTAGGCAGTGCCCTAATGGTTAGGCCACTGACAAAAGGCAGGAGTTAGGTGCATTGTTTAAAACATGGGCTGAGCCTGGGTGTAGCAGTCAAGTTACCAGATCCAAATAGGAAACCTCAGGGCAGAGTCCAAAACAGACCCGGGCAAAGTTCAGGAGGCTGAGAATGATTTATTAGAGCCAGAGAGAAATCCAAGGTTCAGAGTGAGAGTCTGGGAATATGAATCCAAGTATGAATGACTGGTGCCTCCCGAGACTTGGGGGGTGGGGGGGGGGCGCAGTTTGTGGGTGGCAGCATCAGCGGCTGTCTGGCAAGCAGCAACCGCCTGCAGAAACTGCTGCCATCAGCCAATCTCCGGGGGGGCATATGCCCACCCTGTGCCTCCAAGGGAAAACCACAAGCTGGAGTCCAGAAACAAAGCCAAGCAGTCAGGAACTAAGAAAGCCAGAGAACACAGGAATAGAGTCTTACCAAAACAGACCTTAAATCAGAAGAGCTGGCTGGCCAGGAGTTTGTTGCTATAATGGAGGAGCTGATCTCCCATCAGCCAGTTCAAAGCCCTAGACAACTGCCAGCTGAAGTCATTAAATGGGTTAAGGCTGCCAGTCAAAGGTCCAGGCAGATATGGCCCCCTAGGTAATTAGCCCAGGACGGGCTTTCCTTTAGGGCCCTTGACACAGGATTCTATCACCAATATGGGCTTTGGGCCCTTGCTGATAGGAAGTTGACCTGTCATAGTAAACTCTGTGCACACCTATATGCACGGGCAGGCCAGTGTACGGGATGTGGTATCTGAGGATTAAAGAGCTATCCCCATGCATTCCCCAAGCCAGCCTTGATGGTGCTCTTATGGTAGAGACCTTATCACAACTGAGAACTGATGAAACATTGGCAGACTGTAGTAACTAGCCTTAGATCTCTTTAGAGACAAGCTAAATCTTTTTGTTTCTCCTGTTCAAATTACATCTAGGGGTATGCATAAAGAGTTGTGCTTGTCTTTATTATACTTTTTCATTAGAACTTTCTGGAAATAATTTTAATGAGAAAAATATAGAACAGATTAAAAATAAAAACAAAACAAGGAAAAAGAAAGTTCAGATTCTCCATAGGGGAGCCCAGGTAACAGGCTATATTTGAACATACAAAGTAGCTGCTTCAGAAGCAGGGAGGTCTAGCCTCTGGCTAGAGGCATAACAAGTCAGCCAGGCACCTAGGGCAGCTGCAATGCACAGAGGCAAGAACAACTTCCAGCTGCCAGGGTGCCACTGGTGTGATCCTGAGGCTACAGAAGCAGCTGCTATTTTTTCACTCCTCCCCACTCCCCTTGCAAATCAGTACCTGGGGCTGCTGCCCTGGTTACTCTGCCTTAGTTGTGCTACTGTTTCTGGCCTTAAGAGTAAAGTGAACTATACTAGGTACATATAAAAAATGTTATAAAATCCTTTGATTCTCACAACGGACGCTTGGCTTTTTTTTATCCTGTAAACTTGATTAGTAGAATACAAATACGGGAAATTAAAGGACACCAGTAACCCGAGTGTCATAGTTATAATTATTGCCTTAAAATGCATCCATAAGTTAGTGTACTTCATTTTTTATACTATACGGGTGGTAAGGAGTACATTTTTATTCTTGTTCCTGTTTATCACTCCTCCTTTTCTCTGCCCGCTGTCTTTTCATATATGTCACTCTTCCCTTCTCCTCTCCAGGTTTCTCTCCCCATTTTTTCCTGCTTATTTCCAGCTGCCCTATTTAGATCTATTATTCAGGCTTTAACACAGTCTACAGTCTTCCCTGTATAATCTTTAATTATTTCTTTCTCTCCGTTTGTACAAGACACAAATGACATTTTGAAATATTTTTTCAATAGTTTTGATTTCACTGTTTTTAATTATTTAGTCACGTTCGATGCAAAGAATGTATAAGCCACGACACTTCAGGAATAGGAAGACATTCACATCTAAAGGCCATGATTACAATTGGGGTGATAAAAGTTTTAATTTGGAGAGACACCCTCATTTAGAAGAGTGGGGAATTAAGAGATGGTTGCTCAGGCAGTAGCTGTTAGTTGGTTAGAGAGCAAAGGACTGCAGAATCATGCCTATTTCTTTACATTTAAAGTTTGCATTTTTTTTTCTCATGTATTGTCTTAACTGAACCTGGTGATGACTACAGGAACTGGTCCAAGTTAGACAGTGGGGCTACGTACAGATATCCAAAAAGCCCAGGGTGGAATTTATCTTAGTTATACATTATTCTGGTGTAGTTTAGATCAGTAGCAAACAAAGCACATTTGCCCTTTAGTGGAGGTGGGAGAAGGGAGGGGGAAATCTTAGACTGGGTTCCACCATTTTTAAACCAGACTGTGTATGCTGAACTTCTGTTGTGATACAGGTATAGACTGGTTTCCCATCACTTATACTGGTAAAAATGTAATGTCTATACCTGGCTGTTCACCATTTACTTCAATGGGATTACACAAGGGTACAGGATTATGTTATTTTATGCTAAAATTATGTTACTTCATGCTAAAAATGAGACAAGAGTTTATCTATAGATATATATCTATACAGATATCTAGATTTAGATCTATCAATCTCACACTCAGCAAAATGCACTCTTCTTCATCCCCTGAAATTGCAGGCGTGGCTTTTTGTCATAGATGGCCCTGTAAGGTCTCACTCTTCTCTGCTTACAGGAGAAATCAGATGTGGGTGATACATTAGTCCATTCTAACATACAGCAAAAAGGAGATAAAGGGAACCATTTTTTTATCTTAATGTGGAGAAGTCAACTATCGATTTGGGAACTGTTTGGGAATGAAATAATGTGAATGGGGGACAGATACTGGAAGAGCTATTGCAGTCACATACTGAAATGAACAGGCAATGGAGTTTGTTCTCTAACTTACTAAAGGTCCCTCTGGATTGTGATGTATTGTAAAAGCATTTAGAGTCTGAAAAACAAGAATTGCTGAACATAAATCAAATGCATTAATACCTGGAATTTATATAGCTCCTTTCATCTGAGGATCTCAAGTGCTTTACAAACATTAATTACTAATACCCCTGCAAGCTGGAAAAGCTTTATTGTGCCATTTTTTATTGCTTGAGGTCTACAATGCCTAAAGTCACATAGGAAGTTAGTGACAGACTCTGGCAGAGAACCCAAAATCCTCAATTCCCAGCCAAAGATTTGTCTGAGTATGTAGCCCATCGGGTTAGCATTATTAGACACAATGGTATTATAAACAACCGGTCTCAAGGGACCTATTTGGCTAGCATCCTGTCTGGCTACCTCTAGTTTCCAGGCTCTATGACAAAGTACCCATTTACAGTGGGTACAGTGGGAGTCCAGAAATGGATCCAGGATTTTACAAAGGGGGGGGGGGAAGGGTGCAGTTGGGTGCTGCAGGGGTAGCTGCACACCTGCTCCCAGCCTCCTGCTCCCCCTCTCCACACTGGGCTAGGTAGACCTGACCCAGGAGCAACAACCAGGGACTTAAGTCCAAAAGAAGGGACTTCTACCTTCTCCTCTGGCTGACAGGCATGCCCCCTTCCATTTCCTCTTCCCCTGCCTGCCACTGATGGTGTCTGTGCTGTTCCACAGGTGAAGGGAAGCTCTTGCCCTACTCCAGCCAGGTTATGCGGGGGCCATACTCAATTGGAATTGCAGCAGGAGTGGAAGTGGTGGGTGGACACTTTCCCTGTTCCTGTCCCAGCTCCTGGGTTGGTAGGGAATACCCAGAGGGAGCAGGTAGGGATGGAAAAATGCATCCAGCCCCTTCACAGCCCCCAGAACAGCACTGACACTGGCAGTGGCAGGCAGGAGAAGGCAGAATGGAAGGCAATGCACCTTTGAGTATAGAAAGGAAGGGAGGAAGGATTTTTCTTCTTCTTCAGGCTGATTATGCTCCTAGGTGCTGCTCCTACAGCATGGTCAGAAAGGGGATGTGGTTGTACTACTGCACCCCTTCTGGATCTGCCCATGGCAAGGTGAGCTGTCACATTTAATGACAGGATATAGCTAATTGCATAAAAAATGTAGATAAAGAAACAAAAATTATGAATGATATTTAAATAATACAGAGGTTCTTATAACTAGGGATCTACCTAAATCCCACTGAGGCAAAAGAAAAATCATAGGCAGCTTATAGTGACCATTTTCATGGTCTTTTTATGGTGACCCCATCACCCCACCACTGAATGTTCAAGAAGACTGCCCATCATGCAGCCTGGCCTCTTGCTGCTGATTGGCAGAGAGGGGTAGAGCCGTATGATGGGCAGCTGTCTTGGTCAATCAACAGTGAGGGGTATGGAGTGGCTGCCATCTTTGCTGCTCCCCTTCACGTGGGTGGCTTCCCTCCCACCTCTGGCAGACTACAAGGCTGGGCCGCAGTGACCCCCATGACCTCTGTCTCCCACTGGGGAACCAGAATTTTAATTTTAGGTAGCTTTTTATTTTCCTGACGATTCACCACGATTGCCATTTTTGCAGGCTTTGCAGAAACTGTTGGGTTTTTTTTCATGGTTTCTGCAAAAAACATAAAATTGCAAATAGAGTAGATCCCTAAATACAATAGCATATAAGCACATACTGAACTTTGCCCTGTTCAGCAAATCACTAACACATGAAGTTTATGAAACTTAGGCTGATACTTCTGTGTTTTACTGAATGGGAAATGAAATAGGATCATTGCTTTCCTGAACAGAAAGACTTCACATGTTAGAAAGGAAAAAGAAAAAACGAAACAAAAACAGAAGTTGTGTGTTTAATAACTAATTAATGATCCTAAATAACTATTCACCACATGTTCAAGAATAGTATGACATTCAGAAGAATTTGTTTCACATCTGTGAAAAATACTTTGTCCACCTACATATGACTAAAGGAAACAATAGTGCATCAAAATGCTCTTCTTCCTTCCTACAGTGTTAAAATGTGTCTCTGGCATTCACTGAAGGCCATAATCCATCATTTTTTCTCTCAGCTTAATATTTTTTTAAATAGGTATATGCCCCCTAGCACAGAGTGCACAAAAACAATACTATCTTTTACACAGAACAAGTCCATCAAATTCTCTCTCACTTCATGTTTTAAAAGCCATTATATCCCCTGCAAATGCATATTCACACATACAATATAATATGTATTATCTAAGTAGTATCTAACAATCTGTTTTCCCCCAAAATAAGTTGCAATTAAAAACACAGCTTACATAGATCTGAAATGCAGATTCATTTGAGACTGTCAATAATGTTTGTCCTTCAGGCCAGGATTCAAATGTCAAGATGTAGCACAAGTCTTTTTTAGCAGCCTCCTCATTTTTATATAGATGGAATATAGAGTTGCCTTTAGCTCTGAGCATCTTAAAAAAAAAAAAAAAAAAAAAAAAGGAGTGGCTGTCTGCCTGTCATCTTTTTGACTCCCATTTCTATTTGAAAAAACACAATGTGGGTTTTTTAAAATAATGGCCTTATACTACAGTAATAATGTGCCAGAGAGAGAGAGTAGATACTGTGGTACATAATATATCCATGTTACACCTACACACATAAGTTAATATTTAGCCCATCAAATTATTTCAGCTACAACAATCATTCCTCAGTCTAAATATTGGGGAAATGCTTATTATCCCAATACCATAGTATGTTAATTATTGATAAAAGTTGAATTTTAATGGCAACCAATGTAGGTAGGTAATATAATGATACACACTTAGTGAGTTCATACATGTACAGCACACACAAGCAAAAGCAAATCCTATACAGACCTTTATCCAGTCAGTGAAATCTTCTATCTTTAGAATGGATTCACATAATCTACTTCCTTCTAAGCAGGCAGACATATTACATTTAAATATATTCAATAGTGTCAGACAGCGATGACTTTATGCATCCAAGCCCTGCTTTATAACAAGAGAATTCACACTTGGCAGTATTAGTGGAAGTTTCAAAACCCCTAGCACTGAAACTATGGCTGTTGACAGCTTCTAGACCCATTAGAGAAAATCATGATGTTTTAGTCTACGCAAGACTAGAATAAGCCTTCCCTGAATTGATGTCATTATATAATGTTATACTTGACCTTTGGCATTATATAACTGCAGGAGAATGCCTAGTTTTCTTGTTTGCATTATTAGGGTTGTGTATTATTAAATCTCCTTTATAATAGACTCAGGCTTTTATTCTTCATTCTCATTAAAATATAGATGCCTACATATGCAAAGAACCATGCTTTTTCCATCTATTTTAAACACAGTGCCTTAGTAAGCACTTCTAGCAAGTGGAGAAAATCTTTTTATTATGCAAAATTTTGCAATGCACATCAAATGGTATATAATAAGGTCAACATTTCCTTTTCAGTAGCTGGAGTTTCACTATTGCATTTTTATTTTAAAATTACTGTAGAGCCCAAGAAAGGTGTCAAATTGCCAGTGCTCAAGTCTTAAGTTTATCCAGGAAATGGATAGGGTATGAATACAGAAAAAAAAACAGGGGTTCAAGTATGATGCAGCCTGGAGAGTGTAAAAACATATTTTTTCTAAATGTCTTACTAATGTCTCTTGCAGAATTTGAAGGGCTATTATCAAGAGTTATTGCCATATTGTATTAATCCCTGACATCTCAAGTTATCAGTTTTTACTTTGTGTTATGGCCAACAGTTATACTTAAAATTAAATACCAACCAAAGTTTAGAAGTTAGTTTGAAATATAAATACAGTAATATTTAATAATTTTACTTACTTTGCTTTAACTTTGACTATAAAGTATCTCTGTAGGATATGTTCATTTTAATACAGCTTTCACATGCAATTTCTGCTAAAATCAAACCAAGCTCCACTAGTGAAAATAGTCCAAGTCCTAATTTCTTGCTCAAATTGTAAATTTTACAAAAGAATCACAGAAAGTTGGGAAAAGACCTATCATTCCACCTAATGAACCCATTAACATTGCAAATAAACAATAAAGTCATAAAACTGAATTTAAAATATTCATAATAAATTAATTTTAAAAAAATCTTGATTCAGGAATTATTTTAGGAAGAATGCCAAACAAATGAATCCTGTTGAAAAAAGACAAATACATCCATATCATTTGCAAAATGAAAAGAGCACATTTGTGCAAGGATGCTTTTACTGCAGTTTGTATTACCAGATATGTTAAAAGTTGTATATTTTAAAACTATAATAGATAAGATGCAGATATACCTTAAAAATTAACACATTCCTGTATTTTCTCAAAAATATGGTCATGTGCCATTCTTACTCATGTTTAGTAGTTCCTACTCAACCTCCAAATTGTAACTTTAATCAGCACCTTACTCTTTACAATAATCTTGGGTAAGTAGGCTGGCTACTTTGGAAATCTATAAAATAGAGCTGCATGGCATTGGTGAATATATGTTATCGTGATTAAGAAAAATGCAGCAAAAAGTTATCTGTTTGCTTTCCAACCCCCACTTCCTTAAAATTCCGATTTTTTTTTTTTTTGGTTAAAATCAGGTTCACTGAAAAGTGTTAGCATAGAATCAAGAGAATTTGAAACACTATTTGTATAGAACAAAAAGGGGATGGGGGAAATGGACCCTCTGGAGTCATATGAATTACAGAACCATACAGGCCTGTGAGCTAGATTCTCCTGAATTCCATTCACAACCCTGCCACTAAGTAGAGTTTTATATTCCACTTTGACAGAACGAGGCATCCACTTTAAAATTAAACTTGAGCTATCGCTGGGTTCTCCACCATAGTATCTCTTGCACATCCTGGGAGACACTGAAGTGTGATTGTGACCACTACCACCTTGACTTGTACAACAGGGACTAAGCTAGGATACTTTGGAATTAAAACCACATATTTTCAGCTTAAGCTAAAGAACTAGACTCAGTAGCTAGGGACTGTAATAAAATCACTGTCACTGTATTGGAATATGCAGTGGATAATCCAGGTCTCTCTGATAGGTTTCCCATCCCTCTAGAAGAATCCTCGCAACACCTTTATGCCTTCTTCTGTGAACTGCTAAGAGAATGGCTCTCACTTTTTACTGATAGCATGGATCTTAACAGCCTCCAGTCATACACCAGACTTTCCTCCTCACTTTCATCTTTCATTCTTAGTCCACACAATCATTAGATAGATTTGCTGTCTCACCAAATATAATTTGGATTTGCTAAAATGCGTTTGCTTTCATGGAATAAATGGCACACTCAGTGGTTTAAGACTTCTGATATGGTCAGGTCAGATAGGATTTGTGTCAAGCTGCCACTTTGGTTTCAATGTTAGACAGCTGTTCCATGTTCTTGGCTTTCAGAATGACACATTAGTGCCAGGATACCATGGTGTTTGGCAGGCTAGAAAGAGACAGATAGCTGGACTCTAAATCATGATCTAAACAGGCTTATTGGCTTCATTCTTGTTTTTTTACAATAATCTTTTACCTATCTCACCACTCCATTGAATTACAGATGACATATTACTACCATTCTTTCCTATGAGAAACATTAATGTAATAAAAGTTATGTTTCTTCATATCTGTTATGGTTTGCATAGTTGTTTCTCATACTAATAAAGCAGAATGGAAGCAGTCTCTCACAGAAAGATGGACATTGTTGAAGAAATCCAACATAACCTTAGAAGTGCAAGTACAGCCTTCTAGTGCCTGAAGAAATGAATATTTGAAGGTTGTGACATATGATTCAAAACCAAGCTCATGGTTATCGAGCACTCATGATGCCCACCTACTGTATGGAGCTAAGACATAGACAACATACAGGAGACAGCTCAAATCACAAGAGAAGTACCATCAATGCTGCCTGTCTTTCGAATCCAGTGGAAAGACAAATGCACCAACATTACTGCCCTCTCGTAAGCAACATGAACTTTGCTGGGCTGGCCACAATATCTGGATGTCCAACCATAGATTCCCGAAGCAAGTTTTATTCTCCCAGCTCAAGAGGAGGGCAGAGAACGCACTTCATGGACCTTCTCAAAGCCAATGTGAAAAAAATGTTACATCGACATCAACTCGTGGGAAACTATTGCCCAGCACTGCCCTAAATGGAAGTCTGCTGCAAGGATCTCAGTACTTTGAAAACTTACAGCAACAACAGGAGATAGAAAAGCAGAAACAGCATGTCACCGAATGAATTAAGAATCCAGAGCCACCAACCCCACATGGAAACACATGCCTGAGTTGCAAAAATCTGTTGATCCCAGATCAGCCTCATCAGCCATCTTCAGACCCATAGATAAAGCAATTGTAGAAGATAATAATCCTCAACTGTAAGGGATTGCCAAAGTTGATGCTGATTTCTTCCTACAGTCATTTTGATTACTAATTGGTTGATTTAACTATCTGGAATAAACAAACCTCAGCACAGACCTTTGTGGAAAGTCAGTCAGTTCTGAGATGAAGGCAGGGCCATCACACTTGGGTCTTCTGTACAAGAATCTAGAGTTTTAAGTTAAACTCATTCAATTTTATTTAAAAAACCTGATGGGATAAAGGGATCAGCTTAGCCGATATGTTTAATCCTTATTTCATCTTCCCCAGTCTAGCTCTTTTGCATATCTCCAACAGAGGAACTTCATAAACACTCAGATCTGTGAAACAAGTATTAACCTATTGATATTTCCTTGGCATCCATTGAGTTTCCTAAAGGTTATATTGATTATGTTGACAGTGCAGCACAGTGTTCAACAGGGATAGCTTGAAGTGAATATGAAAATGACAGATCTTTTCCCTCAGATATTATTGTTTTAATATCTGCCAATTGATGCAATCTAGTCAATGCCAAATGCACAAATGTTGTTTTTGAGGATTATTACTACGAGCCCCGGGATGTTATATTATGACAGTATCTAGAGACGGGAATTCTATCACAGAGAGGAAGCTATCTTTAATTTACCTTTTGCTTTGGTATAAAAAAATTAAATTGAAGGTTATAGACAGCTGAGAACCCCTTAAAACTAGATTGCCTTGAGAAATGTAGGAGGCTCTCCTCAGGCAATGATTTGCCAATTTTGTGTCTAAAAACCCTGTGACCGAGTCCAAAAATAGTGCCTGATTGCCAGTGAAAAAGGGTTAAGTTCACTTAAGCTTCTGATCCCTCTATAAGGTGGAGAATAAAAGGGGAATTCTTTGGAAGAGCTAATACACCCAAAGATTTCTCTCTGTGAGGATGTATTTTGGTGCCTATAATTATTAAGATTTCTTTCCTATAAATCCATTCTTATAAAAACAAAAGACTTGAAGAAAAAGCTATTGGTTTTTAACCTGGATTTATTGTGCACTTCAGTTGGTTGCCCAGAAAATATAGAGCTTGCATCTCAAATTGACCGCTACAGAATTGTAGAATTGGCATGTCTCTCTGTGAGAGCATCGCGGGGAACAGCAAGAGATGCCAGGAACAGCTGTGCAGCAGCCCACTCTCAACAGATCCCAGAGCTGCCATGCTGTACCCAAGGCATAGCATTTTAAAAGCAGCCTCTCCCTCTGGATTAGAGGAGAAACACTTGGTAGAGCTATTTAGGGTTCAGGTAAGGGGCAGAATGAGGATGATGCCATCAGACCATGGTGTGCTCTTACTCCCAGTATAGCAAGAACCTGGAAGCAATAGTCCTCCAGCAAACTAGAGCTGTAAGCCTGCAAGCTGAGAATGGCTGGAAGGCCACTGAAGAGTGTGATGGGATCCTCCGAAAAGGGGGAAGGCTGACCCCTAGTGAAGCTTCAGAAGAAGCAGAAGTTTCCAGCTGCTGATGCCTGGCAAGTGGACTGTGAGGATTAGTAGGCACAGCCTTATGCTGGACCAGAAAGCAAGGAATCTGGATGAGTAATGAAGTTGATTTGGGGGGGGGGGGACAAGGATCTACTAGGTCCTACTAAACTGCATCTAAAAGGGAGGAGAACTGAAGAGTAAAAGAGGGATGGAAGTGTCCTCACAGCAGCACGAGGCCCTGGACTGTGTTTCGTTAGTCTGCTGTATTTTTTTCTTTTGTCTGTGATGGAGGTTATACCCTTGGAGCAGCCATTATTGAGAGTTGTGTGTGCAGTTGTCCCTTCATAATCAGCCTACATCCAAACCAAGAGTTGTGTGGATTCCACAGAAATTGAAGAGTAGCAGAGACACTGAACATTTCTGGCAAAGTACATCAAATGTGGTTAAGGTGGGGTAAAGGGAAAGTTGGAGCCCCATGAGAAGATTGGCTTACATTTGCTAGTATTACTGTCAGTCCATTTCCTACAACTCCCATGAATTTATGTGTGATAACAGCAAGTCATGGCAAGCAACAGCACTCCATCCGAGTGGTTTGGACTACAACGATTTTGGACCAAATTGCTAGTGGTGTAGGCCTGCCATGTTCTGGCCAGACAGGGGTTGCTGAAGGCCTCCTGAAGTAGAATGCTCTGACACTCTCCTTCTGACATAATACACCAAGTTCTGATTCCAAAATCTTTATCCTTTCCAAATCATTGTCTTCCAAGGATTTGTGATCCATGAAAAGCAATTCATTAAGCTCTTCTAAGCTAATTTCTGTTGACCAAATTCCACAGTATTTCACAGAAATAAGGATGATCCTGCCTTGAGCAGGAGGTTGGACTAAATTACTTTCTATGGTCCTTTCCAGCCATACTTTTCCATGATCCTACAATCAACTCCCCCTTTCCTAAGTATATACAGGTTTATGTCAATATAGCAGTAACAACACATGAGATATTCTGCAGCCAAATTTGCTGTGATGAGATATACCTGAAAAATATTGGTAGCTACCTATGTATCTTCCAGTCAAAGTCAGTCATATCTACAACTTAATTCACTGAGTCATTGTCCAAACCTGTGTGATTACAGGATGTGGATGTAATGCTTACTAATGGGAAAAGCAAAGCTAAAGAAAATATCCAAATAATAAAAATCTGCTACATTACTAATTTGTAGAGAGTTTTCATAACTTGCTACAAAGTAGGAGAAAACCCCGCCCCCCCAAACTACCAACTATAGTTTGCCTCAGATTAATATTAATTTCAACATTTCTTTTTACACTGACAAGTGTAAATGTTTTTTGTAATCTATTTGCAAATCAACCAAGAAGTTTCTGGTAAGTTCTTGTATTTTTTTGTGCTGAAGAAAACAGGTAGAATTGGACTGTAATATTATGCTAAGACCATGCGTACAACAACAAACTTACAGTTATGGTAAAAGTGATAGTGTGTGCGCAGATATTCTGAGCAAGGGTGGTGGTGTTGTATACCAGAGTAGGGATGTATATAAAAGGGGGAGGTAAAAAAAAAAAAAATTAAAAAGGAATAAGAAGATGAACCTAAACCAGGAGGTTAATTAGCTGAAATTCACTTTGAACTAACAGTCTGAATGAGTGAAAGAACAGCACTGATCACTTGTGTGGAATGCAGGCCACTGGGAAAAGGATGACTGTGTCCAGATATGCAATGGGACACAGTCCACCTTATACAACATCTCACAACATGGCATCTGTAGGGTCAAAAATAGCCATAGAAACTCAAGCAGGATTCCTACAAGAATGTTACCAACAAGAGGAAGGTCAGGAAAAGTGAGAGTCCCTTACCAAATGGGGGAGGCAATCTAGTGATAGATGATGAGGAAAAGGCTGAAGCATTCAATGCCTTTTTTACTTTGGTCTTCACAGGCAAGGTGAAGGCTTCCATACTATTGCATCAGGCAGCATGGTTTGCAGAGGGGGTGAGCAGCCTTCAGTGGTGAAGGAACAGGTTAGCGACTATTTAGAAAAGCTGGACATGTACAAGTCCATGGGGCTTAGAGCTACTACAGACCAGTCGGCCTTAACTCAGCCCCGGGAAAAATCATGGAGCAGGTCTTCAAGGAATCCATTTCTAAACACTTGGAGGAGAAGAAAGTAATAAGGAACAGTCAGCATGGATTCACCAAGGGCAAGTCATGCCTGACCAACTTGATTGCCTTCTATGATGAGAAGACTGGCTCTGTGGATATGGGGAAAGCAGTAGATGTGATTGACTTCAACTTTGGCAAGGCTTTTGATACAATGCTTCATGGCATTCTTGCAAACAAGCTAAGAAGTATGGGTTGGATGAATGAACTGTAACATGGATAGAAGGTGGCTGGATTGTTGGGCACAACAGGTAGTTATCAATGGCTTAAGGCCTAGTTGGCAGCTGGTATTAAGTGGAGTGACACAGGAGTCAATCATGGTGCTGGTTTTGTTCCCTATCTTCATTAATGATCTGGAAGAAAGGATGGAGTGAACCCTCAGCAAGTTTGCAGATGACACCAAGCTGTGGGGTATAGTAGAGACATGGCAGGGTAGGGCTATGATTCAGGGTGACTTAGAAAAATTGGAGGATTGGGGCAAAAGAAATCTCATTAGGTTCAATGAGAACAAGTGCAAAGTCCTGCACTTAGGACAAAACAATCCCATACACTATGTACAGGCCTGGGGCACACTGGTTAAGCAGCAGCTTTGCAGAAAAGGACCTGAGGGTTACGGTGAACTATAAGCTGGATATGAGTTAACAGTGTGTCCTTGTTGCCAAGACTGCTAACAGCATACTGGGCTGCATTAGTAGGACCACTGCCAGTACATCAAGGGAAGCAATTATTCCCCTCTGTTTGGCACTGCTGAGGCTACATGTGAATTACTGTGTCCAGTTTTGGCCTCCTGCTACAGAAAGGATGTGTACAAGTTGGAGAAAGTCCAGTGAAGGGCAATGAAAATGGGCAGAGGACTGAGGCACATGACTTCTGAGGAGAGCCTGGGGGAACTGGGCTTATTTAGTCTTCAGAAAAGAAGACTGAGGGGAGGGATTTGATAGTAGTGTTTAAGTACCTGAAGGGGGGTTCCAAACAGTATGGAACTAGACTGCTCTCAATGGTGGCAGATGACAGAACAAGGGTGATGCTCGCAGGTTGCAGCAAGGAAAGTTTAGGTTGGATATTAGGAAAACCTTTCTTACTAGGCAGGTGGTGAAGCACTAGAACAGGTTACCTAGAGAACATGGTTCCCTCTAAGCTGCGTGTGTGTGTGGCCGTGCGCAATTTGAAATTTTGCCATGCACTAACTTTTTAATGCCAGGCACCCTACCAAAGAGGAGCTGGGCTGTGGCTTCCCGGAGAGGAGCTGGGCGCAGAGCCCAGCGGAGGCACCCGGGGCCAGCACAGGACACTTACCGGAGGCAAGTTCCACACTCCTCATGTGGGACAGGCAGCAGCTCCTCCCCAAGCTAAGGTGGGGGTGGGGGCTGGGACAGAGTGCCTCCTCACTCCCCAAGGCTAGGCAGGGGGTGGGGCTGAGGGCTGGCACTGGGGAACTTTTCCACCGGCTCCAGGGAACTGCTCTCCTTCCCAGCCCTGACACCATGTGCCTCCTTGCTCCCCAAGGCAAGGTGAGGTCTGGGGCTGGTGCAGGCTCCACCAGCTCCAGGGAACTGCTCCACTCCCCAGCCCCTTCGGGCAAGCTACTTAAAAAGGATATAGAAGTTGCAAAGTCTTGTATTAGATATTTGCAAGGTTATGTGAAATTCTATTGTAGTCAGTTTTATGAGAAAAGTGAACAAATTGGGAAAATATTTTAAAAGCTTTGAAATATGAGTCAAAAGGTTCTAATCAGCTTTAATCTCTGCTTATATAGCTAGATTTTTTTTAAAAAAATTCAGGAATTGTATATGGGATTGATTAATATATTTCTGTTTAGTACTAGCCTGTTATGTTCTGTTTGTTAACAGTTTGATTTCCTAGGTAACTTCTGTTCCCATATGCTATGTGTGAAATAATAAAAAACAAAATTTGACTGAAAGAAGTTACTGTGTTGAGTTATGACCCTAAAAGGAATCTTCATGGTTACAAAGTGCACAATACACACACAGTACACACACACCAACTGCTGAAACTTCCTTAACCTGACGAAGGGTTTTTCAACCCAAAAGCTTGCTTAATAACTATTCTCCAACCATTTGGGTTGGTCTAATAAAAGATATCAAATTCACCCAAGGAACCTTGTCTGCCTATGTCCTTAGACCAACACGGCTACAACCCAAACCCATGCAGTACTGGTTCTAGCATTAATTTAGTGTAGGGGAAATTAAATGTAGGGGAAATCTCCTCAAAGGAGAAATAAAATGGTGACTGCTTGGGGAGCATCAGCATAAATGCAGGGAAAGAACACATAAATAAGCAGCAAGCAAGAAGGTAATTGTGGCACACGCTGAGGAGGTGGGACCAATTTAGGAACAGACCAAAGTGTCACACTCACGGATCACTACACCTTAGAGGGAACGTTGCTAGAGAGTGGTGGAATCTCCATCATTGGAGGTTTTTAAGCCCTGGCTGGAATTATATAGTTGGGGTGGTCCTGGTTTGAGCTGTGGGCTGGACTAGATGACCTCTCGAGTTCTCTTCCAACCTTTATTTTCTATGATTCTATCGATGAGTCAAATATATTAATAGAAACTCAAGCAATCCATAGCCATTTGTCAGGAAGGGTTGGTGGCTTTGTAACTAAAAAAATCTAGTGAAAGCTACTACAACCTAAACTAGGATTCTTCTACTAGAATGTTCTCATGCATAGAATTGCATTAAGGCTGTTGTATTACTTCTGAACTGCGAGCCTGCCTGAGCCAGAAATAGCATTGCTGGTTTAGTGTAGTGTTGCACATGAACCAGTAGGTTTTGCCTCTTAGGAGAGCTTATAGCTGAGTGCATAGCACCATACAAAGCACCATACAAAGCTCCTGGTCAGTGCCTCTGTAGTGCAGTCTGAGATGGTACATATTTTCTGGGAAAGAAATTTTAAACCTGGGCAAAATCCCATCTTTTAAAATTCTGCCAGGACAACAGGATAACTTTCTTCAAGGGTGGAGTGTTCCAGCCAAATTAAAACATTTCGGGCCTTTAGATCTGCTATTCAACTCCGGTTCAGTTCCTGGTTCTTCTATGGGCTACATGTATGATCATGGGCTGCGTATTTCAAAGTAGTCTGAGGTAGTTAGATGCCCAAATTCTTTTGAATTGTATGCAACATGAACACCTAAGTTCCTTACAGTTTCTTAGAATGCTTTCTAAATCTCTATGTGCTTCATTTCACCATCTGCAAACTGGAATAAAATATACTACCTTCCACCCATTTATTTTCAAACATCCTATTCAGGCTTAAATGTTCTGGACCTGTAACTGCCTGATATACAGGTGCTACCATGATAGGTTCAGGGACTCAAATGTATTTTAATTTAAGACTTATTCTCTTTAACATAGTTCTTTACATATCTTTTTCAAAACTAGAGTATTTAAGTTTCACTTAATGTTTTATTTCTTTCTTTATACATTATTTATTTTTATATATAGTTATGTAACACCATGTATGGGGGGGGGGTGTATACACACACACACACACACACACACACACACACAGAGCTATATATTGTTATAGCAATGTTTTACATTATATATGGGTATGGATCTATACAGACACACGCCTATTACATGCATATTATATATATAGTTAAACACTAAACAGTAATATAGCACTGTGGTTGCACATTCACTTACTGAAAAAAAAAGAAGAAGAAAAAAACTCTAATCCTTTAAAATATGTGGTGGACACAATAAATGATACAACATTTATCATCTGGAAAAGTCATTCTTTTTGACATCTTTGTTATGCAAAGTGACAACACTATTGTACCTGGCAGCTTACATATTACATAGAGAATAATTTATGTATTTAATAATTTACGGTATAATAATGATTTGTGAAAATGAATTATTGATGAAAAAAACTATTTTAAAGGAATAATATATGAACAGTCACTGCTGCATATAATTTTATGTTATTGACAAAATTCACATTAGACTATACACTCTTTTTTAGGATGCAATTGTTTGCTCAGTCAGAATATGTAGACTGCCTGGAATATTGTATATGGTACCACAAAATAATAATAAATACCAGCTTTTGAGCTTCCTCTCCCTCTCTCTCATATTTATTATTATTTTGAGGCAGCATATACAATGTTTCAGGGGGAGACTACACATTCTCTGTGTATGCGTGAGTGGGTATATGTATACATAAACACACACACACACACACACACACACACACACACACAATGTGTAGACTCCTGATACACACACACAATTATATATAGGGACCTGCTCAATTCACGATTTCACGGAAATCATGAAGTCGAGCGTTGTTCATGAAATTGGGTAATGTCTGTAAAATCCACAAAAAAACCCCCACTTACTAAAAATAAAAAGCCAGCTTCCCAGAGGAAACCCATAATCCTCATGGCCGCTGCAGCTTGGCCACACAGACAGCTGAGGGGGCAAAGGGGAAGGGGACTGCCTGATTGAAAGGGAGCAACAAAGATGGCTGCTGCTTCCACTCCTCACTGCTGATTGGGCTGAGTGCTGCCTGCCATGCAGCCGCACCGCTCTCACCAATCAGCAGTGAGAGTCAGGGCCACTGTAGTCTCTTGGCCAGAGGCATGGGAAGGCCCTTTCTGCAATAAGTCTGTAAAAATGTCATCCAGCCCTGCAATCTGCCTGCAAAATTGGCTTCCTGCCTCCTCAATTTGGGTAGATCCCTGTCTATACACGCTGTTCTGACTCTCACTGCTCAGACCTAATGAATACTGCCTTGTTTAACACTATCCTAACTCTAAACTTGGTCAAATAAAAAATGTCACCTGAAGAAATCCTTGCCCCCCGCCCTTCTCTCTCTCTGTCACTCTCTCTCACACACACACACACACACACACACACACACACACACACACACACAGAGTCCATTTTTTAATTCCCACTGGTATGTGCCTGTAGATATCTGATCTAAACTTCTAAGCAGTGTCTAAAGAAAGGACAACAACTAATATGGCTACCAAAGCTTTTTATTTTCAGTCCCAGCATGCTGTGAGCTCACAGGTAAGGAGGGAAGAAACTACAAGTCACTAGTGGGTCAACAGGGAGCCCTGCACAGTCCACTGGTCCTGTAGCAAAACCCCCAGTTTTTTGTTTTGTTTCGTTTAAAAATACATTGCCTCCCCTTCCCTGACCATTTTTTTTTTTTACTTTCTCTCTGCCCTCTGTATTATGTTAAGTCATAGTTAAGTTAAAACATAGGATAAGCTCTTTTATGCTACATTACTGTAACAAGCCCCTTTTATATTTTTAATGTATCATTGTAAATAGTGTTCTATAGTATTGATTTTTACTGTTTTAAATTGTATTCCTATTATGTTTGTATTAATTTTTTACTGTTTTATATTGATATTCTATGATTAAGGCCTGTTTCTGTAAGTTAGCCAAAGTAATGTCAAGTCTCCATCTTGTCTTGTCAAGTCTCCATTTTGTGTCCCCTGCCCAGGCATACCCTATTGTAATTGTGTTGCAACTGACTCATACATACCCCTCCTATTTAAATTGGTTCCTGGATGAATGAGAGTGAATGAGTGTGCTTGAGACATAATGATAGCAGCCATGCAACCTATCCACCCAGAGGCCTTGCCGACAACCTCCTCTGGACAACACCTCACTGGAGAAGACCCTGACTGGCCACTGAGGATCAACTCTCAGCCTGAGATAGATAGCTATCACCCACATCTTCCATCCAAGCAAGGGACCCGAGTTCTGTTTCTACACAGCTTGACTTCAGTCCCTCTACTGAGCCTTTTCCCCTCCTACTGCCATTGTGTGAGTGCATGTGGAAGACAGAGTGTGTGTCTGTGTGGGAACCAAGAGACTTGTGGTCTGTGAATTGCATTACCTGTCTAATAAAATTGATATTTGGGACCCTGAGGTGGCTTTTGTCTTGTTGCAATCCCCACCCTGGGCTCTCCACCCCCCACCCCAGCTTCTAACTCCCTTCCCTTTGCTTACTCCCTGCTCTCTGCTCTCCCCCTCCCCCCACCTCCAGCTTGCCTCCTGGCTCTGTTTTTAACCCCTGACCTGCCTCCCAGCTCTGCTTCCTCCTGGCTCTCAGCTCTCACCCTTGGCATGCCTCCCAGCTCTGCTTTTAACCCCCAACTTGCCTCCCAGCTCCCCACTCTAGCCCTGACCGGTCTCTGCTTCCTCTCAGCTCTACACTCTCCCCCCACCCCTGGCTTGCCTCCCAGCTTCTCTCCGCTCTCCCCAGCCTCAGCTCTCTTCTAACTCCTGACCTGCCTCCTGGCTCCTCTCCTACCCCTGATTTACCTCCTCTCAGCTCTCCGCTGCTTCCGGCTCTCTGGTCTCCTCCTGGCTTTGGCTCCAGTGCTGCCCTCTGCCTCTTTGGTTTACAACCTCCTGGCTTTGCCTCTCTGCCGTCTCTTGGCATCCCGGCTCTGATCCTCATGCTCCCCGCTGCCTCCTCTGCCTGGGGCTCCAAGTGCCCCCTAGTCACCAAGCACCCCAATTACCCTGAAATATCCTCTAGTGTTAAGACACACATCCACTGAAGTGTGTGTTTGTGTATGGACCCATAGTATCATATGTGCAGTTTGTGTGTGTATATAATTTTGTGTCATGCCCTCCTGCCTAATAGCGTGATATTGAGATCCCAAGCATTGACCTGGCATGTGTCAACTCCACAGTCCCCAGGCAAGCCAGGTCTGCACTCCCTCCTTCCTGCAGCAAGTTAACAGAAAAAAGGAAGCTTGTATTTACCTAGAGAGAAAGCATGTGTGCAAATGAGCAAGCAGAAAACCAGAAGCCTGCTGCTAAATTCCCATTGCTCCTGAAAAGAGTAGACATTGCTCTGAGGCATGAGCTGCTGCAAGGAGCAGGCAGCTTGCTTCTTTTTCAACATAACCAAGATCCCAAGGGAAAGGGAGACACTTTACTTTCACTGACTACCAAAAGATAGTAAAGACTGCTGGAAAGCTCTAGACCAGAAAGAAATGCCTTTTGTTCAAGCTGCCCAATGCCACAGCACTACAGCATGCCATCTGAGAATATGGACACTTCGCAATACAATCCACTAAATGAATCTAAGGGAGATGGTCCTGGAGTGAAATAGTGTGCAGCTATCTTTTTATAAACATGTATTATTTAACATGAATGTCTTCTTT
>NW_005842069.1:1458153-1488602 GCF_000455745.1 Alligator sinensis | reverse complement strand
TGTATCAACATCCCAGTCTCAGGCAAGTCCCCCTTTGTTATATTGCTATATTTAAAGTGTCTTTTCTTCACCAGTGCTTGTTTTATGTACCTTATTAACCCTTTAATTTTGGCTCTAAACTATTTGGCAGTTTGTGGAACTGTCTTCTCCAGAGGCTGCACCTTTGTATATAGTGAGTAGGCACTTTGGGCATCTTTATACATGCCCCAGGGGGTGATGCAGGGGGGCGCTTTAATTAAAGCAACTCCAAGAGCTGCTCTAATTAAAAACATCCATAGTGTCTTGTGTATTCAGTATCCTGCTCTTCAAAATGATGGCAGCGGCACTTCAAAGCACCCCCACCACCATTTTGAGGCATGGCAATACTGACTATAGGAGATGTGGAAGCATACTGTTAACACACTATTTAGCACGCTCCACCAGACTTGATTAATTGCGTCTGCTCCAATGAACTGTGATTACAGCATATTGGAGCAGGGTCCCTTTACATCTACAGGTACTCTTTGAGTAGAGCCATACAGGAATCCAGAGAAACCAGAAACCCAGGATGCAAACCATTTGAGGAAAAGGGATAAGGTGATCAAGTATTGGGGGGCTGCAAAACCAGGAACAGGCAGACAATGGGAGGCAGGGGTGCACCTTGGGGTGATACATTACAAATGTCCCTTTTGCTTGATGCAGATTCATATACATCTGGGGCTACTTCTCTCATTTTCAGAAAGGGTGTCTCTGTCTAAGTCTACAGAAGGGACTCTCTTCTCTAAGTCAGTACCTGCCTCCTCCAGTCCTAGGACCAGTGGGGCAGTGGGCTAGCCAGAACTGCTGGGCAAATAACCCATACATGCCCCATCTGCTGGGACATTGCATAACCTATTAAGAGTTTCAGAAACATATATCCAATTGCTTTTTGCCAACAGAATAATTAAAGCACCTTCAGCAAGTGCCAGAATCTTCACTGAGACCTGAATTAGGTCTGCGATAAGTATTCTGTGCAAAAATTGAGTGGAAAAACAAATCTGATATGAAGTTTTGTTGTTTGCCCTAAATCCTCCTCCAGTTTATGTGAAAATTGTGTGTCTCTCATGTACCTTGAACTTGATACTAAATCCAACTGTCAGAAGGTCGATATTCGGAAAAAAAAAAAAAGACACCCAAGGATGCTCTTGTGGGTTTTTTCTTATCAAATATGGTTTTTGTTTTGCTTGAATAGAAATTTCTAAGGGGCATGAATTCCTGGGCTTCAATGCTAAAGAAAAGCATAGCCATACAATCTCAGGCAGCAAAAAAGCACCATTTTTTGGAAAGCACTAGTAGTAATAGTTTATTTTGAGACAGGGTTAGAAACCTGGTCAATTGACCAGTGAAGTATTGTCAATTGACCAGTCAATTAACTGCATATTTTTTGACCAGCCAAAGATTAAAGCAATTTCACAAAAAAACCAAACCCTACTTTTTCACAGAAATGTGATTGCTTATTGTTTTTTGACACATTTTTAAATGGAAAATTTGTGCTTTTTCTACTATTTGAGTCTATTGGTAATTTTTTTTTTTACAATTTTTGACTGGTATTTAACCAGTCAATTGACCCAACTTTATCTGCCCAGTCAAATACCAAACCCAATTTTGAGATGAGAAAATGTTAAAACACATTCTAGGATAGCACTAAGAGCTGGTTTGAAAAAAATCTGCTGGAATCTTTTTGTTTGTTTGTTTTATTTGAAAATGCTAATTTATAAAAATAAAAATAACATGTAGATCCAGAGGAAATTGACTCCATCTGAATGCTGCCTGTGTTTCACCTAACCTAATGGCAGCAACCTGGCAAGCTGCTATGGAACTGGTACTCTGAGAGCTTCCCAGCTCTCCAAGCTACCTGACTTCAGATGAGAAAATACACAAGAGGTAGGTCACAGCTTCAAGGAGTCAGTTGCCCCAACTATAGGAAGCAAAGACCCAGCTGCTTAGATTCTCCACCCTGATGTGTGAACTCCCCGATATGATTCACAGACTGTAGAATCGGAAGGGACCCCAAAGGATCACCATGTCCAACCCCCTGCCCCATGATATACATTAGGAGCATGTAAGTATGTTCTTTGCCAATAATAAGAGTAGAGGATCAGGGCTCTCCATTTGCCTGCTTCTTTCTCTGTTAGGTGGAAGACTGATGTCTTGGAGGAGAGGCAGTATTAGAGCTAAACAATCATTCTGCTCCCCAAATTTGCCTCATCTTTTACTGAGAATACCCTCTTTCAATCATGCTTTCCCCAGCTTTTCTTCAACCCTATACTTGGGTGAGGCTCAAACTAGACACTGAAGTAAGGTTTCTTCCTTTTGCACACTTTTTATTAGCCAGACCCTTTGTCATCTCTCATCATCTCAGAACACACTGAAAATACTAATGATTAGAGGCATCTCTGTTAGAAACATAAACCTGTTCTATTATGGCCTGTTGAGCCATGACAACTCTTGATCTTTCACTGTATTGATGTTGCTGTGGTTTTCCAGTGCTCAGCTATAATTGAAACCCATGAATTACACTGAACACTATACTTTTAAAAATCCTTTTTTAAAAAATTGATAGTCCCCAATGTGATTTGGATTCTTAGTTATAGGTAACTTTGAAAAGCAGTAAAACAGGATAATCTTTGATAAGTAACGGGTACTGTGCATGAG
Source organism: Alligator sinensis (assembly GCF_000455745.1). Taxonomy (NCBI): domain Eukaryota; kingdom Metazoa; phylum Chordata; order Crocodylia; family Alligatoridae; genus Alligator; species Alligator sinensis. The sequence continues at coordinate 1,485,929 of NW_005842069.1, read as the reverse complement.
GATACTAACAACCACCTTTCATGATGCCATGTATATACAATACTTATTATGGAAACGTTGGGATGATCAAGTGGAGCCCCTATGCTTTCAATAATACTACCTCAGAATGCAGAGCATTTCTTATTCTTATTATGCATTTAACAAGGAACTATTGCCCAGCTTTATAAGGGCTTTTATAAAAAGAAATTACTTTCAGAGAAGCAAAAGGTATTTGTTGGCAGGGACCGTGCAGTTTCAAGCAAAAGAAAAGCTGAGGGCAGGATTATTTTGAGATAAAATAAAATACAAAAAAATAAAAGGCTATTAGCAAGTTACCTCTCAACAATGGATCTGTTTGTATATCTAACTGAAGGGTTTGTCCTGTTTCTCTGTGGTACTACAACATTTCCAAAGCAAGGCACAAATAACACTGTTCTACCCTGCAGCCAGACACCAACTCCTCAAAATGAGCATAAAGTTTGTAAAGTTGGCCTCCCAATTTATGAGTCATTGGGTTTCAATGGAAGATGTGCGCGCTCATCATCTCTGAACAGCAGGTCGCTTACTAAGATGTCTAAGTACAGGTCTCAGTGCTCATGCTAGAAAAATCTCACACAATGTCTTCATGATGAGGCCTTTATAACGGAGGCTGTACGTGGACATCAATGATGCAATGGTACTTCACTCCTTCAAGAGTAGGTGTTTGCCCATTCTTCTGTTCCTGACCCATATTTCCTCTTTCCTTTCTTTTGTTCAGGCTGGCAATGCTATTTCACTGGATTTTACCATATAGCTAAGTGGAAAAGCAAATCCCCAGTCCTGACTTAAACAAATGTTAAAAAGAGAATATTGCCTTAATGTGGACTAGTAAACACTGCAAGGTTTGGACTCGTCTGTAAAGCATTTTTTGAATAGATCCTTATGGAATCATTTGAAATCATTCAGAGATATATGCTTCTTACAGACATTAAAAGACCAAACACAAATGGTACTTTATTTTAAACTCAGCATGCCCCTGCACTGAGTTCAGCATATGCCCAGAAGAGGCATCATGTTAGTTTGACCTGTTTTGCTGAACATCTGTATAGATCGGGCAATTCAGCAAGGTTTTTTGGTATTATCTAATAGCTGATTGAATCAGCTTTAAAAAAAGTGCCAAAAAGTCCCAATGAAGCGTGAGATCCATACAGACACCACAGAGCTGGGTCAAACTAACACGCTGCTTGTTTCGATAAAGTGCTTTTTTTTTTCCCTCCACTTCTGTCAGCAGCCATTGATGCTAAACACCCATGAATATCAAGCCACTTATTTAGATGCCATGATGAAGGATGTGGGAGTTTGTCAATTCTGTGTTGACAGAAAAAAAAAAGTGCTGAAACTAGTATAGACAAAGAAAACTTGTCTGTGAAAGGCAGTCTATGAGCTACAATGGAAGGCAGAAATTAATAAGGATTAAAAGTTTGCCATTATTTGTTCACCTTCTAGAAAATTTAGTAAGTTTCCAAACCTAAATGGGTGCAGACAGAAGGGCAGTTCTCTGCTGTAATGGAGAACACTTTGCAGGAAACGTTCTGAGTTACGATGATCCCTTGGACCAAACAGAAGTTCACTGTTGGTTCCAGGGTGAGGGGAATCTAGTTGCTGGCTGGAGCCTGCATCTGGTTTGCCCTAGCAATGGCCCCTCCTCCTCTTTTCAAAATGGGAGTGGGGAAAGGGAGCAGAGGGAGCTCATTCTAGAGGTTCCCCAGGCAACGCTGGAGGGTGGGATGGGTGAACTGGAGCCCCTCAGGGGAGGGGGGCTCCAATACATATGCCCCACTCTCCATTGTGGGCTGAAAAACCCCCAGACCAAACTCCCTCTGCTTCGTTCCACCCCTCCCATTCTGAAAACAGCTCGAGGCCTGGAGGCAGAGCAGATAAGTTACGGACAAAGGTATGTTTTGAAACATCTTCATCTGTCAGCTCATGTAACAAGGGTTCAGATTTTCACCTGATCAGCCATTTTTGAAGCAGTCTGCAGCCATGCACTTGTGTTTGGTCATGGCTATAAATTGCTTTCTGTGGCCAGATCAGGTGCAAATTGTCATTTGTGTCTACACCCAGTGTGTGCTGATCCAGGCACAGGAACTTGATGAGCAGGTTGTGAGGACTGTTCTGAACTAATGCTTGTACAGGAAGAAAAGGAGGCCATTAGCCAGCTCATAGATGAGTCAAAGGTCTGTAAGCTCTTTCCCATATATATTAATGCACACTAAAGTGAGGATGCCTCATTTAACATAGCTTATGAAAAAATGCACACATACTGCAACCAAATGGTGAGGGGCTGGGGGGTTTCATAGATTTCATAGACATTCAGGCTGCAAGGGACCCTGAAGGATCATTGAGTCCAGCCCCCTGCCCCAGGGGCAGGAAGTAAGCAGGGATCATAGGATCCCAGCAAGATAAACATCCAAATGTGTCTTGAAGGCATTCAAAGTGGGTGCTTGAACCACCTCTGGAGGTAGTCTATTCCAAATCTTGGGGGCTCAGACAGTAAAGAACTTCTTTATGTCCAGCCTGAATCGGTTGTGGTGGAGTTTGTGACCATTCGAACTTGTCATCCCTTGGGGCATTCTGGTGAACAGACATTCCTTCAGATCCTGGTGAACACCCCTGATAAACTTATAGGTGGCCACCAGATCGCCCCCGAGCCTGCGTTTTTCCAGGCTGAAGAGTCCCATGGCTTGCAGCCTCTCATCATAAGGTCTGTTTCATAATTCAATTTTTTCACCATTTCAATAATTTTTTTGTTTTGTCAGTAATTTAATCCAAACATCTTCAAAGGAAATAGAACTCTAATCTCCAAGTTGAGTTGTCAACAAAGGACAAGCAAAACCAAAAGACCCAGGTGACAAGAAATACTGGTGATTTACATCAAAATATACATTTACTTACTTAACTTTGCTCAGCTAATTTAGAAAAGTGTTGGCTTTTGTCTCTGTCTTCACCTTTTCAGCCTTGCCAGAATTTGACTATGTACTTCCAGGGAACATAAACTTGGCTGTCATTGTCTCAATGATCAAACAAAACTATCCCTCTTCCAACTACCTCTGACATACCGCTACTTCCAGAACATAGCATCAGCTACTTGAATAAGGAAAGATACCATATTTACTCAAATACAAGATGACCCTAAATATAAGATGACTCCCACAATAATTAGATTCTATATATGGAAAATCTATAAATTTATTATAAATTGCCAGGTATAGAATATAATTATTGAAGTATTGACTTCATTCCCCTTACACTGCTACACTATGGAAAATAGTGGCCCTTACTCTCTGCCCCCCACCCCCAACTTCTTCCCTCTGCAGCCTTCCTGCTCCTGCCTGCTTACCATCAGACCCTGCTCAGTCTCTGTTCCCTCCCCATGCACAAAGTGGAAACTCACATGTAACAGTGACAGTAAGAAGAGGAAAGAGACAGAGAAAAGGGCAGAAACTGCAGATGGGAACAGGAGACTGCTGTGAGTTTGACTGGCCCCAAACCTGACTGCCACAAATTTTAACACAGGTACTGTATGAACACAATTTTGAGCATTACTTTTGTACCTACATACATGTAGTATAAACAGTAACTTAAACAGCAGGCAGGGGAGCTCTGTACTTGGGAAGTGGGGTTTAAACCAAGGAAAGGGAAATTTAACCCCACTCCCTAGCCCCAGACCCCAGCCTGGTTTTGCCTTGGAGGGGCAGTCCCTACCTTACACCACCTCCCCCAACTCTTCTCTGCTGGAGCAGACAGTATAGCCCAGCCCAGGGTGCAGAGCATGCTGGGGGACTTTGATTTAACTTGAACCAGGAAGGGGCCTGGGACAGAAGCTTCATAAACCAGCTTGACCCAAATCAGTTAAGTCTGATTCTACATTCAACCAGATTTATCTTAAACCAGTTTCAGCCATTTTTAAACTGGTTTATGTGCACTGAGCTTCTGTTCTCTTACAGATTTAAACCAATTTCTGATGACTTAGGCCAGTTTCTGTGTAACTTCTGTCCCTAGCCAAAGCAACCAACAAATTAAGTAGAACATCACAAATTTATTTTCCATTCAAATTAATAAAAACATTTGCCCCTAAATCTTTACTATTTAAATTATTTTCTCTCTTTTAGATATGGCCTTGGCAAAACAATTTTGAAGTCTTACTGAGCTCTGTTGCCTGAGATTTCAGAACTATTTATTGAACAATTTGATATAGTTCTATAGTTACCAAATATTGCAACTCTGCTAACAACATTAAAGTGAGTTGTGAACACTAATATATTGTGTGTTTTATTTAATATAGGCAGGTTGGTTTTATTAATCATTATTTGTGAACTTCTGATCTGATTAGTTATTATTTGGTGTGGCATAAATGACATATTCCTTTGAAAACAGCTGCCTCTAAGAATATATACTTCATGGAACACAAGAAATGTTTTACTGTGGCATACATTGACAGAGTAAATGTCAATTTTTCTGTATATTTGGGAACAAATCTACAAACAGTGTTTTCTTACAGAATAAGACCATGGACTGACTCACTGTTTGAAGCACTCCAAACACCTAGGGTACAGGCATTCACAATCAAGTAAGTACTCTTAAAATGACCCTTAAAATGAGGAATATCTTTCAAGCACTCCCTTTTTCAGCACTCCCTGGAATGTATAGATGCTCCACTGGTCCTCTGTCATCACAAAGTGCTCTCCCTGTTGTCCACCCATGTAGGGTGGGCAGTGAACAAGCACTCTCCAAAAGACTCAGCTGTCCTCAGGAACCTCTGGAGATCAGAGACTGAGAGGCATGCATTTATTCCTGCTCCCCAGCCTTCTAGCCATATGTCTGCATGGTGCCAGATGTGAAAGTTGGGGATTCAGAGTTCCTCAAATGTCTATCCATATCCTAGGGCCATCATTTCCCACCATTATACACATGGCTGACCCATTAACTATGTAAAGCAAAATAACATTAATACACAACATTAATTACTTGATTTGATGGAAATCTGGCTCTATATAACCTGTGTTGCTGCTTAAACACTGTTTTGAAAGGCAGAAATAATGCCTAGTTCTTTTCAGTAGACTTTAAAATGCTTTGCAAGGGGTATAAGAAACATTGGAGCATAGAGAAGTGAAGTGTTCTTATCAAAGCAGAGTAGGGCAGAGCAGGGAATAGAATCCAAGTATCCCGAGTTCCAGACCAGTATTTGTGATGTGACCACTATTTCTTGTGTTTTCAAATTTTAGCTGCATCATTTTGCCATATTATTGCAACAGTGATGGACCAAGTGATTTTGAAAGCTTCTCTTTTTGGATACCCAACTTGAAATGCTTTAATGGGGCTGAATTTTTACAGAGTGGGTAAACTTTACACTTCCTGAAAATGAAAGTATTTTAGGCATTCAAAAACACAGACATCCATCCAAACACTCTCTAGTCATTTAGAAAATATTTCCTACTAAAATGTACTCAGTTAATCAATCAATGGGAATTTTGAGAAAATCGTTCTGTGAAGAACATAAGGAAACTCTAATGGTCCATGACACACAAATGCTTTTGACAAGTTACAGTAAACTCAGTTAATTTTGTTGAAAATAAACCTCATCTAATAAAAGAACACGGTGTCTAATATTTAAAAAATTGTCTGTCTCTCAAATCTGTTCAGTAAAACAAAGTGAATAGCACACTGTAGTTGATTCAGTTTGAAATAGCATTTCTAAGTAAGTGCTAAGTTGACTGATACAGGGAGGAAACAACATTTAGCTAAATGTAAAGCCATATAAAATTTGCTTGACTTGGTTCTTCATTACAAATAGAGCTGCTTAAACATTTCATGGAAAATTCTGAGTGATAATTTTTTTCATCTATGTTCCTGTCTATTGCAAATACAATGTTTGAACTTATTATAATCTTGCTTAAATAGAAACAATTCTGTATTGGCATCAAAACTGCAACACGCACCACACACAAAGCGCTGTAACACAAGCATTTTCAGATGCTTATTGGAACCTCACTTAATAGAATTAGTCAGTTGCTAGTTTCCAAAATATCTAACTTCAGTCTATGTCCAAGATTTTTATCTTTTTGCTACACAGCCAGGTAGTTATACAACACCTGGTAACTACATTGTGTTTGATCATGGCATCCACATGAGCTTATTTTGCTCTTGCGTTTGACACCTGTTGTTAGAATAAAAAATATCCAAGCCAAATTTACACCTAGTAAGTGGTAGCTCTATTTCTGTATTTTTGTTTTAAAGCTTGGGTGGTTAGTTTAAAATTTTCCAGTTGAGTTAGTCAGGTTTAGATACCATTTTAAAAGCTTATTAGAATTCTTTCCAGCATGTCATTTGGTTTACGTTTTAAAGTATATTATTTTGGAGGCTTTGGAAGGTAGAAATCTCTTTGAGTCTCTGTTTTTACCTTCATCAGTGCAAATCAGGAATAACTCCACTGGCACCATTGGACTTATACCATTACTAATTGACAAAGACCTCTGTGAATCAAGAATTTACACTGGTGTCATGCATCAGGTTATGGTTCATAGTACAAATAGAACAGGGATAGCAGCTGCATAAATTCTTAACATCTCACCTATTGCCATTCCTGGCAAATATCACCAAGGAGAAGAGAACAGTAGATTCAGTCTTGTGATTGTAGAAAATTATAGGGGTGTGCGAAATGGGTCATATTAGATTTGGATTCAGATTGGCCTGAATCAGGGACAGTGATTTGATTAGTTGATTTGGATCACTGTCCCAATTTGATTCGGCTAAAGCTGAATCTGAAGATTCATTCCTAATACGGTGAAACAACGATTTAGCCATAGACCCGGCTTTAAATGTCTTTTCTACATATCTCAAGGTTCCAGGCATGGGTTGTGAATACTGCGATGGTGGGGTGGATGGAGCACGTTTGGAAGTAGTTCTGGTCCACTTCCAGGTCTGCACTCCTCCAACTCAGTAATCAACCACGGGGGGGATCCTGGGTGTCCCCCCAAACCCAGGAGGCACCAGTTGCCAAGCTGAGAGGTTCCCCACGCACTCCCCAGTGGACCAGAAGTGTTTCTGGTCCACTGCTGGGTCCACTGCTGAATGCGCTGGGGACCCCTCCACACTCCCGTGGGACACTCCATCCCCTCCAGCATCTCAGTATTCACGAGCTGCCTGGTACCTTGAGATATGTAGAAAAAAAACATTTTAAGCTGTGTCTATGTCTGAATCATCTCTCCAAATTGATTCAGAGTGTTCTGATTTGATTAGGAGAGATTAAAGGATCTCCTGATCCGATTCAGTGGCCAAATCTCCGAATTGGGCTAAATTTCCACCGAATCATGCTGAATCGAATCAGCAACCAAAACTTCGTGCAGCCCTAGTATAAATGGACACTAATGACATGATTGTAGTTAACTTATCAAGAGTTATAAACGAAGATTATTCAATTAATTTGAATTCTGTAAGTCCAGATAACTTCTGGTTTAGGATAGAAATTAGTCTGTGAGTATCAAGTAGTTCTTCCCTTTTGCTCCCAATCTATAACATTTAGCACATAGTGTAAAACAAGACATGAATTATGATGAATGGGAAGCAGGTGGTACTCCCTGATGTACTATCAAGTATTGACCACTGCTGCAGGCAAAATAGGAGCCTCTGTGAATGATGGCTTAAACTGGTACACTTGTCTAAGTTTGTCATCTAAAAAGGGGAATGCTGGAAACTTTCCAGACAATAAGTCATTTTTTAGTGCTAATTTCACTTACTGAAACATTTATTTGGACTACCTGTGACATGTTAAAATGGGCCTGGGAAAAATAAGTCCTCATTATGATGGCTTAACAAGCATTGTATCATAGTAAAATGCAATTTGGACATAGTTAATTAAAAATTACTTAACTAAATTCTTACTTAAAAATGGAATCATCTCTATATTAAAATGTTTACAGCATGCTATACAAAGCAATATGGGTAAAAATAAAACCACTTAAAAAAAACAAAACAACCAGGAAACTCACATTTTCTTAGTGCAATGCAATATTTCCAGGTTTAACTTGTAATACAATCTAAACGTGTTCTGTTAGTCAGTGTTTTACTCTTACAATCTTCAAAAGAGACCTTTTCCGCCTTCCAGTAGAAACATGGTTCAAAAGTGTTTATCAGCTTGCAATAGGGGACCATAGTCCTACTGGGTAGAAGAGAGGGCCAGGGAAGGAAAGGTAGTGGGGTCCCTTTAAGGCCTGCACTTTTATAGGCTAGAGAAGGGGATGGTTACCTGCTGTAAGGAAGGACACAGCCAGTACATGTACAGTGGAGAAGACCTAGGCTGTCAAGGGAAGCCCCAGCTGGACAGGAGGGGGTGAGCAGCTTGTAGTACTGAGGGGGAACAGGGACCACAAAGGGAAATGGCCAGACCCTAGGCCAGGGGCTTACACTCACAAAGCTCAGCCCACAGGCAACCACCTCAGGGAGAAAAGGAAGAAATTGATTACACCAGCCACTTAACCAGGTGGGCATGGCTGACCGATACAAACTCTCCCCAGGCCACAGCAAAGGGACTTGATGGTGGAGGGAGACAGAGCCCTGCAGCGGGGCAAGGGTAGAAACCCCTCCCAGCAAGAAACCTGCTGCGTTAGACAAGGGATTTCCATGAACCCAGCCTAAAGTGTCCAGGAAATACTGAGGATCTTTTTTTTTTTCCTCCTCCTTTTTATTTTATGCTTTGTAAGGTCTCGGGAAGGGGATATAAAGAATTGAGTACGGTTTTATGCTCACCCTAGAGGAGCCCCAGTGGAGACTGAGTATACCCAGACAGATTAAGACAGTTTGTGGTAACACCAGAGAGGCCCAGGGAAGCAGCCTCCCTGAGGATCACAGACTGTTTTGAGAGCCCAGTACAGGTCTGCTCACTGTTCTTTTTCTTTTTTCTGCTCATGACAATAGTAACATCTGTTGGACCAGGGCAGCTATGAGGGGAGGCAAGGAGACTGCAAAGCAGAGTGCCCAATGCACTATTTTTCCTGTAATTATTTTTGTCCTTACCATTACAGTTCTGGGGTGAGAGACTTGGCAGAGTTCCAGTATCCAAACTGGCCAAAGTCTGGACTAAAGGGAGCACTAAGACAAATTGGAGCTTGGCAGGAGTGGGCGTCTACCCATTGATGGAAAGGTGGGCAGGAGAAAAAGAGCCCTGCACAGTACCATCAGACTCAGGGTTGGGGACAGGATAGGGTGACAAGGTGCCTGCAGCCTAGGCTTAGATTCCCTAAAGACAGCCTCTTGAGAAAACATCCCAATTAACATCAAGATATGGCAGACAAGACAAAGAGTAAAAAGGGCCAGACCAGTGAATCAGCATAGGTAGTCAGGTACTGTCACACCACAAGTGGGTGCCTGGTTGTCCCTGGAGGAGCAGCCTATTACTGAGCTATTTTGAAGAAACATGGTACAAGATGTAAGAAGTGGTTAAAAGCTAAATTACCAATACTCAGACAATCCCCCTTATTCATTGTATATTCTACCCGTAGACCCATGTATTGGACATCCAAACACCTTGCACCATCAAAAATGCATTAGTAAAGCATTAAAAAAATCTTTTCAATGGGAAACTTCCCTTTGAAACATTAGGAATTGTTCTCTGAAAACGTTTATGATATGTATTGCAGACATTAAATATGCGTAGTTTAGCACTAGTTAGAAATGAGACACCAGATGAATAAGGATTTGACTATCATCTCTTCCTAATTACTAAACACTACTGAGAAAAGGCTCCCTTCATATACTTAGCAGATCTAGAAACAAAGCATACACAGCCACACCCTGGATAGCAGTATTTAACCTTCAGTATTTACCCTCAGTCTGGGATGTGTTTTCTTGCATCAGTAAATCAGGCCAAACTTATTCCTCTTTTGACCACCCACCAGGGGCAATGTGTGGTGGGTGCACATGCACCCCCTGAGCGTGGCGGTGCACCCCTTGCAAAAAGGTACCACCAACACTCCCAGCAGTGGCTGCTGGTGGTCACTGACCCTTGGTTGGTACTCGACACCCCCACCCTCCCTGCCACTGACAGTGCTGGCATCTGCAGGAGCTCCCCGCTCCCCGTCGCTGCCCTCCTGCTGCTCCTGCCGCCGTGCTCCCCCCAGCTGCCGTGGGCATGCACCATTCATGCCATGCACAAAAGCCTTTCTTAGAGGGGTGTTGAGATTATGTCAAGAGCAGCAGATCTTGGAATTAACACCATACTGAAATGTCTGAACAGTTTACATGTCATTTCAGGCTCCCTGCAGATATTGGCAAACATTACCTGGGGATGAACAATATAGTAATGCGTTTAAGCTCTTTTTCTTTTCTATAAGGATTAGAAACATACCATTAAAAGTCAAAACCAAGTGTTACAGGAAGTGTCTGGGCCTAGGCATAGGCTTGTGCCGTAGTCTGCTGTAATAAGTTCCAAATAAAGGAGATTCAGTTTGCCTGATAAGGGGATAAATCTTTCATTTCCATTTCATTTACCAGGCCCACAGCTACAATATTTCCCACACAGCAAGCCCACCTTGTCAACAACTCACTTTTTATTTTTATGATTATGGCAGATGAAGTTACTCTGTGCCCCCCTCTCCCCTCCACTCTCCCCACTGGGATCAGTAGTGAATCTGGAACATCAACATGGAGAGAGATCCATGATGTTGCCAAAGGCGCTCTGTCTTTTAATAAATTATTCTTTCAGGAAAGGACAGCTAAACATTAAGAAAGGAGTGCCTGAGGGAACTTTCTGGTTCCTGTAAGCCTATAGGAAGATGTACAAGTGTGTATGGCTGAGACAGGACTGAGTTGTGACAGTAGGTTGTGCAAGATAAAGGCTGACTTAATAGTTCATTTTAATTGCCCAATGGAAGAGTCTGTAATCTGTCACTTGGTCTGGGCCACGTGACAACATGCCTGACTGACCTCCCTATCATCCATCTCTTCCCAGATGTGCTTCACACTTTCCAGGATTCTTTGGTGGAATATAATCTGGTGTGATCCTTCCAACCGTAGAACACAGTTACACACTTGTAAGCGACTCAAATAGCCTTTAGTGCTGAAGCTTCCATAGTATAATATTGGTTGCATGTGTTCTACCAAGAAATTTGGTCTGTTAAACTGTATCACCCCAGCTCCTATCCTATTGCATGGGAAGTTCTTTGTGTTCACAAAAATTCTTGGGCAAATAAAGAGAGAAATCTATCTGCAGCTATGTGTATTGCATACATTTAAAATAGTGATTTATAAAAGGAAGGCATGCACTCATGGGTTTCTATTGCATTTATTTATAGTATAAACCATAAACTATGTAAAATGTTAAAATCCCTTTACATGTGAACCAAATCCTCAGGTACTGGTATGACTGAGAACAAAATTCAGCTCAATGTATGTAAATTGCATAATCTGTTAATGTACTTGTTTATGTAGATGTATGCAAATCTGACATTAACACTAATTTGTACAACTTTACATACTAAGGAAACACTGTTGGGTTTTTTTTCTGGTTGCCTATATATATACACACATATACACACACACACACATATCTATATCTATATTTATACCTATATCTATTACCTGTAGTCTTTGAATGGATGGGTTTGGTCCAGGGATGTGTTGGAAAGCAATTACAAATTGGCAGTTCCTTTACACCTCTGCCAACCTTCCCACCTTCCATTCTTTTCACTGCTTTGGGAAACATTTGTTATTTTCTGTTTATTATGTGGGCCTCTTCTAGCACTGAAAGAAATGCTAATCTTATCCTGAGTTGCTAAGTGTGCTCTGGCTTTAGGAAAAGTAAATATTAAAACCCATGGTATATCCTCCATTCCATTTCACCAGGTTGCAGTTCAGAATTGTTACCATGTCATCAACAGTGCACATATGATAGCTGACCACTTGGCCCATGCATTAGGGGTTAAATTAGTTACCTTCAAAGCTAAAAATATGAGACGAGGCAGCTTGAACTAAGAAGCCCACTTCCTATACTATTTGCAGTGCTGGATTGGCAGAGGGGGGCTTAAAATACTTGGTTACATGCAACTAACACTCAGGGAGTCAGCTTGTACAGTTTGTGAATCTCATGCAAGGAGATGAACTCTGCAGGTTATTTTAACAAGCTGTCAATTCTATGCTTATTTGAACTATGCTTTTTCACCTATGTGGTGGCTTGAAACTGTAATGGATGATAAAGCGAACCTACCACTAGGGCATCTTTAAATGGAAATAGTCCAAATATAAACATTCTAGAGAATAAGTTAACTCCTAAGGGGAACTGCATTGCCTGGATGGGAGTAGAGGGTGTTGGCAACATTCATTTAACAGGGACTAATTAAGGACCCTCTAAAATATTAAAAGTAATATAGGCTTAGACTAACCTGCAAAGACTAAATTGCCTTGGGCTTTCTGACTGCCTGTACTTAGCCTTGAAAATCATACCCATGCAGCTGGACAAAAGTGTAAATTTGGTTTTGAGACCTTTAAGTTTACTAACTTGCTTCTAATTTTAACATACTTCTGCAAAACCAGCTTGTAACAGCTAAAACTGTGATAGTGTACTAAATTCTTTACATGAGGAAAGCATTATCATTTTACTCAATGTACTTCATTACATCTGTCTTTTGCAATCAGACAAACATAATGAAAACTGTCATATAATTTCAATCTGGTTCTTTAGTCTTGTAACCCACACATTGCCAAAGAGGCTAAATAATAAAGTTACAGAAAGGCATATATCACTCTCTATATTGCCTCTAGATCATTCCCCCCTCTTCCCCCCCCAAAAAACCCCCCACCAAAAATTCCGTTCCATTATCAAGGAAAAAACAAAAAGACTTAAAAATGGGACACTGCAATAGTTACGAACTAATACTTAATATCACAACCAAAAGTTATGGAATAGATATTCTTATAGATCTGAATTTTGTCTGCTTCTTCAGGGAACTCTGGAACTTTACTGACTCATGTCAATACAGCTTCATGAAAAGTACAAATAAATTCATATTCACATTCATAAACCTCCAAATCCGATGCAAACAAGGCAGCATTGTACAATCTATAAACATCCCACAGAGGTGAGAGTGGAAGAAACATAGTTGCTGGATCAACATACCAAACAGTAAATTTGTTACGTTTCTTCAGAAAAAAGTTAATCTGCCCGTCATTATACTGATGATGCATCATGCTCTTTCCTTGCCTTCTAAAATACATTACCAACAAGAAAGAGGAAAGGGATGCTACAGGAAGAAACACCCATCGAAATTCAACGTTTATAGTTTGACTGTTGCTATTGTAATCCTGCAATGTTGGGATACTCTCCAGCAAGAGGATGTCCTAGAAGAACATCCCGATAGAGGTAGTTAACATTAAAGTTAGGAAACTTAGTATCATCCTTCTGTTTTGAATGCAAAGACTCAAGAGTCTGCTACACATATCATCTGCGATAACTATAAACTGTGAATAGTAAACCAAACAATAAACACAATAGACAGTCAGTATGGATTGCAAGCATTTCAGCGACAATAGTTTTCTACATTTAGAAAATACTTAGCATAAAGCAGGTGACTTTGCAATAATGAATCCAAACCTATGAACCTAAACCTAAAGAATTTGCATCTTAAGACAATAGCCTGAGAAAAGTGACTTAAATAAGTAATTAAATAGTTTCAATGCTCCAGATTTTTTTCTTTAGTGTTTTATAGTGTAATACAAAGGTAATTTACAGAAGATACCTCTGCACCTACATGCCAAGCCCCATCGCTGGAGAACTTTGAATCAAATTAAAACAGAATTTAATATGAAAAGACTGGCTTCTTCCCCCATTTGTTCAATGCATGAAATATTTAAGGTATTTTAGTGGCAGTTCCAAACTTCTGGCTAATATAAGGTATTATCCCAGTTAGTCAAAAACATGATCAGCAAAAAAATCTATGGGTCCTGTCAGTGGTCCTTCTAGTGCAGGTAATGAAGTCAACCAGACTATTTCATGGGAACTGCAGTGTACTAAAGAAATTAAGGAACCTCTGGTTATATCAGTACCCAGTGTAGCAGCACTAATACATGCAAGAGCAACATCAGCAGTGGGACATTTTACTCTGCCTCAACCATTTATGAATGCAATTGAAAAAAGAATAACTTATCCAGTAGTCATTTTTATCATTAGGTCAAACTGATGAGGCAATACTTAGGCAAACTTGGTCTGCATCTATCAATGGACAACTTCTTTCCTGATGAAAGGGCTGTGAATGACAGGGCAGAAGCAGCTCTAAATCAGACTGGGAACTAAGAGTCAGCTGCAGCCAGTTCTAGAGGAAACATTTCTTTCTGCTTTCCAAATCAGTTGCTACCATTCAGAGAATATTCAGAGCACATTTCTTTGGCTGCTGATTACACAGAGATAGAATGAAGAACCCTGCTCAGAGCTGTCAGCACTGGATGCTTAACAGCACTTACATACTAATGAATATGGATGACTTTCCAGATAATGCTTCACCCCCCTCCATCTTACACCCCAGTGTATGAGGGTACATTGGAAGGCACCGATGAATACTAATAAACTAATCCCTCATTTAAGCTAAGGAACATTTCCTGTTCTTTTACAGAAATATGGTGCTTAAAACATATCTACATCAGAGATTCCAACCCTTCCCAAATATGTAGTAACTGGAACTAACCTATGTGAAATAAGTTAATAGTTCCCTTTAAAATCAAGCTGAAAAACAACAACATCAAAAAGCCAGAATAGCAACTAACATATTTGATGAAAGTGTCTGTGATCTGTTTACTTACAATATAGTATTCATCTGCTAGATGTCTGCATGTGTTGTACAGAGAACCAGACTCAGACTCCCATGTGGATTCAACAGAGATAAAGCTGGATCTTATGTTATGTAGGAATCTGTAAATTATTATTCTTACATTTAATAAAAACATCCTGTTTAAGAAAGCTTCTTATTCTATGTATTGTGCTATTTGCATCTAGATAAACTCAGGATATATCAGGATGGAAGTGCTGCAAATTAGACCATTGAAGACAGTCAAGCCAAGTCAGAGTAGAATTGTCATGTAACCTCCTACACATACTTTAAATTAACTTAAAAATCCCTCTGGTGCTGACCAATGACAAATGTATACATTCCAAAATCTAAGTAATCAGATAGTTACAAATACGTCACTGACAATTCTTCATATTGCATCTGTTGTTTCCACCTGCATCAAACTATGGAACCAACTTTTAAAGCAGTTTTTCTTCATCATGCCTGCATATGAAAACAGACACAGTTTTATCAATGAAATTGTTTGCAGGTACAAATAAAGGCATGTGGATATTGAACCACTTGGAATTGTGGGTATATGAGCACGTAAGCATTTGCTAACCTAGGATACTATACCCAAAATACCAGTATACGGGTAAATGACCTGAAGTATGTCATACCTTAGTGGACTCAAAACATTTGGAAATGTATAAATTGTATTATTTTCCTTAACAATTACTTGGATATGCTAACAGACAAAATTCAAGGGAAGGTGGTTTTTCATCTGGTACCTCTTCCACATAGTCCCCAGCGTTGCTCACTGTTGGGCTCGTGATTGGTTCTTTGGAGGTCAAAGGTGCAAGACGTAAATCTGTGTTGGACAGATCTAGGGCTGCATTATAGATGTGTTTAGTACAACTAATAAGAGGACTGCAGCTTTAAACCACCTTTGTATTATCCGGGTCACCCAGTGCTATTCAAAGTAATCTTGGGGTTGTTGTAAGGCACACCTGTCTACCAATGGCCCTAAGGAGCTATTCTGAGAGCCAGGCAGCACAAGGGTGCTCAGAGGGAGGGAAAAAGAATACACAAAAACAGCTGAAGCAGAAAGGCTTCATTTATCTTTGAAATGATATAGCATTAAGATATACTATGGAAAGACGTAGTGGAAATATACCAACAGATTATTGAAGAGATTAATTTATGAGGACTAGTATGTTTCTATTTAAGAAGAAAGTGTGGAAGAGGAAGATGTTCAGAAAGTCAGTCATAACCACATACTATTATAATAAAGATCAGCTAAAATTACTTGCAAAACAGAAAGCTTGAGCAGTGAGTAAAAATAAGTTGTGTATATGTATGTGTAGAATAATTATATAGGTGATAATAATATCCCATTTACTTGAACCAAAATTTCATCCCAACTCATCCCAGATATCCCTGCTGTAAAAAAGTTAACAGGGAACATAAGTCAGTGCCAAATGTTTTCTGCTCCATGGAAGTACAACCTACTGTTAAATCTGTGATTACCGTTTTAGTTAATGTTGTTTAGTAGATAAATTGAGCCATTTTCACAAGGGGAAACAGTGTCCAATTGACTACAGCATTTGTGATTACATATACTTCTGTGTGTCAAGGAATAAGGACCATTTCCTTTGATTTCTAGGAGTAAGTTTTAACTGTTTAATTAAACAGCATTGATAAGTATCATAGAATATATCTGGCAACCACTAGGGAATCCTAAAAGGGAAGAATAATATTTGTCATAAGAAGAAAATCTTCCAGCTTATAACTGCTAAACGGATATTCTTATTGCTTAGCACCACACGGGCTCCATTATTTCCTTCTCTAGTGGAATTATTCTACATCTGGCCTTGTTTTATAGATCACAAGTATTATAACTAAATATCTTAAAGTTTGATAGATCACGGCTCAAAAGCAAAGTTAATAGATTAAGACCAAAAAACAAAAATGAGCTACTATAGGATCTAAAATTTTGAGTCCCACTCCCAACTGGAATTCTTAACATCGGAGTCTAGATGCAAAGCAATGGCCTATCTATCTGTGGGAAGGCAATACTCATATACATGCCACATCAGCTCTAGTTGGACAGCTGGAATCCATTCCCACACAATTTATTTCTACGCCTTCTGCAAGTTGCCTCTTTACTTAGACTCTGCTGCTAACTGGCATATTGTGCCTCCATAATGCCTAATCACACTCATCTTCAAAACCATTACATTCATTCATACGATGCCTTTCCCAACAAAGGTTCAATGTGGCTTACTGTAAGAAAACAGACTAACTTAAAAACAAGAGAACAACAACAAGTCCTTCTATAGGTATATAGGGAACAAAAAGGCGGCACAGGGTAACATAGGACCCCTACAGGGCAGACTAGGGCAATAAAAAATTATTAAGGATCACATTTGTGGGAGTCCAGCAGGAAAAGTAATCTTGAAGGGCAACCAGCACGGGTTCATAGCAGGTAGATCCTGCCTGACTAACCTTGTTTCTTTTTATGACCAGATCACAAAATGCTTAGATGCAGGGGACGAGGTAGATGTCATCTACTGCATTTTAAGAAGGCCTTCGATACAGTATCTCATCCTATACTCATAAATAAACTAAGCAGCTGTGACATAGATGATTACACCAGCAGGTGGGTGGTAAATTGGCTAATGGGACACACCCAGACAGTGATGGTGGACAGGTCGGCATCTTGTTGTGCTTGGCTAATATTTGCACGCAAGAAGTCATGAATATTTTTTTTCAAACCTTCTAATAAAACTTTGTTCTCTTCTAGGATTAATCACAGACACATATATAGATAAGCCCTATATATTTTATTCCACATAATCCATGGGATGAATTTGAATTTCTGCCAGGCACCCTTCTTTGGCTTTTGCCAGTTGTCAGTTTAAAAGGATACTTGCTTTTGTTCTTTTTTAAATTCATAGGTTAAGTGTTGTTTCAAATGGGTAAATCATGGGAGCATTGCTGAATGTATATGAAACCATATTTATTACATGGTTTAGTAATGTTAAATACTAAATTCTTGTTGAGCAGAGTTGAGATTGCTTGGGTGGGGGGGAATGTTGATGAGTCATAGTGGGTATAAGTGGGTAATTGTAGCAAAACCCCAGGTTATTCTGGTTTGTTTGTTTTCTGTTTGTTTGTTTTTTAAACTTAAAAATGCATTCCTTCCCCTTTCCCCAACCATTTCTTACTCTCTCTCTGCCCCCTCTATCCCTTATAAGTAGTTATAGGTAGTCATAGGTAAGCTAAATTCTTGTATGTCATTATTGTAACAAGACCCTTGTTATATTGTAAATAGTGTTTTGTTTTGTATTGATTTTTACTGTTTTATATTGTATTCCTATAATGTTTGTATTGGATTTTACTGTTTTATATTGATATTGTATGATTTAGGCCTGTTTCTGTAAAATTAGCCAAAGTAATGTCAAGTCTCCATCTTGTGTCTCCTGCCCAGGCATACCCTATTGTAATTGTGTTGTAACTGTGACTCATACCTATCCCATCTATATAAATTGGTTCCTGGATGAATAAGAGTGAATGAGGGTGCTTGAGACATAATGGGAGCAGGCCTAAAAATAGCTCCTACTGAATGACCAGACCATCAACTTAATGACTGGACCACCGCCTTTCATTGACTCTTCCTGAAACCCCAGACCTACTCCTAGGACCAGAGACAAAACCCAATATTTGAAAGATAAAGACCCCCCCCACAAGAAACCAGCAACATGGAAACAAAGAACAGAACAGAAACCAGCAACTCCACCACTGTATCTCACCATACAATGAGAACACATGGAACTACATAACCTCATCTGAGCAGGACCGGCCCTTGCCTGGGTATGTCCTTCTCACTCAAGTCGCAGGTAGCCTACCCCTGTAAAAGGGATGGTACAGTATGACTTCCTTAGGACACCCTTTCTATCTGGACAGGCACTACGCCACACCACCTATCCACCCAGAGGCCCACTCTGGACAACAGTTCACTAGAGAAGACTTTGACTGACCATCAAGGATCAACTCACAGCCTGGATAGATAGCTATCACCCACCTTCTTCCCCCAAGCAAGGGACCTGAGCTCTGTCTCTGCACACCTTGACCTCAGTCCCTCCATTAAGCCTTTCCTCTCCTGCTGTGTGTGAGTGCAAGTGCGAGAGAGAGAGAACCAATAATTTTGTGGGCTGTATAGTGTGTTGCTTGTTCAATAAAAAACCTATTATTTTGGAACCCTGAGTTGGGTTTTTGTCTTATTGATCTCCTGGCCCTGCTCCAATTTCTGCTCTCTGCCTCTCTGACCTTCCTCCCATCTCTCTCTCTCTTTCTCCCCACAGCTCTGTGATCTTTTAACCCCCATCATCCCTCAGCTCCTCCCAGGTCTCTGCAACCCCGACTTGCCTCCCACCTTCAGCCCCAGCTCCAACCCTTGCTCTCTCTTGGCTCCTTACCTCCCAACCTCCTCCAACTTTTACCTCCCTGCTCTCAGTTTTTTCCTCCACCACCTGTCACTTCACCTCTCTGCTGCTCCTCCCAGCTTCTTTGACCAGCTCAGCTCTCTTCTGCCCCAGCTTGATCCCCTGGCTCCACTCCTTCACCTCCTCTGTCTCCCAGATTTTTCTTTACCTCCAAGTAACCCTGGGGCACCAAGTGACCCTAAGTAACCCCTAATATTAACACACAGCTACGACCGAAGTCCGTGTTTGTGGGTATGTGCATGTGTGTGTGGACCCCGTGTCTTACGTGTAGCTTGTGTCTGTGTGTGTATAATTTTGTGTCATGCCCTCCTGCCTAACAGCGCAATATTGAGATCCCAAGTGTGTTAATCCCGAATCTGATCTGACATGTGTCAAGTCAACATGATTGTACAGTT
Organism: Alligator sinensis; assembly: GCF_000455745.1. Classification (NCBI taxonomy): domain Eukaryota; kingdom Metazoa; phylum Chordata; order Crocodylia; family Alligatoridae; genus Alligator; species Alligator sinensis. The sequence continues at coordinate 1,466,258 of NW_005842069.1, read as the reverse complement.
AATGCCACTACATGGACTTGCTCCCACTCAAATATTGTCCTAAATCATTAAGATGCATTAAAAATACAGCATGAAATGAGAAATACACTTTTAAAACATACAGAGGAACTCTCTCTACTTCAGGGGTGGGACAGCCAGGGCAGAGCCATGATCTGTAGTGTGCAAGGAAGGGATTGTGGTTTCACCCTGCTTCAGACCAGGCTGTCACCATTGCAAAGATCCAGGGCAGAGCCATGATCCTCTTCTTGCGTGCCTCTGCGCGGAGTATGCAGGCTACAGATCACAGCTCTTCCCTGGCTCTGGAGCAAGTTGCCCTCATCCCAAGTTCCCAGCATCCCCCTTTGCTGTTCTGTCATGTGCGCTTCCAGTGTGGCTGGCCTCCATGGCAACCCCAGTCTGAGTTTTCCCACACAGATGCAGCTGAGGTCTCCATGGAGACCAGCCCAAGCTATGCAGGCACAGGAGATCACAGCCAACTGGATCCAGCAAGCAGGCCAGATTTTGCCCATCCCTGCTCTACCTGGTATAAGCAAAAGTTTTGTCATTCCATCTCTATTCAACAAATAGGCCTCATTCTCCCCTATGGGTCAGCCTTCTCAGGCCCATCCTTACTTACGCCACAGAGAAACCACTGATAGAGAGTGCTTATAGCTAGACGCCTACTTAATTTCTGATATGGAAACCACAAAATTCAGGATTGTCTGCAAAATTAACTAAAAAAAAACCAACAAAAAACACTTAATAAAAATGAAATACCGGCTCCCCAATGGAAGTCAGTGGTCCTTGTTGCTGTGTAGCAGAAAGCCCCTTTTCCTCTTCCCTGCAGTTGCTCTCTTCTCCTTGGATATGTTTTTCCTCCTCTACCTTTTCTTCCTTCCTCTTTCACTTTAAGATAAGGAATTGTGTTTTGAAATTTGTATGTGTGCATTTTGTATCTCCCCTTGTATTTTGGTATTTTTATCTATTTGTGTGCCATGGCATTACTTTTGTAGCTTATATTTTATACTCCTCACCTTTCAACTAAATGTGTTTAGTTTCATAAGTAAGTTATAGATTGTAACAATGTTAACAAGGGCAGGAATCAAACTGCCCTTCCCTGTATCAGGATGGCCCCTAAAAGAGCGAGTGAATCAGTGATTGACTGTGTAACATGGAAGCAGGCAGCAATTAACACCTAAGGAAACTGCAGATCAACCAACGGAAGAACTCAATAGAAGACAATGTAGGAACCGGGACATCTCTAAACGTCACTGATCAAGGCCTAGAAGCCCTGGCCTGAGTTAATCAATGCCGGGGACCAACTTTTGGGCTGAATATCTCCAAATCGACTGCTCCCAGAGTCCTATTCAAAATTCATCAATGGACTCCCAAACCTGCACGTACATGCAGACGACCCCTGGGGCTGACAGATGCCATCCAGTAGCCACCGAGGTGGGGGAGGTCCCATGAGGGTCAACGACCCCTGGATTGGGCAAACCTGAAAACTGGGGAGTCACCAAAGTCTGCCAAGGACAGATAAAATGCAGTGAAAAGTGACCCTCAGTGGCGCCCTCTTGATCTCCAATTTGACCAGCACCCGACCTGTCCAGCCAGAAGGACCAGCCAGCGACCCCCTTCTGGAAGATGATACCACGCTGAAAGAAGCTTCAACGACAGACTCCAGAGCCTGTGGGATAGGTATACCTGACTCTTGTAGCTTGCTACTGTGCGCCTGTGTGGTGGGGGACCAGCCCTAAGGTTTATGATTTAACTCATTACAGTGTTTCAATCCGCCTAATAAAACCAGAATTTTAAGGATCCAGAGTTCAACATTTGTAGCCAACAGCTGCAGGCCTGGCTTGCAGGCTGTCTAGGGAGGTAGACAGACAAAGGGCAGCAGACAAGATGACAGACGCCCCCTCAACCCTCCTCTCCCTGTCCAGGCCTCTCTGCCAATCAGTGCTGAGGGATGCGGCCACACGAAGGACAGCCAACCTACAAGATAGTGGCTGTCCTCTCATCCTTCCTCCCCTACCAGGGCCTCCCTGTCAATCAGTACCAAGGGGTGGGGCTGGCTATGACTCTCGTATCCTTGGACCTGCATGGGTACATCATCATCACTATTAAAGAGGTTACATGCTAGTCAGAGCTTCTGCAGAGACCATAGAAACAAATCTCTCCTGGTGTTCACTAAAACAATCACCGAAAGGAATATTCTGTGCTTCAAATTCAGGCTATTTTACTTTATCTGAGGAGATAGAGACTAGATGAAATAGTGTATGACTGGTCATGATTTTCTGAATGTTTTCCCTAGTGGATCAAAAAAAGAGCATATTTCTGCAACAATATGAATAAATCAATGCAAATGCCTTTGAGCATACAGCCTTGTTTCAATAAAACTTTTTCTTATGTATTTTTCCTCAGCTAAACTATAGGTGGATAGAATGCTATGCTCTCCTGGCCAACAGTTGTTATGGCAACCAATGTTTATAATTTATATTTTTAAATTTTTTCTTTCCAAAACTTATTAACAATTTTGCATTTGTTGTGCAGTCTTTGATCACAGAATAACAGAGACTACATATATTTTTCTACAAAATGTGAGTTAATGCATCAAAGGCACCAACGTGATATTTATTTTAGTCTTTGATCATTTAAATAGATTTAGGAATTAGAAAAGAAATGCGCAATTGAAGCCATTACTAGCGCCAGACACTACTTCACTATCCAAATAATTATTGTTTAATGCAATATATTAGAAATGTTTATAACAGTTCAGAAGAAGTATAGATGTGCGGCAGTTGAACAGGAAGATCAAAACCACTGGAAAAAATAGAAAAAAAGAAAAAAGACAAGCAAATTCTTATTGTTAAAATAAAAGTTAAGTAAAGTAAACTACAGCTTTGCAATTATCTTCATCTTTGATTAGTATTCCCCTTTATCTTAAATTACATTTTCTCTTTAAAATGTAAGATCAGTTCTCCCTAGGACAGTCAAGGTAACATGGAGTGAAATAAGAAAAAATGAACAAGGTATTTTCCTCCCTCAGAATTTTTATACATGATTGTCCTAAAAAAACCTCAATTTCAAGTGATAAAAAATTACGAAGTGTGTTTTGCCCTCCTCAATATTAATGTTGGTGGAAAAGCCAACCATATATGTGGCCTCTTGATAAAGAAAATGTAGGTGCTGTAATCTCTTATTTATTTGTAATTAATTCAATTCAAAACATTATCCTTTATCTGAAAGTATCAAATGCTTTCAAATCAGTTTGAAGGGGCCACCTAAGTAGGGACCAAAAAATAAAAAAAGTTAGAGAAAGCTTTTTTTTTTTATTTTTTATTAACACTTCCTGCTGTAGAGGATAGCAATTCTTAAAAGAAATGTTAGTCCCTATAGGTCAGTGGTCACCAAGCAGTGGACCTAGATCCACTGGTAGGTCTCAGAGCCTCTTGGAGTCAATCCACCAAGGCTGCAGTGGGGGCTGAATGCTCGCATGCATGCACACGTGCTCCAGCCCAGCAGGTCAGTCCATGGGGGAGGGAAGGGGCGGGGGCTAGACTGAGGTCCCCACAGTGAGGGACAGTGCTGCAGAGGCAGGAGCAGGGATAAATTGAGTGGGGCCCTGGCCAGATGGGACTTACCTGCTCGGAAGGTGTGCCCCCAAATATATTTTTTTTCTCTCTGCCTCAAATCTGCCCATCCCCCTTCCCTCCCCACAGATTTACTTGCTTGCCGGAAGGAGGGGAGGGAGTGGCAGCAGCAGCAATGCATAGTAGATCTTGGGTTGCTTTTAAATGCCAAAGGTGATCTCCTACTTAAAATGGTTGGAGACCACTGCTATAAGTTCTCAAAATGTCCTGCTCTTTCATAAGGACATATCAAGCATGAATTTTTTTCAGGACAAAAAAAATTTTAAGCAATTTGTCACGTTCTTTTGATATACCCATATTCTTACTTTTATGGAGTAATCAGGTTCTATTAATCTCATGGAACTCACAAGAGCTTATATATACATAGAATACCATATTGTTTAAAAATACTAGTAGATTGTTTTTAAGAATTTCAGAAAACATGATTCAGCATCTCATAGTGCAACTTATAGAATAAGCTTTGTATTCAGTAACCTCAGTAACAGAAGAAAGAGCAAGTTACTTTTCACTTTAATTTCAGACTGTTATATTTTAAGAAGTAAATTATGAAACTCTATACTTAAGGCACTTAGGAACATTTAAAGAAATGCTTTCCTCAGTTATTTCTTAACAAACCTGATACCCTCTATGATTCATTGCCATGAAGTGCTGTAACATACGGTTTTGTGGCAGTATTGGTATGGTCTATTTTTACTTCTTTAAAAAATGATGTGAAATTATGGAATAAAATGACTTACTTTCAGAAAAAAAAGTCCATTCATGTTGATGCTATCACATTAACCACATTTATTAATCAAAAACCACAAGACAATACAACCCTCCCAGAATTTGCTTTTCTGAATTAGTCTATCTGGATATCTATTGGCACCTTATGGTGCCTGTACATGAGTGCAGAGGCTGATCCAATGCTCTGTAAATCACAATGTATCAAAGCAGATTCGATGAATCGAGCCTGTTGGAGCGTGGCAATTACTGTGTCTTGTAGTCTGGAGCATCCCCACACTTCAAAATGGTGTTGGGGACACTTGAACTAAAGTTCATTGAACAAGCTTTAGTTCAAGCACCCCACTGCCATTGTGAAATTCAGGGATGCCGATACACGAGACACTGCAGCTCTAGGAGCCACTCTAATTAAAGCACCTCCCCCAACACCCATAGCACATGTAAAACTACCCTCAGATGCAATAAACATTCATTGCACATGAAATCTTACCAAAAAAATGGCTTAAAAATCCCAGCATTTTCTAATTTCCCTCTCTCCTATTGGAAAATTTCTAACCATCTAGAGTAGTAGTTGTTGACTCTCTGCTTGTCAAACTGTATTACCTTAATACAGAGAATTATTTGCAATTGTAACTAGTATTCTACAATAAGCAAATGTATCTAGCCTACTAGCCACGTCTACATACTCTAACTCCCATGTTCCTCCTCTAAATTCTTCACTCCAATAATCTGCACTCCTGTTTCCAACTTTTATTTAGATTGCTATAATCATGGCCCATAATTTTAAATACCTTATAAAAATATTCTAGGCAGGCTAAAAGCTGCAGTAAAAGCAGGATCAGTAATCATCATGCCCCCCACCCCTACCTCCCACCACCACATAAATTAAAAAAGAAAAGAAAAAAAAAACCCTTAAAAATAATTCACTAATTTCCTCATATCAGGGAGTTTAGTTCTCTGGGACTTTTCTCTATAGCTGCTCAGTTCAGAGGGTAGATATGGAGCAGGAGTGATGTTAACCAAGGACAGGCCTGAAAGCCAGCAGATTCACAAGTAAACAGGTCAAATTCAGTATGTCACAAAAGTATAAGTCAGCCTTTAGCAGCAATCACACAAGGACTTGGGAGGCTGTACTGGAGCCTGTTGAAAGGGGATAGGGATCAAAGAATTCAAGGTTTCTACTCTGTTGCAAACTCCTGTAGAGTGTCGTTGCAAACTCAAGGTCTTTGTGTAAAGGATGAGGATTTTAGCCCAGCCCACTATCCCTTTTTATTCTGCCAACGTTCATTGAACTACTTCACAGTTAGGGTGGCTAGGATCTGGAACAAACTTCTAAGGGAAGTGGTGCTGGCTCCTACCTTGGGGGCCTTCAAGAAGTGGCTTGATGCCTACCTGGCTGGGGTCACTTGAGCCCAGTTTCCCTCCTGCCCAGGCAGGGGGTCGGACTTGAAGATCTACAAGGTCCCTTCTGACCCTACTTCTATGATTCTATGATTTTCCCCAATACCACATTGGTCAAATCTAAAAAGATATAGATGCTATCATCTAATTTTAGATGAAGGGAAAATATTCCAGAAGTTGATTATTTGTAATCATTCTCAAATCTCTTGCAAATTACATGCTGAACATGATTCTCTTCTCACATACAATGAAGCAATTAGGAATCACGTAACAGAAAAGCAATATTCAGAGATAAAACTGGTGTAAGAGAGTTACTGAACTTTTATTGAAATGTTCAGCCTCCATACAGAGAAAAGATACTGATTTATATAACATATACTGACAGACATCTTTTCTTTCTTTAGGCCCCTGGTACATGTTCAGTTAAAGGCATGATGGTATATGTGATAAATGGTGGACATGACAAACCTTGACTTTAGCAAGACTTTTGATATTCATAGATTCATAGGTGTTAGGATCGGAAGGGACCTCAATAGATCATCGAGTCCGACCCCCTGCATAGGCAGGAAAGAGACCCCCTGCATAAGCAGGAAAGAATGCTGGGTTCAGATGACCCCAGCTAGATGCCCATCTAACCTCCGCTTGAAGACCCCCAGGGTAGGGGAGAGCACTACCTCCCTTGGGAGCCCGTTCCAGACCTTGGCCACTCTAACTGTAAAGAAGTTCTTCCTAATGTCCAGTCTAAATCTGCTCTCTGCCAGCTTATGGCCATTATTTCTTGTAACCCCCAGGGGCGCCTTGGTGAGTAAAGCCTCACTAATTCCCTTCTGTGCCCCCATGATGAACTTATAGGCAACCACAAGGTCGCCTCTCAACCTTCTCTTGTGGAGGCTGAAGAGGTCCAGGTGCCCTAGTCTCTCCTCATAGGGCTTGGCCTGCAAGCCCTTAACCATACAAGTGGCCCTTCTCTGGACCCTCTCCAGGTTATCCACATTCCTCTTGAAGTGCAGCGCCCAAAATTGCACACAGTATTCCAACTGCGGTCTGACCAGCGCCTGATAGAGGGGAAGTATCACCTCCTTGGTTCTGTTCGTCATGCATCTGCTGATGCTCGATACAGTGCCATTACGTTTCCTGATGACTTCGTCACACTGCCAACTCATGTTCATCTTGGAGTCCACTAGGACTACAAGATCCCTTTCCGCTTCCTTGCAACCAAGCAGGTCTTTTCTTAGGCAGTAGGTATGCTGGACATTTTTCCTCCCTAGGTGCAGCACTTTGCACTTCTCCTTGTTGAATTGCATTCTGTTGTTTTCTGCCCATTTGTCCAACCTGTCCAGGTCTGCTTGTAGTTGTTCCCTGCCCTCTGGTGTGTCCACTTCTCCCCACAGTTTTGTGTCATCCACAAACTTGGACAGAGTACACTTCACTCCCTCGTCCAAGTTGCTGATGAAGATATTGAAGAGTATCGGTCCAAGGACCGAGCCCTGCGGGACCCCACTACCCACACCCTTCCAGGTTGATACCGACCCATCCACTATGACTCTCTGGGTACGACCCTTTAGCCAATTCGCCACCCACCAGACTAACAGCATACTGGGCTGGATTAGCAGAAATATTGCCAGCAGATCTAGAGAAGTGATTCTTCCCCTCTATTTTTCACTGGTGGGGCCACATTGGAATACTGCATCCAGTTTTGGGGCTCCCACTACAGAAATGATGTGGAAAACATGACGAGAGTCCAGCTGAGGGCAATAAAAATGGCTAGGGGGGATGGAGAAAAGGACTTCTGAGGAGGGGCTGAGGGAAACAGGGCTTCTTTAGTCTGGAAAAAAAGACAACTGAGGGAGGATGTAATAGCAGCCTTCAACTACCTAAAAGGGTGGTTCCAAAGAGGATGGAGTTAGATTGTTCTCAGTATGGCAGATGACAGAACAAGGAGTAATGGTCTCAAGCTGGAGCAAGGGAAGTTTAGGTTGTATATTAGGAAAAGCTCTCTCCCTAAGAGGGCAGTGAAGCTGTGGAACAGGCTACCCAGAGAGGTTGTGGAATTCTCCACCCTTGGAGGTTTTTAAGAAGTGGGTAAACAAATTCTTGGAAGGGATGAACTAGTTGGGGTGGTCCTGCTTTGAACAAGGGGTTGGCCTTCTGAGATCCCATCCAGCCCTAATTTTCTATGAATCTATGCATCTGAACCATGATCCCAATATTTGCACCTCCTGCTCTAAGTTAACCTACGATAGTTATGTATGAACCCAAAGCATTGCAGGAGAAGCAACTGTGGGATCAAGGATCAGATCCCAATAATGATGTATTGATGGTACAGAGGGAGCTAGGGATCATGATCCC
>NW_005842069.1:1452340-1458122 GCF_000455745.1 Alligator sinensis | reverse complement strand
TGCTGAAGGGGAAAGCTGGGGGCCCAATGCTCCCATGCCTGGGAGTGCCAGTTATCTGTTTGGGGCTCTCAACCCCAGGAGTTCATGGAGCCCTGGGCTCCCATGTATTCCCACAGTTGGGAGCCCTAATCAGCTGACTGGCACTCACAGCTGCAGGAGCACAGGGAGCCCTGATCAGCTGAATACACTCTCATGGCTGTGAACATATCTGAGCCCTTGGGGCTGGCCCCATGTTCAATTTTTAATGTGATGGGAACTAGCCACAAAGTTTTTACACAGTTTTTGTGTAAAAATTGTGCGTCTTATTCCCTGTTCACTTAATTAATGGTGTAATAACACATGTGGCTAGATCCTACTTAAGACATGATTTACTGGTTAATCATGTCTTAAGTGCAACTTCTGTCAGGGGCCTTATTATAACATCAAATTAGTGCAAATAGTATGCCTTTTTGTAAGCAAAAATAAAAACCTCCTCTATAGTAATGCTGTAACTTGTTTCTAAATCTGATAAAGTTTTAAATGAGAACAAAATTTAACTCTGAAAGATCTTTATTTCCTCCAACTTATTCTCCTCAGTCAGGGTATAAGCCTATTCAGAATCCATTTTTGGAAAGGTAATTGATTTTTAAAAACTTAATATCTTCCTTTGAGCTAGGAATATATGATGTATATAACAGAATAAAAATCAGTCAGAGTCTCATTAAACTTCAGCACTCTTTTTGGCTATTCTCTCTTAAGGTAGCTGAATTGTGAAAAGTCTATTCTTCATGTCTTTTTTTATCCTGATATGACAAAATTCTACCTGCAAAATAGATAAAATGTATGCCTGCACAAAAGGACACTTCAAGACATACACATTAGCTAAGCCCCACATAAACCTAGAAAATGTAAGGAGTTAAGAGGGAATTTAGTGAAAAATAGGTTCTAGACTAGCCATTGGCAAAAGGGTGGATTTCATTCACTACAAATGAAGATATGGAAATTTAATCAAGATTTAATTTCAAAGGTTTAAGGCTGTATATACATGTTCCAAAGACCTAGAAGAATTTTCCCAGTTTTGTTTTGTTGGTAAAAAAACAAAACAAAACAAAACAAAACAAAACCTTACCTGAAAACACCTGAACAGACATTTCAATGCCCTTGAAGAGTAGAGTGCTTTTAGTGCTCATGCTAACTCAGCCATAGGGCCCCTGTGCACACATCTTGGGATTTTCTGCAGGAAAAAATCCCCTAAAGCTCCTAAAGTCTCTCTTATTAGAAACAGATAGCTACAGTGCACAAAGCAGTCTGGATTGTGGAGCCAGACTGCTCGTATCAGACTGAATTTCCCTGCTGCATAATGCGAAGATTGTGAAAGTGGCATGGTCTATCCCATGCTTGGCTAGAGTATTGGGCTAAATACAGACATTCAAAAAAAAAACCCTGGTGAAAGCACTCCAAGTATAAAGTGCTATAACTGAGAGTGTGGGCAAACTGAACAGATGTTTATTGTTCCGTGCAGGGGCTAGAAACCCATCTGCACTGGCCACTTGGGGTGGTCCTGCATGCCTCCCAGGGGGCTGCCTGAGGAGCCCCTCTCCCCAGCCCTGCCCTCCCACCAGCTGGTGATTGTCAGCAGTGGTTGGGGGAAGATGGGGAGACCCCTTCCCTGTCCCCCCCCGCCACAGCCCAGCTGAGGCAGTGACAGAACAAGAAACCCCTGCAAGCCCTTCTCCTGTAGATGCCCTACCAAGCAGTTTGCTGCTACCTGACCTGAGCTGTTGTGGGGGGAAGAGACCCTGAACCCCTCTCCCCACAGATCCCCCCACCCAGGCTGCTCTGTGACATGGTGCAGTAGAAGCAGGTGTGGGAAGAGAGACCTCCTCCCCCCCTGCAAAGCAGCAATATTCCACAGCCTTGCCAGGGTTGCTCCAAGGGGGAAGAGACCCCAAACATCTCTCCCCACAGCACCCCCCCACCCCAACTGCACTTCACTGTGGCCTAGCAGGGGCAGCTGTGGGGAGAGAGCGCCCAGACTCTGCTCCAGGCTGCACTGCAACATGGCTCAGCAGGGGTAGCTGCAGGGAACTATATGCTGAACCCCTTTCCTCCACACTTGGGCTGCACTTTGGTATGGCCAAGCAGGGACAGCTGTGAGGAAAGGGACACCAGAGCCCTTTTCCCACAGCCCTGCCCCTCCAACCTAAAGCACTAAATATGTGGCATGCTGCTGCTTGGCCCAGACTGCTGCAGGGGGTAGATCCTGGATTCTTTTCCCCACAGTCTCCCCAGCCAAGTCGTGGCACAACATGGGGGTGCGGTGGCTGCGGGGACAAAAACCCACCTTCCCCCCACTGGCAAGGCTGTGTACTGGGCTGGAATCAGAGGCTATCGCTGACTAGGTTCAATGACAGCCAAGGGGCAGGACCAGCCCAGCCTCAGAGAGAGCAAAGGAGCTCTGCCTGAGGGTAGACCAAAGCCTCATGCAATACTGCCTTAGATGGTGGTGATTATGCTTTAAGTTAACCATCAATGGGATCTGGTACATCCACTTGATAACAGAAAGTGCTTTAGGTTCATACATGTCCATCATGGGTTAACTTAGAGCATGATCTGCAATTTTTGAAGCACTCAGTTATGAATGTCTGTTCAGTTACAGCTTTAGAGCACTTTTTGCCTGTTTAATGTGTGATGTACCTAGAGTCTAGTGAGTGACACACTATCTCCCTTTGGGGGAGGTGGGGGGGGCGGAAACAAAGCACTCTGGAATGCTGGAGCACTGTGCTGTGGCTTCTCTTGGAGATATTCAGTCTCTTGGGAGAAACTCTCGACAGTAATTTAAACCTAGGTTTTCCCAGGTTATTTTTCTCCTGGGCCAGCCATTTTTGCTCTGGGAGAAAAATCTTGAACATCTCTACATTTGTGATTTCTCCTAGGAAAGCAGTCCCTCTCCCAGCAAAAACTGAATGCCTGCATGAGGCCTAAGTCTTCACAGGCTTGTTGACATTCCAAAACTGCAATATTTTGAGACCCTCTCAAAATCCCTCATCCATTCCAAAGTTTCTTTATTCCCCCCCCCCCCACACACACACACACTTAAATCAGCATTATAAATGGTCTTTCTGTTTTATAATATGCAAATAATTTCATTTAGCCACATATATACTCAAATTCTCTTCTTGACTACATTATTACTGTCCAGCATGAGATTAGCCTGGCACAAATAAGAGGAAAATTTTGCCCAGAAACATACCCTGTAGAAATAAAGAGGGAATAGGCTTAGCCTGGCAGTTATCAAGTCTTCCCCATCTAGATTGAAAGAAAAAAAAAAATGGTAAATAAATCATTAGTCCTCAAAAGAAAAGTGAAGTTTTAGTAGATCTGAATTCTGTTCTGATGTTATAAAGTTTGTTTTCATTCTGGTGTAGAATGAAATTCAATCCCTTAAAAAAAATTCTTTCACAAATACACCCCACCACCTTCCAGAAACGCCAGTGGTCTGGAGGCCAGAACATTTACCTAGGATGGGATAGACTCATGTTCAAGTCCTAGGTTTATATGAGGCAAAGCAGAACTTGAATCCAGGTCTCCTATTGTTTAAATGAACATCCTAAACACCAGTGTTTGCATGCCTCTTTCTCAGTACTCCTGGTCCTTAGAAAGCTTTCCAATATGAGCTTCAAACTGATTTCAATTAAAACATGTACGTTTCAACAGAACAGTCTTTTAAAGGAAATTTTTTTTGGTCATTTTTTTTCAAGCAACCCTAATTTAAGGAATTGCCAAGATTTAATAATTAATTTATATTCAGCAAAAAGATGATTGGCATTAAAACAGACACTACTATAATGTGATTTATGTACCAGTAGTTTAAAGATATACATTCTTTAGCAAACAAGTTTAAAAAAAAAAAAAAAAAATCACAACTGATATAAAACATTCTCACTTTGAAGAAAATCTAAGCTCATGATTCAAAAGGTTTAACAATTTTCAAAAAAGTTATATTGAATATTTACAGGGGTGTAGGTTGTAGCCGTGTTGGTCTAAGGACATAGGCAGACAAGGTTTCTTGGGTGAATCTGATATCTTTTATTAGACCAACCCAAATTATTGGAAAATAATTATTAAGCAAGCTTTCAGGTTCAAAAACCCTTCGTCAGGGTAAGGAAGTTTCAGCAGTTGGTATGTGCTCTTCCTGGATGGAATCTCATATTCAGGAAGAGCACATACCAACTGCTGAAACTTCCTTACCCTGACGAAGGGTTTTTGAACCTGAAAGCTTGCTTAATAATTAATTTCCAACTATTTGGGATGGTCTAGTAAAAGATATCAGATTCACCCAAGAAACCTTGTCTGCCTATATTGAATATTTAGCACTCTCACAAATTAATGCATATTCATGCTCTCTCTCTCCACTCCCCTTTGCCTGCGAGAAGTGGGATTCTTGTTCTAACAGGTGCCAACAGTTTACAATCCAAGAATTTAGGGTGCTGTTTGCTTTGGCTTGCCAATTTTGTTTTAATAAGATTTTTGTTAATCGTGTCAACTCCTTGTCTGTTGGCAGTTCTGAATTCATTGTCTAGCCGTTGCCAGCGGGAAATATATTTTAGTGGTATTAAAATATAATTACAAGTGTATGTCATAGATCTATGGCAGCATGTGGGTTTTGATGCTCCCATACTTAGTGAATGTGGGATGGAGAAAAGAAACGTACACTGTGTAATATAACAGGATTTCATTTTAAAGCATGCACAGCTAGCTTCATAACAGCCTGTAGGGGTAAGTTAATATTGCACATAGCTCTGCCTCATGACTGTCCTAGAAAGATCACTTGTAATATAATTAAGCCAAGATTTTGATTTAGTCTGAACACATATTCACAATAAACTGTTCCTCAGATTAATTAGCACTTTGTTGCAGTTTTACTCAAGTGAAATGGGGGGGGGGAAAGAAGATGTTTTCCTACTACAGTCTTTTTTTTGCTCTAATTACTTATATTTAAAGGCTTGACAAGGGAAAAAGACTTATCACCTTTTTAAAAAGCCAAAGAATAATAAATTACTTCGTAATTTTTAGTTACAGGATTTATGGGAAGCAAGAGACTACTGTAGCATATATGTGGGTCAATACTGTTGATATTTTGTAGTGATTATGTTATCACATATCTGTCAAAAATTATTCAATTACAATTATTTACAATTTACAAGGAATCAAGCCCTTTGTTATTTCCTAGTCCAGTCATCATTCAAACGCAGACCTGAAGTTACTGAACATTATTTCTATGAAGTCCATGGAAATCAAGAGTGCTCAGATCATCATAAGTTCCAACTACTCAGTTGGTCTAATAAAAGATATCACATCTACCCAAAGAACCTTGCCTGCCCACGTCCTTAAACCAAACACAGCTACAACCAAAAACCCCAGATCATCATAAGACTGGATATGATGAGCCTACTTTTTATATAGAGATATTATTTGCTATAATCTTAATATATTATTGCAAGTATCCAAAATTTGACCTACAAAAAGCCAAAGGAAAAAAAGAGAAAAGAAAAAAGAAATTAATATATTTTGTTAGTTTTTTCTTCTTTTCTTCTCAGTCATACATTGATATAAAACCAGTATGAACATCAGCAGAATCATTTCTTATTAGCATTGTTACAAATGAAAGGATAGTAAAGTCTGATTCCACAAGTGTCAGTTTGGCCAATTCATATAAATAAATAATTGGCACAACACAAATTCAAAAAATATATATAGTTAAAATAAGGTTACACACACACACATATATATATATATATAT